>NW_019154157.1:721215-873118 GCF_002288905.1 Enhydra lutris kenyoni | reverse complement strand
GCCCTTCTTTTCACTACATCTGTAGTGAAAAGAAGGGCCATCTGTACCCCAATGTTTATAGCAGCAATGGCCATGGTCGCCAAACTGTGGAAAGAACCAAGATGCCCTTCCACGGACGAATGGATAAGGAAGATGTGGTCCATATACACTATGGAGTATTATGCATCCATCAGAAAGGATGAATACCCAACTTTTGCAGCAACATGGACGGGACTAGAAGAGATTATGCTGAGTAAAATAAGTCAAGCAGAGAGAGTCAACTATCATATTGTTTCACTTATTTGTGGAGCATAACAAATAGCATGGTGGACAAGGGGAGATGGAGAGGAGAAGGGATTTGAGGGAAATTGGAAGGGGAGGGGAACCATGAGAGACTATGGACTCTGAAAAACAATCTGAGTATTTTGATGGGGCAGGGGTGGGATGTTGGGGGAACCAGGTGGGTATTAGAGAGGGCAGGGATTGCATGGTGCACTGGGTGTGGTGCAAAAACAATGAATACTGTTATGCTGAAAATAAAAAAAATAAAATAAATTAAAAAAAAAAGAAATAAAGACAGAGACCATGAACATCCTACAAGGAGCAATGACACATTGGTAAATGGTTATACTTGTTTAATTCAACAGAACTCCCACACACCCAGATATAAAGCAGTTGGTATTTTTCCCCCCTTAAAAATGGACGGTTGGTAGGTTCCTTACTTTTTTCTATAATACACTGGTAAATATCAGCAAAAATGACTATTTGGAACCCTTTTTATTTGCTTCATGAAATTAAAATAAAACCTTGTATATATGTTTGATTTTAGAGTATTGGGTGTTCTGTTAATGCAATAATATATTAAATGAAAGTATTTCTGTCAGACAATGATCTCTGCTGATAACATTTAGAAAAGCAATTGTACTTGAAACATTTTAGTAAGTTCCTGTAAAAGATGTATGTGTCAAAACTATACTAAGATATTACAAATATAACATCTGGCCCATAATGAATTCAAATACTAAATGCTTAGATTGTGGTTCTTTTAGTTTAAAGAGACACAAGTGAATAGACTATCAGTTATGCAAAGGGGTAAATTATAGAAAGTTTATATTCCAAACTCTGATTTTTATTTGAAATATAAATCCACCAACTCCTATGAATGAAAAGTAGACCACATGCCCCCCCCCCCCCAATATCTCAGCTTAGCAGAGACTGTTAACCTTCTGTCCCATGGTTCCTACACTCTTTACCCATAACAATATTTTCTTCATTGCTATCATTACTTCAGCTGTTTTATTTGTAGGCTTTTATTGGTTTGGCAATATGAACATGTAAGTGGTACTCTTCTAGGTTCCAAGATTGTGACAATAAATACTGATGGATCACAGGAAAGATGACTAACATGGGAAACTGGATATTCACCTGAACTCCACTCTGAAGGATTTAAGAACTTACTGTAACCCTGTGCTAAGCCCCTGGAGGAATATATAACATATAGATAGTAGGGTGTCTGGGTAGCAGAGGACCAATGAAAACTTAGAGCAAGAGAACCCTTTGTCAGTACCTTTTCTCTCTCCATATTGTTCTGGGTAGATCTTTGTTCACTTTGACTACTCTGAGGTGGGTCTGACAGCCAGCAAGCAACGACAGAGTCATATGGGCCAAGCAGTTGGCCAGCTATGACAAGGAGACACTACATTGCTGGCAGATGATCAGTGGACCCCCGAGAATTCATTCCTCCCCATAAGCTCACACCAGTCCTTCTCAAACTTTTCCAAATAATTGAGGAGAAAGAAACACTTACACTTATTTCATGAGGTTAGCATTATCCAGATAATAAACCTAAGTAAAGACTTTCCAAGAAAACAGGTCAATATCCTTGAATGCAAAAATTCGCAATAAGGTACTAGCAAACTGAATTCAACAAGACATTAAAAATATACCATGACTTAGTGGGGTTTATGCCTGGAATGCAAGTATAACTCAACATAGGCAATTCAGAAAATGTTATTTACCACATGAACAGAAAAAATAAAAAGTCATGACCTTCTTAATAGAGAAAAAGCAGTAAATAGTTTGAAATACAACATTCTTTCATAAGAGGGGTCAAAAAATTTTGGTATTGAAGAACATAACCTCAACATAATAAAGACCACATATGACACTCACAACTAATATCATATTTAATGGCGAAATGAAGCTTTTCCCTTCATCAAAAGAATGAGATCTCCAACCATAGACCAGGAGAAAATATTTAGAAAGAACACATCTGATAAGTATGCATTATCAGAAATATAGTAAGAACACCTAAAATGAAACACTAAACAAACAATGCAATTAAATCTTGGGCCAAATAACTTAATGACACTTTCCCAAAGAAGATATACATATGGGAAAACAAGCATATGAAAAGATGCTCCACATTCTATGACACCAGGGAAATGGAAGTCAAAGCAGTGGTGTTTCACAATACACCTATTAGAACAGCCAAAATTCAGAACACAGATGTCACTAAATACCAGCAAGGATATGGAGGAATGAGAATTCTCATACATTACTGATGGAAATGCCAAATCATATGGGCACCTAGTAAGGCCATTTGCAAGTTTCTTGCAAAACTAAACATATCCTTACTATACACATGGGAGTTGAAGACTTGGGTCTAAACAAAAAACCTGCAATCCTGCTACTTACAGCTTTCTTTGGAAGGAATCATGATTTCCTTCAGTAAGTAAATGGTTAAGTTGTTAAATATAAAAGAAGATTATTCAGTATTAAAGGAAAATGAGCTATCAAGACATAAAAAGACATAGGGAAATCATAGATGTCTATGACTAAATGAAAGAAGCCAATCTGAAATGACTACATACTACCTGAATCCAATTATTTGACATTCTGAAAAAGGCAGAATCATGGAGACAATAAAAAGATCTGTGGTGGCTAGGAGTTGGGGGTGAAGGGAAGGGAGGATGGATAGGTAGAGAATAGAGGATTTTTAGGGCAGTGAAAATACTGTGTCTGCTATGTCAATATAATACACACAGGATGTCCCTCCCATGAATCACTCTGACATCAGAATGTCCCTCTCTTCACTCATCTTTGTTTTGTTCAGTTTTGCTCTAATTTACCAAGAGGAATGACATTCTTATAATGTTGCTATTCCACCAGCATTTTTTGTGTCCTGAATAAGAAAAATTCATTTGCTAGAAAAATTCAGTCCCAGTTTAAAACAAATGTTTTTCTTCAAACTAAAGCTTACATTCTTAGAAATCAAAGAAATGGGCGCCTGGGTGGCTCAGTGGTTAAAGCCTCTGCCTTCAGCTCGGGTCATGGTCCTGGGGTCCTGGGATCGAGCCCCACATCGGGCTCTCTGCTCAGCAGGGAGCCTGCCTCCTCCTCTCTCTCTCTCTGCCTGCCTCTCTGCCTGCTTGTGATCTGTCAAATAAATAAAAATCTTTAAAATTAAAAAAATGAAAAGAAATCAAAGAAAGATTTACACAAATGGGGGCTATTCCCAAGACTCATGCCAGCAGGATGTGTGTCAAACCTATGTTAATGTGGCACAACTAAACAACAGCCAAATGCTTTGGGGTGAGATATTCCCACATTTGATTGCATTGAAATGTAACATTTTAATTCTTGCATAAAAGTACATTTTAATTATTCTTTGTTAAGATGGAACAGCATAAATTATTTTGATATTGCTATATGAGAACTGAACTTCTATTATGTAAAATATAGTCTCAATATTAGATTCACAAGAACTCAAAGATGGAATTTTCGCCAGCCTCAGAGTCACTGTATCTTTATCTCCTGCACTTGATAAAGATGTAACTGCTTCATAATGAACCAGCAAGAGAAACAATGCTAACTGAACTGCTGACAGGTTAAATTCATTCACTTACTTGGCATTGGGGAAGAAACTTTCTCTGCCTGTACCCTAAAGAGTATGCTCATGTATGGAATGAGAACGTCCTCATATTTGTGTAGGACTAGTTATTTGCAGAGTGCAAAATGCATGGACTTTGAAGAAGAGAGACATACAGCAAGTTCTTTAATCAACCTTAGCCACAGTTTTGTCATTTATAAAATGGGAATAATTAGGGGCACCTGGGTGGCTCAGTGGGTTAAAGCCTCTGGGATCAAGCCCCGCATCAGGCTCTCTGCTCAGCGGGGAGCTTGCTTCCTCCTCTCTCTCTGCCTGCCTCTCTGCCTACTTGTGATCTCTCTCTGTCAAATAAATAAATAAAATCTTAAAAAAAGACTATAAAATGGGAATAATTAAAATTATCTTCAAGTATTGCTGTTAGTATTACTTATAAGATACACAAATTCTCCATTACATTGGTTTACACAGACAGCCAATAAATAGTACTATCAAAAGCGAAACTGCTTTGAAAAAATGAGGAATAAGTAATACCTTCCCCCCAAACCTACTTTGGGCTTTGGAACACCTATACAAACAGAGTTTAAAAGGAGCTAAGAGAGATTTTGCTTCCATAATTCTTTTTTTTTTTTTAACTTTCATTAACCACCTTTTATTTTTTAATTTTATTTTATATTTTTTTACATTAAACCCAGTACTTATTTTTTCTTATTTTTTAAAATCATTTTTAAAATTTATTTTCAGCATAACAGTATTCATTGTTTTTGTACCACACCCAGTGCTCCATGAGATCCGTGCCCTCTCTAATACCCACCACCTGGTTCCCCAACCTCCCCACCCCCCCCACCTCTTCAAACCCTTCAGATTGTTTTTCAGAGTCCATAGTTCTTATTGTGTCTTTATTCCTGTGCAAATATGTGCTGCAATGCAAAGTTAAATTAAATATTAAGTCAAACCCAGTTAAATCATTAATATTAGAGATAAAACACTGATCTTAGTTAAAAATGTTTACATGAATGTTTAAATGTTACTAATGTTTATACAACCGTTTTGACTTTGCTCTGAAACTCAGTTCCCAGTTTCATCTACTGTGGGAAATCTAATTGCCTAGTGGAAGCTGAGTCACCATTCTCCTTTTTTTTTTATGCTTTTTTTAAATCATTTTTTAAAAATTTATTTTCAGCATAACAGTATTCATTGTTTTTTGTACCACACCCAGTGCTCCATGCAATCTGTTCCCTCTCTAATACCATTCTCCTTTTACCCTACACAAGGTTTCTGGACCCCTTGTTAGTCTGTGACTCATGCTACTTCCAAAAGATCCCTGGAATTTTACAAAATCCAGTCTTTGCATTTTCACTCACAGGCCATTAGAGGGGAAAATGATATTTAAAAGCAATAGCATTAAATAAGCTTAACAATGACCCCTAATTAACCAGAGATATTATTAAATGTGCATTAAAGCTCAACTTACATCCTAAATTAACTGAAGAAAAACAAACTGAACAATTTAAGCAATTAACAGAGTTTTTTTTTTTTTAATTACAGGCAGACCAAATGTTTTCTTTCAGTTTTAGATTCAGTTCAGAAAACATTCTTAAAGGTTATTTGTGGAGATTGGAAAACCATTTTCCATTTACGATAATTTATATGGAGAGTCTAGAGGCAAACACCCAGAAAAGAGTATTCACATTTGAGGATTTTTCAACTGTAAGAACCACGTAAGCTTCTAGCAAGAACCCAAGCTCTGCATGTCCGTAAGTGTCCAGATATCAAGGACTAACTATTCTTTCTCACACAAAATGAAATTTAGATACAGAAAGTAATCTATCACAGAGATTACTTACTTATAATATTATAATTGTGTGTATACCCATAGAATTTCCTGTACCTAGAATAAAGGCTTTGAAAATCAAGTCCTAAAAGAAAAAAAAAAAAAAGAAAATCTGCTTTTAAATCATTTTGTATTGTTTAAAATTTATTTCATTTTTCTTGGCACATTGCCCATTTATTATTAAAATTAATAAGTACTGTGGCTTTATATACCATAAGTTTATCTTGGCTGCTTGTTTTTTTTTTCCTTCTATGTCTAGATTATGCTTTCCAGTTCTGATTTTATCACTAACAAATGTACTTCTAGTTTCTTCAATGGCTCACTTATTTGCTGTAGTTACTTCCTTACCAAGAATGAAAACAGATATTTCCAACTCCTGCAGGCATTCTCTGTGAATCTGGGGCCACTTCCTACTGCTGGAATATCATTAGCCACGTGATTTGGTTGTGGAATATTTTTATTTTGCAGTTGCTGTTTCCCTTCCCCAGCCCCACACCTTGAGGCTGTATCCATTCACACAAGTTCTGCTTTTACAGAGATTTTCTGATAAGGAAAACTATTCCACATGGCTCCTGTTAACAGTATTTGCAAAAAGAAATCATGAGAGTCTACCTTAAATTAGGGATTGGTGGAGTAAGGCTACCTTTTTGAGATAGATCATACAAGATGTCTAATTTAAGAAAAAAAAACTGATTTTGAAACAAAATTAGTCTTGAAGTATAGAACTAAAACTAAAACGGAGACCTTCAAAGCAGGTGCAAAAATAAGGCTTAATCTAGCTCCTCTCAGAAAGCAACAGAGCACACCCGCCAATTTCCAAATGCCAAGTTGGTTCACATAATCCCTGGATTGGTTTCTCTAACTCAGCTACACTGTTCCAGATAGGGAAAAACATCCAATCAGCTGAAAGCGTGAAATATCTTCCATATTTACCCCATAAAAATCCTTAGTCTGCGAGCATTCAGAACTCATTGCTCACATATTCTTGAGTTTCCCAGGCTACAAGTTGAAAGCCTTGCAGTAAACTCAATTTCTGCTTTATTCCCTCCCCCCAATATTTATTTTGAGAGAATGTGCGCATGCACACTAGTGAGGGAGAGGGACAAAGGGGGAAGGGGCAAAGGCAGGAGACTCAGACACCCCGCTGAGAAGGGAGGTTGGGTGGGCATACAAGGCTGGATCCAAGGACCCTGGGATCATGACTTGAGCCCAAAGCAGACACTTAACCAAGGAGCCACTCTGGTGTCCCTCATTTTCTACTTAAATTCAGTATGTAGAGGTTGGTTTTTCACAGAAGGAAACAAAGGAGAAAAAATAAACAGGCATCAAAGCTTGTTTCTAAATTAAATAGGTAAAAAGTAAAAAGTGTAATGTCCTCATGGGTATTTCTGGGAGTTGTACACTAGAAAATGATTTTTTTAAAGTCTGACTCGGTAAATAATACATGTCGCTCTCCATTTAAGAAAATTTTCAATTGTGAAACGTTGTCAAAGTCTATAACTTAAGAATTTAATTAGACTACAGTGATAAAACTGTAAAAAGCGGTTAAAAAAAACAGAAGGATCCTATGTAAGGATGCTTAAGCTATGAGAGTAAATGTGTGTCTATGTGTTTAGACAGAAAGACTGAAATATCATTGCAGAATTTCAAGGGAATAGTAAATGAAGACAAGACTAAGGATTTTTAACTACTCTTAGAATTCAAGAGAAAAACTATCTCATGGTGCCCAAATATTTTACTTTGAGGCTAATATGTGTTTAGGACAATTATTCAGACTTATTAGCCCTTACCTAAAACATTATTCGCAAGTCCTTGTCTGAGTGACAAAAATTTTATAAAAGAAGAAAAGTAATGGAATAACTTATGTGCACTGCCAGGAGCAACACAGAAGATGGCAGGAGCAGGCCAGAGATGCTGCTGCTATTTATATACCTTCCTCCCACAGGCAAGTCAGATCTGAGGGGATGTTGGGAGGTCTATAGAGGCCAGCATGGGAGTCCTGGGATGAGAAGTACCTGAGTGTCCCATGTGTAGAACACCCTTGTCCCAGACTCTTCCAGCTCACACCACCTATCAAGCAAATCCCCATCCTTCTGATGTCTTCCCCTCCCTACACCCAATCAGTCACAGTGCCATGGTAGCAGCACCCCAGGAAGGCAGCTGCTGGGGACTGGGTTCTGGCCCAATAGTACCTGTGCAGAGGTGGGATGGCAGAAAGGGAACTCAGAGAGGGGAGCCTAATTGCAGTTTCTGAGTTCATCAGGACAAAACTCTTAAGCATATCCAAAATGCCTTAAGAGGGAAGAAAAGAAGGCCTGAGTTTTTCCTGTAGTTAGGAGATGGGGCTGGCATGGTAGTTTCTGTAAGCAGTCAGGAGCTTGTGTGAGTTGTGGTTCCCTTTGACAATGTCAGCCGAGACAGAATTCACTGGAAATGTAAGCAAACAGGCATTTATTTGTGCAATTAGAATTGCAATTTGGGAGGGGCACCTGGGTGGCTCAGTGGGTTAAGCCTTTGCCTTTGGCTCAGGTCATGATCCCATGGTCCTGGGATCAAGACCTGCATCCGGCTCTCTTCTCAGTGGGGAGCCTGCATCCCCCTCTCTCTCTCTGCCTGCCTCTTTGCCTACTTGTGATCTCTCTCTCTCTGTCAAATAAATAAATAAAATCTTAAAAAAATAAAAAAAAATATTAAAAAAATTGCAATTTGGGAGACACAAATGCAGGTAGAAATCTAACTCCTGTTCTGGGAAGACAGAGTGGGGAGAGAGTTATAAAGGTGAGAGTTCCTGAATGGAGTTCTCATTTAGGTACTCTGTGTGGAATAGGGATTGAAACTAGCTAAACTGGGATCTGTTGGGTTAGCAGGCAAATGAGGGATTGAAATTTATCAATTTAGGTTGGTTCCTTTCCAAGTGAAGCACATGATTCAGGTTGTCTTGGTGATGAGGGAATTAAGTCCAGGCTGAGGGCTTGCAGCTGGTAAAAGTTCATGGTTCCTCCAATGATAACGTGCATAAATTCCTCCTCATTTATGGCCTCTCAAACCAACTTTATTTTTTAAGATTTTTATTATTATGTTCAATTAGCCAACATATAGTACACCATTATTTATTTATTTTATTTTTTTTTTAATTTTCAGCATAACAGTATTCCTTGTTTTTGCACCACACCCAGTGCTCCATGCAATCCGTGCCCTCCCTAATACTCACCACCTGGTTCCCCCAACCTCCCATCCCTCGCCATTAGTTTTTGAACCAACTTTAAGAAGAGAGTCGCATAGCTAAGCTTGTTTGCTTCATTTTAAAACCTCCTTTTACAGACTCAAAGGAGTTTTCAGCGAGCATATAAAAAAGTGGAGTCGACATGCAGGTGCATATCCAGTTCTAGATGTTAAATGATACCTATCTTACAGAGAGAACTTGGAATTAGTAGTCCACACCTGGCAACCAAAAATATAGATGCAAACACAATTGTTCAGGAAATGAGTTTTAAGTGAAAGGAAAAACTTAGGCATTAAAGTCAAAAGCTTCTGCATAGCAAAGGAAACAGTTAATAAAACAAAGAGGCAACCCACAGAATGGGAGAAGATATTCACAAATGACAATACAGACAAAGGGTTGATATACAAGACCTATAAAGAACTCCTCAAACCCAACACACACAAAACAGATAATCCTGTCAAAAAATGGGCAGAAGACGTGAACAGACACTTCTCCCAAGAAGACATACAAATGGCTAAAAGACACCTGAAAAAATGTTTATCATCACTAGCCATCAGGGAGTTTCAAATCAAAGCCACATTGAGATACCACCTTACACCAGTTAGAATGGCCAAAATTAACAAGACAGGAAACAACGTGTGTTGGCGAGGATGTGGAAAAAGGGGAACCCTCTTACACTGTTGGTGGGAATGCAAGTTGCATTCAGTGCAGCCACTTTGGAGAACAGTGTGGAGATTCCTTAAGAAATTAAAAATAGAGCTTCCCTATGACCCTACAATTGCACTACTGGGTGTTTACCCAAAGATACAGATGTAGTGAAAAGAAGGGCCACCTGTACCCCAGTGTTCATAGTAGCAATGTCCACAGTCACCAAACTGGAAATAACCAAGATGCCCTTCAATGGACGAATGGATAAGGAAGATATGGTCCATATACACTATGGAGTATTATGCCTCCAACAGAAAGGATGAATACCCAGCTTTTGTATCAACATGGATGGGACTGGAAGAGATTATGCTGAGTGAAATAAGTCAGGCAGAGAGAGTCAATTATCATCTGGTTTCACTTATTTGTGGAGCATAAGAGATAACACGGAGGACAAGGGGAGATGGAGAGGAGAAGGGAGTTGGGGGTAATTGGAGGGGGAGATGAACCATGACAGTCTGTGGACTCTGAAAAATAATCTGAGGGTTTTGGAGGGGCAGAGGTTGGGAGGTTGGGTGAGCCTGGTTTTGGGTATTATGGAGGGCATGTATTGCATGGAACACTGGGTGTGGTACATAAACAATGAATTCTGGTACACTGAAAAGAAATTAAAAAAAAGTTTCAAGAGGCAGAAAAAAATAAAAAAAGCATATAATCTAAAAAAAAAAAAATTCAAACATCACTGAGCTACCACTGCACACCTATCAGAATAGCCAAAATCCAGTGTAGTGAATCCAGTTGAAATATGAAAGGAAGAGGAACCAATTAAAACAGCACCCAATTGGGCACCTGGGTAGCTCAATTGGTGAAGCAGCAGCCTTTGGCTCATGTCATGATTCGAGGGTCCTGGGCTTGAGTTCCACATCGGGCTCTCTGCTCAGCAGAGAGCCTCCCCCTCTGCTTACTTGTGTTCACTCTCTATCTTTCTGTTAAATAAATAAATAAAATCTTAATAAAAATAATATAGCACCCTAAATATTTACCTGCCACCCATATGATCCATGTTTACATCAGTGATAAGTCATATTAGTATTATACAGCTTCTCTTATGATGCATTATGAATACCAGTTCACTTTTGTTCTATTTTTCCCACAAATCTATAACTTTAGTATAATCATGAGAAAACATCAGATAAATCCAAATTCTGGGACATTCTATCAAATATCATATCAGTAGTCTTTAAAATCTGCAGTCAAGAACAAAGAAAGAGTACAAAACTCATATATTGGAGGATTTTAAAAAAATATTTTATTTATTTATTTGTCAGAGAGAGAATGCACAAGCAGGGGGAGGGGCAGGCAAGGGAGAAACAGGCTCCCCGATGAGCAAGGAGCATGACACCAGACTCAATCCCAGGACTCTGGGATTGTGACATGAAGCTGAAGACAGATGCTTAACCAACTGAGCCACCCAGGCATCCCGTATGTTGGAGGATTCTTGTATGTCAGGATGAATAAATGCAGTGTGTTTACTTGGATTGGATCGGGGAAAAAATTAGAATGAAATTAGCAATAAACAAAACAAAAAAAAACAAACAAAACAAAATCTCTGAATTCTAGATAAAATCTGTGATTTTGTAAGATCATCTGATCACTGTTCTGTTCTTGTTTTTATAAATATACTGTGGCAATGAAAACTGCTAGCATTAGAATAATCAAGGTAAATGTATGTGAGAGATATCTGTGCTATCTTTGCATTTTTTCTGGAAATGTAAAATTATTGTAGAATAAAAGTTTCAATACACAAACACATGGGGAAAAAAGAGATTAAAAATATATCATTTTCCATCCTCTGTGTTTAAGAATGCAAAGCCTAACATTTGTGTTGTATTGGGTCCCTGCCCTGCCCACATTTTTTTTTTTTTACATCCAATCCCTGGTCATGTTCTGTGTTTTCCCTTTCATTATTCTATAAATTAAAATATAAAAATGATAATCCCATTATTTGTCTTTTATTTATATGGTGTGAGGGGTCAAGATAAACCACCTCCACAGCACCAATGAAGTAGATCTCCACAAACCTAGCACTAGAGGAAACCATTAAAACCAGGCACCATGAGGATCAGAGTTCTGGGCAATAGGTAGTGCTCCCATTCATCTATGTCCTCTTATTTACAACTGAAATGTCCGGACAAAATACAACAAACAAATGTAGGAAGACTCCAGAAGGTGGAAGGAAGGAAGACTTCCTATAAACTTCAACAGTTGTGGGAAACACAGCAGTAAGTTCCCTGGCTTCCTTCTCATCTATTGTGTCCCTAATGTAAGATAAGACACTGCAGGATCCTCCAACCAAGAATCACTCAAACACACAGAGCCAGAAATATGAAAACAAACAAACAAACAAACAAACAAACAAACAAAACAAACAAAAAAACCCCCCAAAAAGCAAAACCTACAAAACTCCAAAACTACAAGTCTCCATGGTCAGAGGATTTGGAGATAAGTTGGCATAAACAAGGAAATATTGTCTACAAACCTTACTAACACTGCTGCACATTCATGAATCCCAGCAGGATGCCCTCCTATAGGGCACTCAGCAGTATTGAGAAGATACCTGGTGACTTCCCCGTTCTAGCAGTGCCCAACTGCCCATCTGGGGGGGGGGGTGTCAGTTGTTCAGTGGAGAGCTGCACCTCCCTCCCATGGGAACATTAACAAACCTAGTCAAGGCAAGACCAGTGGGCTAGTTAACACTCTAATTCGTCCTACCCAGGGTTTTACCAGGTCCTAGGGGAACTCTTTCAACCCCATCCCTCAGCAGGGAGACTGAATGAGGTTGTACAAAGTACAAAAGCTGGTCTGCCCTCCTGTCCCCCCAGCTGGTGACCAATAGGACCAGTGAAGGACTGAGCCAGGATTCCCACCTGGCATTAACACACTGAATAATGTGTTAGGAGGCAGGGGAGCTGGCTCTGCAGTTGACCCCTTTACTCCCTGGCCTGTATAAACATGGAGCCCGGGGAAGGGGGAGGTTCAGAGCATCCACCTGTGCAGAAAAGCACCTCTACTCAGGCTTGTGTGTCCCTCCCTGGGGTGAGCAGGGAGCTTGTCCCTCACCTGCACCTGCTGGTAACTGGGAGGTGGCAATCACTGTCCCATTTTCTCCAGCGAGGAGTCAGTAGCAGAACCATGGGAGTGAGGGCTCCACTTTTACCGGGGACACTGGCAAGCTGACATACACACCTCTGACCTGTTGCACCTCATGGGAGTATTGCCTGATTGAAGGAAAATAACTGGGGACCCAGAATCACATTATATAATATCCAGAATGTCCACGATATATTAAAAATGATCACTTGTCATGTCAAGAACCAGGAAAATCAAACCTTGAATGAGAAAGGAGAATCTACAGCTACCAACACTGAGACAAAGCACATGCTGAAATTATGGGACAGATATTTTTATTCAACAGAGAATTCATCTGCTGAGCCACTACAAACACTCTTCAAACAAACAGAAATGATAGAAAAGCAGAATTGAAATGGAAGTCTTCAAACCAAATGAAAATTATAGAACTAAAGAAGACAACAGATGGAATCGAAAAAGAAAACTCTCTGGAGTGATTCAAATGTAGGTGACAGGTATTTATCATTTGTTTGTTTGGATGCTTGCTTGTTGAAGTCACAAACCTGGCTACACTCACTCCTAATTCCCACCAACTGGAGTAGTCTCTTGAGAATATCACCAGAGGACACTGTGCTCCTGCTCAGAGCTCACAAGGCCTGAAACTCACCGAAATGGTTCCACTTGAATAGGCTAGGCACCCATGCTCACTGGCCTGAGTGAGAGGTCAAAGCAGCTGCTTCCTTCTGAGGGACAAACTCAGAGATCTTGACCACCCAGACCTCCTTGGGGGGAAGGTAATATTGGGGCGGTGACCCAGAAACAGATGGGGTTAGGGTGTTACATTTGCATAATGAACCACCAAACACTCCTTTTATCCCCTGGAGTTCAGGAGGAGATAAAAGACACATCCCAGAGACCAGCCCCAGCTGTAAGGCCAGGAGACCCTTGGGAAGTCCACACCATAACCTGGACTCCTTTCCTCCCCCTCCTTCTCTTCACCTAATGCCCAGGTTCATGGAGATTTCAGAGACCACCCTTTGGAAGAATCCCTCTGCCCTAATTCTTCATTCCTAACATGGGTCTATTTTTATTTCAGGGACAATTTCTGAGGCTGTGGTGACTCAGGAGCCCTCACTGGCCATGTCCCCAGGAGGGACAGCCACTCTCACCTGTGGCTCCAACCCTGGAGCAGTCACCAATGCTCACTATCCATACCAGTTCCAGCAGAAGCCTGCCATGTCCCAAAGGCATTGATTTATGATACAAAATAAAACAAGTATTCTTGGACCCCTGCATGGTTCTTAGGATCCCTCCTTGGGAGCAAAGCTGCCCTGACTCTCTGGGCCCCAGTCCAAGGATGAGATTGAGTATCACTGGTGGCTACACTATAGTGGTGTTGGTACAGTCAGAGACGCAGAGGAGGAAGGAACACATTAGCTTTTTTTTTTCTTTTTTCACTCAGAGTGCAAATATCATGTGATACTGGCATCCTATCACCAGGCACCTGAGCTCTCAGGGCACCCTAAAGGTTGACCATGCATTTAGAGATGGGACTTTGAAGGCTTTGAAATGATTCTCTTTCCTATGTGAGTCCTAAACTGGAGTAAATATATGAATGACGGGGGGAATTGCTCTACAAAAAGCAGAATTCAGCCATTTTGTATTGCAAAGTGTTTATTGGGTCATAATTACAGATTGAGGTTAAATAAAAAAATCTCTGATATTCTTTATGATCTATGAACAAGTGGAAGAAATCTTCATTTCATATTCTTAATTTTATTTTATTAGGTTTCATATCTGTGCAATAGAAATATATTGCATATTTGCTTAACAGTATTAACAATTATAAACATTTTTAAAGATTTTATTTAGTTATTTGAGAGATGCAGATAGAGAACTGGAGAGCACAAATGGGGGAGAAGGAGAAGCAGGTGCCCTGTGAGCAGGGAGACCCATGTAGGCCTCGAACCCAGGACCCTGGGATCATGACCTGAGCTGAAGGCAGACACTTAAACAACTGAGCTCCCGAGGCACATCATAGACATTTTTGAAAAGGAATTTTCTTCCCTAAATTCTGGATGAAATTATATCTCCCCAAATAACGTACATTAAAGTTGAAGCCCTTAGGACCTAACAATGTGACCTTATTTGCAAATAGGGTTGTTGCAGATGTAATTAGTAAGGATTAATGATAATGGGGTAGGCTGGCCTCCTAATCCAACATGACTGTTGTGCTTGTAACACAGCCAGGTGGAGACCAAGAGGGCACCTGTGGGAAGGGAGAGGCAGAGTTTGTGTTTCTGCAGCTTCAAACAGGGAATGCCAAAATTGTCCTTAAACCTTGAATAGTTACAGAGAGGGAAGTTTTCCTCTGCAGTTTTCAGAGGGAACATGGTCATGCCCTGAAAACTTTGGGACTGTGTGAGAACAGCAGAAATATTTCTACTGTTATAAAAGCCAACTATTTTGTGGTACTTTCTTATGCCAGCACTATAAAAATTATATATCTATAATTTTATTTTATATATAACTTTATAATTAATATATATTTTATAATAATTTTAAATTATTAAATAATTTTATAATTATTTATAATATATAATTTTATAGTTAATTATACATAATTTTATATATTATATAATATATAAAATATGTTATATATAATTTTTCTATATTATATAAAATTATATATATATAATTTTTATAGTGTTGGTATATATATATATGAGATTTGTTACTGTAACTGGAGAAATATAATTTAACAATGAAATATCTATTTATCTATATAGATAGATATGTGTAAATATATATATACACATAAAGTGAAGAGGCACCTGATATGTGCAGGATTTGTGACCCAGGAGAACAAGGTGGTCTTCTGCCTAGTCCCCTCCATGTCCCCTTCAAGCCATCATGGACTTTATTGGTAATTGCCTAACCTTTGAAATCTTAAAGATACTGAATTGCTTTCTTCTGAAATTAGAGATTTACTGAGCTCCTGAGTTCCCAGCTACTGGGCACTGCCTTCACCAGTAACAAATATAAACAGATCTCTTTTTTCTTTTTTAAAGATTTTGTTTATTTATTTTACAGGCAGAGATCACAATTAGGCAGAGAGGCAGGCAGAGAGAGAGGGGAAGGGAAGCAAGCTCCCTGCTGAGCAGAGAGACTCATGCGGGGCTGGATCCCAGGACCTGGGATCATGACCTGAGCTGAAGGCAGAGGCTTTAACCCACTGAGCCACCCAGGCGCCCCTAAACAGAAGTATTTCCAAGGAAGGCAAACAAATGGCTTATGAACCTATGGGAAAATAACTGTTGAACATAATATGTCATGGGGGTGTTACAAATTGAAGCAATGAGGTGCCACCAGGGTCCCGTTAGCATGGATAAAATTCAGCAATACACCATCAGATGCTGCCCAGGATGTGGGGGCACTTGGAACTAATTTCCTGGTGGTGGGAATGCCAAAAGCACCTGCCACTTTGAACGACATCAGGGCAGTTTCACACGTAACTAAACAAAGTCTTAATGATACAATACAGAAAGCACACACCTAGGTATTTTCTTTTTTTTTAATTTTTTAATTTCTTTTCAGAGTAAGAGTATTCATTCTTTTTGCACCACACCCAGTGCTCCATGCAATCCCTGCCCTCTCTAATACCCACCACCTGGTTCCCCCAACCTCACACCCCCTGCCCCTTCAAAACCCTCAGATTGTTTTTCAGAGTCCATAGTCTCTCATGGTTCACTCCCCTTCCAATTTCCCTCAGCTCCCTTATCCTCTCCATCTTCCCTTGTCCTCCATGCTCTTTGTTATGCTGCACAAATAAGTGAAACCATATAATAATTGACTCTCTCTGCTTGACTTATTTCACTCAGCATAATCTCTTCCAGTCCCATCCATGTTGCTACAAAAGTTGGGTATTCATCCTTTCTGATGGAGGCATAATACTCCATAGTGTATATGGACCACAGCTTCCTTATCCATTCGTCTGTTGAAGGGCATCTTGGTTCTTTCCACAGTTTGGTGACCGTGGCCATTGCTGCTATAAACATTGGGGTACAGATGGCCCTTCTTTTCACTACATCTGTATCTCTGGGGTAAATACCCAGTAGTGCAATGGCAGGGTCATAGGGAAGCTCTATTTTTAATTTCTTGAGGAATCTCCACACTGTTCTCCAAAGTGGCTGCACCAACTTGCATTCCCACCAACAGTGGAAGAGGGTTCCCCTTTCTCCACATCCTCTCCAACACATGTTGTTTCCTGTCTTGCTAATTTTGGCCATTCTAACTGGTGTAAGGTGGTATCTCAATGTGGTTTTGATTTGAATCTCCCTGATGGCTAGTGTTGATGAACATTTTTTCATGTGTCTGACAGCCATTTGTATGTCTTCATTGGAGAAGTGTCTGTTCATATCTTCTGGCCATTTTTTGATATGATTATCAGTTTTGTGTGTGTTGAGTTTGAGGAGTTCTTTATAGATCCTGGATATCAACCTTTTGTCTGTACTGTCATTTGCAAATATCTTCTCTCATTCCGTGGGTTGCCTTTTTGTTTTCTTGACTGTTTCCTTTGCTGTGCAGAAGCTTTTTATTTTGATGAAGTCCCAAAAGTTTATTTTGGCTTTTGTTTCCTTTGCCTTTGGAGACCTAGCCTTTTTTTGAGCCCATTGGTATGGAAGATGCCTCCCCATCCCTTCACTTTCCGTCTTAGTATATCCTTAGCTTCCAAATGGGTCTCTTGTAGACAACATATGGATGAGTCCTGTCATTTTATCCAATCTACAACCCTGTGTCATTTTATGGGCACATTTAGGCTATTCATGTTGAGAATGATTATTGAGAGATACATATTTATTGACATCATGTTACCTGTGAAGTCTTTGTTTCTATAGATTTTCTCCATATATTTCTGTTCAATGATATTCTTGAGTTTTATTTTCCTCTTCTATAGAACCCCCTTCATATTTCTTGCAGTGTCAGCTTGGTGGTCACATACTCTTTTAAACCTTGCCAGTTTTGGAAGCTCTTTATTTATCCATCCATTTTGAATGCCAGTCTTGCTGGGTAAAATATTCTTGGCTGTATGTTCTTCTCATTTAGTGCCCTGAATATATCTTCCCAGCCCTTTCTGGCTTTCCAGGTTTCTGTGGACAGGTCTGACATTATTCTGATGGGGTTTCCTCTGTACGTGAGGGATTTCCTCCCCCTAGCTGCTTTCAAGAGCTCCTAAAATTGCAATTCATCAATTTCACAATCAGGTGTCTCGAGGTCTTTCTAGATTCTTGACCTTGTGGGGAGACTGCTCTGCCCCTAGTACATGAACACTGGTTCCATTCATCAAACTGGGAAAATTTTCATGGAGAACTTTTTCAACTATATCTTCTAGTCTTCTTTCTTTCTCCTACCCTTCAGGGATTGCAATAATTCTGACTTTGGAATGTTTCATGGCATCATTTATTTCCCTAATTCAGTTTTCACGGCTTCTAAGCTGTTTGTTCCAGGTTTTCTCCTGATCCTTTTTCTCTGTTTGTCCTCCAGATCACTAATTCTATCTTCTGCCTCAGTTACCCTAGCTTTTAGAGAAATTAGATTAGATTGGAACTCATTGAGAACATTGTTCACATCATCTCTGGTGGCTTTCACTTCTGCCTTAATCAATTCCATTTTGTCATCAAAGGCTTTCTCCAACCTAGCTATTGCCTGGATAATTGTTAGTCTGAATTCCCTTTCCAACGTACTGTCTATGTCCATATCCAATAGCTCTGATGGAGAGGGCCCAGTCTCTGAATTTTTATTCTGTTGGGCATTTCTCCTCCTACTCATTTTGGTGAGAGATGGCTGAAGGGATGTGTAGCTGAATGTATCAACCTTGGTGCAGGCAAGATGAACCCTGGAATGCTTCTGAACAATTGAGAGTCCCATGAAAAAGAAAGAAAAAAAGAAAAAAAAATGAGAAAGAGAGAGAGAAAGGGGAAAAAAAGGAAAGATTAAAAGAGAAGGCCCAGTTCAAATGGGCCCCAAAGGTAAGATTTATGAAGTATACAAACAAAAACCGGCAAATAAAAAGACCAACAAAAATAGATGAGAAGAGAAAAATATATAAATAATTAAATAAAAGAACCCTGTTAAAATGAACCCCAAGTATAAGATTTATATACTACCAGAACAAAAGCAAATATACAGAAACACTGATGGAAGAAAAAGGTGGGAGAATGGTTATAAATTCTCATTTGGGCGAGGAAGATTATTTTGATTCTTCCTGGATGTATCTTGATATCTTTGTTAAAGGACTCAATTTTCCTGAGATAAGGGGAGATTAAAACTGGTTTACCTTTAGGGGTAGCATTGATTGGGGAAAGGGGCTTACCTTGAAGCTTATCTCTATATGAATATTTTTTTAAAAAAGTAAATTAACAAAAATAAATTAAATTAAAAAAATTTAAAAAATAGAAAAACAAAAGAAAAGCACAAGTATAAGTATCCAAAAAGTTCAGGTTAAAAGGTTATTACGGAATTTGATGTACTGAACATCTCACTGTGATGGTAAGTAGGTTAAAATGTTATATAAAGTAAATGAAAAGAACCAAAATAGTGGGAATGAATTAAAAATAAAAGTTGCATCTATGAAGTAGTGGTGTTTATCCTCTTGTTTTGTTTTTTGTTTGTTTGTTTGCTTTTGTTTTTGTTTTTATTTTTGGCTGGCTTTCTAAAGGAGGGGCCTGCAGATCGAGTCCCACATCGGGCTCCTTGCTCAGCAGGGAGCCTGCTTCTCCCTCTGCCTCTGCCTGCCACTCTATCTGCCTGTGCTCTCTCTCTCTCTCTCTCTCTCTCTGACAAATAAATAAATAAAATCTTAAAAAAAAATATATATATATATAAAAAGGAGGGGCCTGCAGCATGGATTTTCAGGGAGTTTTGCTAGAGTTGAGACCTCCATCCTCCATCAAAGTCCTGGGGTCTGAGGAAACCAGGTTTTTAGGCTTTTGTTCTCTGGAGGTTTGTTTGTTTGTTTTTTCCCCCTGTGGCAGCTTTTGGCAGTTCTTTGGAGGTTTAGAGGAAAGCAAACTGCATCCAGACCTCCATCTCAGAGAGAAGCCTCAGTCTCTTCCCCTCTGGTTGCTCCAGGGGACATAAATTCCCCCTCTGCTGCTGGCAGAGTACATCCCCAGTAATGGTCTCTGGGGTCACAGGAACTCTCGCTTGTACACCAAAACCATGAGAAATACTAGCCGTGGCTCTCTGGGCAGCTCCAGACCACCAGAGAGGTCCCAAGCAGAGATAGCACACTGAGATTTTCATGCTGGCCCGGGCTGAGAGTGCTTAGACTCTCTGGGTCCTAGAGAGCGCCTGCATGGACCTCTCTCAGGGGAGGGTGTGGGGCATGACTCAGACCCTGGTTGCGCAGCATGTGTGCAGAGTGCAAAAGGCTGTGGTTCTGCCAGCTGGTGTCCACAGCTTTCTCTGATGTGCACAGCAGTCTCCCTCACCCTCAGGGGCGCTGCCACCCAGACACTCTCAGGTGTGCGGACAGCTCAGGGGCCAAGACCTGGCTTCTTCCCTACACTCTCTGGCTCCCTGGTGCTAGAGGCCCTCCTGGGTCCATGGGTTAAGTCCCTGGCCCTAACCGCCCAATTCCACCAATTTCCCCTTAAGATCTTTTGCTCTTTTTGAGTGCTTTCAACCAGACTCCAAGTTAATGCTGGTCCCCAATCACAGGACACTCTCGTATTGGGATATTACTTTCCAGTGGGTCGCTTCTGGTGGCTCCCTCCCCCTTTTGTTCATCTTCTGATATCAGTCTGATGTTCTCACTCCATGTTACTTGTCCACTGGTGTCTTCTGCCCCTGTAGAGATCCAGAACTATATAATTATAATCTCAGGCTGATTTCATGGGTGATCAGAGTTCTTTGGTAGGTAATAAGCTCACTTTAGGGGACAGGTTGAAACAGTGCTTCCTCCTACTTCACCACCCTCTTGTCCCAAGGAAGATCAGAGAAAGAAATTCTAAATGAGGAAGGTCTTTTGAACACTGTAAAGGTTTTATCAGTCCTCATACTGAGAACAAGTATAAAACTGGACTAATAGAGAAGAAAATGAATCATAACTATATCAAAGACATACAAGAAACAATGATTTTCCAGGGTAACTACAAAGGGAAAATCAATACCCAGATTGGGAAGCATGAACAATGGACACTTTTTTACTGAGAGCATTTAGTCTTGTGACAAATGCAGACATCAAATGCCAGGGCCTGTGCACTAGGTATTGTGGGATGTAACAGGAGACTCTCATAATACAGAAACAACAATATTAGTCTCACTGTGAAGATGTAATTTTTATAAAGTGTGAACTAGCAGTGAACATCGGAAATATTAAGCTTTGAATTTGATTTATATTGGAGACCAGTAGTGCTACCAGGTCTCTGAAGTAAGCAAACTCCAATGTCAGGTAAGACTGATATATCCAGTACCATAAATGCTGTTAAATAAAGCCTATATTCAGCAGCATGTACATTATTAATGACCTGGGAGAAATTAATGTCCTTGTTCCAAACTCCAAGGAGATAACACAGTACTTCTCCTTCTGAGTTTCTGAAACCAGAAAGATTCACCTGCAAAAGATAGAGTGTTCTTCAGGGATGATGTGTGGTGTCAGAGGAGTGGGATGACCAGAGCTAAGATCAGAGTGGTCTTGTTCGGGCTGATCTTGAGAGGAGAGTTCTGGGCTAGGACACCCAGGAATATACTTGACTGGGTCTCATATACTCAGGCATACAGGGTCCTCACTGCAGTATGACTGTCCAACACTTGCACCCCAGAAGCCACAGGAGACCTTGGTTCTGATTAACTCACTCACATCATGTGTCTCCCTCCAACCATTTTCCACAGCTGAAGCTAGGCACAGAGAGTTAGACATCCCACAGAGCTAACTATTTTGCATGAAAAATCTTGAGCAGGAACATCATCCAGGAAGAGAATAGTAGAGACCTGGGGAAGAGAAGTCTCAGGTGTGAAAATAAGGCCTCAGCAGCTGACTTCTGAAGGCATTTACCCATGGCCTGGATCCTTCTCCCTTTCACCCTCTTTTTTATCATAGGTCAGGGAGATCCTATGGGGCAAACGAAAGCATGTGAGAGACACAATTTTACCATCTCTCCTCATGGCATCCAGCACAATAGGTCAGTCATCCCATTCTTTTTTTTTTTTTTTGATAAATACAATTTTATTTTTTTTGTTTGTTTGTTTATTTTCCGTTAGCCAACACAGCTTTTTTTATTTTTTTTTTTTCCATATGTCTGTTAGCCATTTGCATGTGTTCTTTGGAGAAGTGTCTGTTCATGTCTTCTGCCCATCTCTTCAATGATTATTTATTTTTTGGCTGTTAAGTTTGAGAAGTTATTTATAGGTCTTGAATACCAGCCCTTTATCTGTAATGCCATTTGCAAATACCTTCTCCCATTGTGTGTGTTGCCTTTTTTTTGTTGTTGTTGTTGACTGTTTACTTTGCTGTGCAGAATCTTTTTGTCTTCTTTTTTTTGAGAAAATTTTAGTATTCTTTTCAGAAAATGCAGCCAATGAAATATGAATTTTTAGTATAGTGGCTTTTTTACTTGTATATATTTTTCTTTTTATAATGTATTCATCTTTTTATTATGTTCAATTAACCAATATAGTACATCATTAGTTTTTGATGTAGTGTTCAATGATTAATTAGTTGCATATAATGCCCAGTGAACATCACCACTTGTGTCCTTCTTAATACCCATTACTCAGTTAAAGAATACCCCTACCTCTCTCGCCTCTGTAAAACTCAGTTTGTTTTCTGGAATCCAGGGTCTCTCACCATTTGTCTCCCTCTCTGACTTCTTACCATTCAGTTTTCCCTCCCTTGCCCTGTGGTCCTCCACCTATTCCTTATGTTGCATATATAAGTGAAACCATATGATAATTGTGTTTCTCTGCTTGACTAGTTTCACTCAGCATAATCCCCTACAGTTCCATCCATGTTGGTGCAAATGATAGGTATCCATCCATTCTTATGTCTGAGTAATATTCCATTGTATATATGAACCAAATCTTCTTTATCCATTCACCTATCAAAGGGCATCTCAGCTCCTTCCACTTTAGCTATTGTGGATATTTCTACTATGAACTTTGGGGTGCTTGTATCTCTTCTTTTCACTATATCTGTAACTTTGGGGTAAATACCCAGTAGTGAAATTGCTGGGTCAAAAGATAGCTCTATTTTTAACTTTTTGAGTTCAGCATTGTACTAGAAGTCCTAGCATCAGTAATCACACAACCAAAAAAAAAAAAAAAAAAAAATTAAAAGGCATTCGAACTGGCAAAAAAGAAGTCAAACTTTCTCTCTTTGCAGATGACATGATGCTTTATGTGGAAAACACAGAAGACTCCACCCCCAAATTACTAGAACTCACACAGAAATTCAGCAACGTGGTAGGATACAAAATGCATAGCAATCAGTTGCAATTTTATACACTAACAATGTGAATGAAGAATGATAAGTTAAGGAACTGATCCCATTTTCAATTGCAGCAAAAAGCATAAAATACCTAGGAATACACCTAGCAAAAAAGATAAAGGATCTCTACCCTAGAAACTGCAGAACACTTATGAAAGAAATTGAGGAAGACACAAAGATGTGGAAAAACATTCCATGCTCATGCATTAGAAGAATAAACATTGTTGCTTTTCTCAGGAGGGTAGAGGCCGTGTAGTGTCGCTGTCACTCTGAGGAGAGAACAGTCGGTAGAGGGGTACAAAAATGCAGAGCAATAAAAACCTTTAACTTGGAGAAGCAAAACCATACTCCAAGGAAGCATCAGCAGCATCACCACCAGCAGCACCACCAGCAGCAACAGCAGCAGCCGCTACCACCACCAATACCTGCAAATGGGCAACAGGCCAGCAGCCAGAATGAAGGCTTGACTATCGACCTGAAGAATTTTAGGAAACCAGGAGAGAAGACCTTCACCCAATGTAGCCGGCTCTTTGTGGGCAATCTCCCTCCTGACATCACTGAGGAGGAGATGAGGAAACTATTTGAGAAATATGGGAAGGCAGGTGAAGTCTTCATTCATAAGGATAAGGGCTTTGGCTTTATCCGCTTGGAAACACGAACCCTAGCGGAGATTGCCAAAGTAGAACTGGACAACATGCCACTCCGTGGAAAGCAGCTGCGTGTGCACTTTGCCTGCCATAGTGCATCCCTTACAGTCCGAAACCTTCCTCAATATGTTTCCAATGAACTGCTGGAGGAAGCCTTTTCGGTGTTTGGCCAGGTGGAAAGGGCTGTGGTCATCGTGGATGATTGAGGAAGGCCCTCAGGAACAGGCATTGTTGAATTCTCAGGGAAGCCAGGTGCAGTGAAGGCTCCTTCCTGCTAACCACATTTCCTCGGCCTGTGACTGTGGAGCCCATGGACTAGTTGGATGATGAAGAGGGACTTCCAGAGAAGCTGGTTATAAAAAACCAGCAATTTCACAAGGAGCAAGAGCAGCCATCCAGATTTGCACAGCCTGGCTCCTTTGAGTATGAGTATGCCATGCACTGGAAGGCACTCATTGAGATGGAGAAGCAGCAGCAGGACCAAGTGGACCGCAACATTAAGGAGGCTCATGAGAAGCTGGAGATGGAGATGGAGGCTGCTCGCCATGAGCACCAGGTGATGCTGATGAGACAGGACTTGATGAGGTGCCAGGAAGAACTTCAGAGGATGGAGGAACTGCACAACCAAGAAGTGCAAAAATGAAAGCAGCTGGAGCTCAGGCAGGAGGAGGAGCATAGGTGCCATGAGGAAGAGATGTGATGGCAACAGGAAGAAATGATGTGGCGACAGCAGGAAGGATTCAAGGGAACATTCCCTGATGCGAGAGAACAGGAGATACGGATGGGCCAGATGGCTATGGGAGGTGCTATGGGAATAAACAACAGAGGCGCCATGCCCCCTGCTCCAGTGCCAGCTGGTACCCCAGCTACACCAGGACCTGCAACTATGATGCCAGATGGAACCTTGGGATTGACCCCACCAACAACTGAACGATTTGGCTAAGCTGCTACAATGGAAGGAATTGGGGCAATTGGTGGAACCCCTCCTGTATTCAACCATGCAGATCCTGGAGCTGAATTTGCTTCAAACAAACATCGCCAATACTAATAAAAATTTCAATGTCTTGTTTCTCAAAAACCCTTTAAAGAAGGACCCTTTTTGGACTAGCCAGAATTCTGCCCTGGAAAAGTGTTAGGGGTTCCTCCCAATAGTTAGGTCTTCCTTGCCTGTACTACTCTGAGGGAGTTTGCTGGAGGCTGAGGGCAAGGGAGGGGCGATATTTAACAAATCAGTTCAGTGTGGTATATCGTTTAACTAATCGATTCTGTGTGGTGCATTCCTGAAGTCTCATGTGATTGTTGAGGGCCTGGGGTGGGGGGAACCATGGCAAAATGGATCCATTTAGAGCCCCCATTAATCTTGATCATTCCATTCTTTGTCCATCCTGTTCTATTTGGTTTCTAATTATACCCTTCAACCCCAGAGACACTGCCACATACACCACAAAAACAAATCCCCCAATGACCTTAACCCCATTGTTCCATTCGTTCACAGGTGGGAATTCAGGCAAAAGTCCACAGAGGTCACAGATAACATACATACGGTTCTGTTATATCCCATATATTACCCCTTCATGTCCTAAGGAAGACATTTTCTCTTAGAGATTTTCATTTTAGTGTATCTTTAAAAAATCTTGTGTTAAGTTGCCTCCATCTTTTTTCTTGGGTTTGGACAACCCAGGAATGGCCCTTTTGTGTCTATGATGTTGCTGTTCACAGCTTTTCTTTATAGGCCTAGTACAATCTTGGGAACAGGGTTGCTGTATGCTGAAGGTCAGACAGTAGCTCTTAGCCTTGCCTATCTTAGGTAGTTATGCTGTGCATTTTTTAAAACTGGTGTACCATGTTTGATTTGTCCCTGATATCTTTGGAATTTTTCTGAGAAATGGAGCAGTAATACAGCATCAACTTATTAAAATACATTTTAAGACTTAAAAAAAAAGAAGTATAAACATTGTTAAAATCTCCATGCTGCCTAATTCATTGGCACATTCAAGGCTATCCTTATCAAAACACCATTGACATTTTTCAAATAAGTGGAATAAAGAATTCTAAAAAATTGTGGAATCTGAAAAAACCGAAATCGCCAGGAGAAAGTTGAAAAAGAAAACCAAAGCTGGGCATCACAAGGCCTGACTTCAAGCTATATTACAAATCTGTGGTCATCAAGTCAGCATGGTACTGGCACAAAAACAGACACATAGATCAATGGAACAAAATAGAGACCCCAGAAATGGACCCTCAGCTCTATTGACAACCAACCTTTGAACAAGCAGGAAAGAATATTCAGTTGAAAAGGCACTGTCTCTTCAATAAATGGTGCTGGGAAAATTGGACAGCCACATGTAGAAGAATGAGGCTGGACCATTCAATTACACCACATACAAAGATAAACTTAAAATGGAAGAAACACTTTAATGTGAGACACAAATCCATTATAATCCTAGAGAAGGATAGAAGCAGTAACCTCATTGACATTGTCCACAGCAACTTCTTTCAAGATATGTCTCCAAAAAAAGGGAAGCAAAAGCAAAACTGAACTTCATCAAGACTAAAAGCTTTCGGACAGTGAAGGAAACACTCAACTAAACAAAGAGTCAACCCAAGGAATGGGAGAAGGTATTTACAAATGGCATTATAGATGAAGGGCTGGTATCCAGGATCTATAAAGAACTTCTCGGGGCACCTGGGTGGCTCAGTGGGTTAAAGCCTCTGCCTTCAGCTCAGGTCATGGTCTCAAGGTCCTGGGATTGGGCCCCACATCGGGCTCTCTGCTCAGCGGGGAGCCTGCTTCCCCTTCTTTCTCTACCTGCCTCTCTGCCTACTTGTGATCTCTCTCTGTCAAAATAAATAAAATAAAATAAAATAAAATAAAATAAAATAAAATAAAAAGAACTTCTCAAACTCAACACCCAAAAAGACAAATAATCAAGTCAAGAAATGGGCAGAAAACATGAACAGACACTTCTCCAAAAAGACATACAAATGGCTGACAGACATATGAAAAAAATGTTCAACATCATCAGCCATCAGGGAGATACAAAGCAACACCAAATTGAGATACTACCTTACACCAGCTAGAATGTCAAAAATTAACAAAATAGGAAACAAAAAATGTTAGAGAGGTTGTGAAGAAAAAGGAACCCTCTAACACTGTTCTTGGGAATGCAAGTTGTTACAGCTACTTCTCAAAACGGTATGGAGGTTCCTCAAAAAGTTAAAAATAGAGCTACCCTACAACCCAGCAATTATTCTACTGGGTATTTACCCCAAAGATACAGAAATAATGAAAAGAAGGGGCACATGCATTCCAAAGTTCATAGCAGCAATATCCACAATAGCCAAACTGGAAGGAGCTGAGATGCCCTTTAACAGATGAATGGATAAAGAAGATGTGGTTCAAATACATACAGTGGAATATTACTCAGCCATCAGAATGGATGGATACCTACCATTTGCACCAACATGGATAGAACTGTAGGAGATTATCCTAAGTGAAATAAGTCAAGCAGAGAAAGACAATTATCATATGGTTTCACTCATATGAGGAACATAAGTCATAACACATAAGATATTAGGGGGAGTAGGAAAAATGAAGGGGGGGAAATCAGAGGGGAATAGGAACCATGAGAGACTATGGACTTAGGGTAACAATCTGAGGGTTTCAGATGGGAAGGGGGTAGGGGGATGGAGTAGCAGGTGATGGATATTAAGTAGGGCACATGTTGTAATGAGCACTGGATGTTATACTCAAATAATGAATCAAGGATCACTACATCAAAAACTAATGTTGTAATGTATGGTGACTAACAGAACATAATAAAATAAATAAATAAGATGCCTCTGTTAATGCAGGGCTCTGCTCATCTCTCTGATGCAGCCTGAGGACAATGCTGACTATTATTGTGCTGTACATCATGGCAGTGGGAGCAGCTACAGTTACTCACAATGTCTCAGATAACCAGCAAGTGAGAAAAAAACTCTTGGGCCCACAGTCTTGGTCTCCTGTAGGGGAGACTCCTCTGTGGTGAGACCTGTCCTTGAGGAGGGAGGAGTGACCTACACATTATGTTGTTGCCTGAGACAGCACAGGTGTAACAGAAACAAATCTGGATGAGTGACTAGAGCCCAAATGTAGATGCCCCAGGGTCTGGGGAATATTAAGAAGAATAAATTATATAAAAGGAAAAACCTCAGCATTTTTTTTTCTTGTGTTTCTTTTACTTCAGAAAGCAGGAATGCCCTATGCATTTCAAGATCCTTCTAGCTGGACTAAGAATCAAATTGACATTGTTGGGTCAGCAGCTTCGGGAATGCAGGAAGAACAATAGAAATGACTGCTGGGGCTGCCATCTTCCAGCCCCCTCCCCCCTCTTCCTTAATCCTTGACTCTCCCGCCAAAAGGATGTATGCTCAGGTCACGTCTCCATAGGTAACCTGATACAGGAAACAGAAGTATCAGGACCCCCCACCCCATACCCTCTGATCACCAAATACCCTACCATATATGGATGTGAGCCTTGCCTTGGCCTGATAAAAGACCCCCGCCAACTCCCTCCCAGTGCGACTTCCCTGGCTCTGCTTTCCAGAGTCGCAGAACCTTGCCCCAGGGTGCCCACCCCCTTGCGGTGCAACTTTCCTGGCTCCCCTTCTTCTGAGCCCTGAAACTTCACCAGAGAGTGCCTTTAATAAATCTTGCCTTTTGCCTATCTCGCCTGGTGTCGTGTTTACCTCGCCTATAAAACTTTATAGACATGAGACCAATTAATAGGAGAAAATGAAATTTGATAACGTACAAATGAGAATCCACAAGGACATGGCAATTCCAAAGACACTCGGGCAAAATGAGGTATATATGTTTTTTCTGAACTACACAGAGGGAAAAAGGGGTCCACTATTCAAGGCAATAGAATGCGATTCACAGTCAGAGGAAGGTGAGAAAATGTTTGATAGATAAATGTGTGGGGGGCCACCTGGAAAACAATGGAACACAGAGGACACTCACCAAACAGGCCTTACTGTGTACCTCCCTGTCTACACCACTTAGTTCATGTCCTAGTATAGTTGTCTGTGGTGTGAGCTCTCTTCCAAGAGGAGGTGCTCTGCCTAAATTCCTTTAGTCAGTTGAGAGGGAGGGAAAGAGCTTTTCTGGAGTCAGGCTGGGTTTCAACTTCTTTTTAACTAACAATAATCTTCATGCTGAAGTGGCCCATCTAGTAGTATTCTGTGCTTGTTCCTCACAGTTATCTCCTCTGATTTTTACCTGAAGTCTCGCACAAAGTTGAGCAGGGAGCTTGTTCCATCTTTTTGAACCAAAATCCTAGTCTGATAATAAGTCAGTTTAGTTAAACTTGTTTTAGGAGGCTGTGATACAGTTGGCCTCTCAAAGTTAGGCCCATTTTGGCCAAGCAATCAAGTAACAGAGAAGGGACATTTTTATGGAGAGAAAAATAAAACACAGGTTAATGTTTAGAGTTAATTATAAACCTAGTGTCTGAGTCCTGAGTGCTGCCATTGAAAAAACTTCTAGATTTGGTGGTGGAGGCATCTTCAGATGGAGTAAGGCAAGATGAATATCTGATGGATTTTCTCAGCTTGCAGTTTTTACATCTTTGGTGATCTTTTTGAGTGGCCCACAGAGCAACAGTCAGGAAGATTGTCTATATATGATCAGGAATCAGGGGCATATTTGACATCCTGAGCTAAGGAAAGTGATAGGGGCCTTGGGATACAAAAGGGAGAAAGAAGCTCAGCTGGAAGGTGAGAGAAGATGTTTGGAAAACCAGGTTACCCTATTATGAAGATAAGTTTCTTACATAAAGAGGCATCTCTGTTAGTAGTGTGTTCTTGAAAGAGGCATACATTTCAGGGGGCAGGTAAAGACCTTTATTTGGATTGTCTGAGTTGTGATTGTTTTTAACTCAAGACAATGCTCATTCAAAGACGCCCACCCTCTGGCAGCCTGACCTTGATCCTACATCATCAAGTTGCCTGTGGTTATGGTTTCATTTATTTCTATATCCCTCAAAACCTATCAAGTTTGAAAACATTAAATATATACAGTTGATGGTAAGTCACTTATATCTCAGTGAATATGTCATAAATACCTTAAAAATCTCTTCATTATAACAATTTATTTCTGTTATGTATCCACTATTACCCTCAACGTCCAGTCATTCCCATGAAATGATCACTGTAGCAATTGCCTTCCCATCATCAATGTCTCCTACCGTGTCCCTGAGTATCTTCTAGGAAGCCTGCACGTCTTCAGGAATAGTGTCTGTTTTCATTATTCTGTAGGACATGCTGCCTGCATTCAGACCAGGTAACCAGTCACCCCTTTCGTGGCTCTGATGAAGGAGGGGTCAAGTCATTGCTTTCAGCCCTCTGCATTCCCACCTCCCTGCATTCTCACTCACGCTGTTTAAGGTCATATTTCCACATGTCTTCTTCCTGATACTCTAGGAATTCCTGCAACTGAAAGGACAGTTTACTAATATCAGTTACCTGAAAGCAGAGTAGGGACAGTGGCCCATGGGTGCTTGGGGACTGACAGTTACCAAGCTTTCAGGCCTGTGCCCCTAATATACTATCCGCTAAGAGAGTGAAGTTTGGCCTGTGGGCTACAGGGGGCACTGTCGGTTGCTTCTTAGTGTCTACACAGGCAGTGACCTCTATCTACTGTGTAATACCCTCAAATCATCTCTGGGTTATAGGTGCTTGTGTGTTATGGTGGAGCCTCAAGAGATCTCACTTCTGGGCTGGACAGAGTCTCCTGATCACAGGTCTGTGGAAGGTGCCAGAAGCTACTTCTTCCCTAGTCCCTCCAGGAGACAAACTCTGAGACTCACCAATCAGCCCCCACTGTCTAAAATCTGAGTGCATAACTGAGCTGTTGCTCAGGGTGAAGCAGAAATCACCAGTAGGAGGGGACCAGGGTGGCTCAGTGGCTTAAGTGGCTGCCTTCAGCTAAGGTCATGATACCAGGGTACTGAGATTGAGTCTTGCATCAAGCTTCCTGCTCAGCAGGGAGTCTGCTTCTCCCTCTGCCTTTGCCTGCAGCTCCTCCTGCTTGCTCTATCTCCCTCTCTCTCATTAAAAAAAATCACCAGTAGGAGAAACAGATGTAGAGACAGATGTAGAGGAACAGCCTCTTCTCCCAGAGGCCACTGAAGGGGGTAAGAGATGCCTGTGGAAGTCCAGATCCTGCTATGGGATGTTGGCAGGTTTGTACCATGGTACATGGTACATGGATGCTTCTTCTTCTTCTGTTTCCCTCTCACTGCACAGGAGGACTCTCCTCAGTGATCTGGGGGCAGCTTCAAAGTCTATGTCAGCCCCTTTAGATCAGATTCCAAATAGCTTCAGCTCCACCCCTGCCCCATCACCTGAGTGTCTGTGTTTGCAGGTTCCTTCTCCCAGCCTGTGCTGACTCAGCCACCCTCCTTCTCTGCATCCCTGGAAGAATCTATCAGACTCTTCTGCACCCTGAGAAGTGACATCATCGTTGCTTAAAATATAAATACAAATACAAATACAAACAGACAAACTGGCACTAGCAGAAGCTAAGGAACCTTCCCTGATATCCCTGTTATCTCCTGAGAGTCAACTCATTGTCAGATAACACAACAGGGATCCATCCAAGTCCCATATTGCTTCCTGGATCCAAAGATGATTCAACTAATTATGGTGTTCTGGCATCTCTGGATTTGTAAGTACCAGGTGACTATTACTGTCATACATGCCAAGATAGTGCTAATGTTAACACAGTCCTCCAAATCCATAGGACAGGATAAAAATCGCCCCCCACCGAGTCCTGGTGACATCACACAGGTAACTTCAGGGATGTCTTCTGTTGTCAGGTATATTCAACAGACCGTTAGTTTTCCTGGAACCAGATGATTTGACAGTGTCATATTCCTTAAGTTAAAATTTCAGACTGATAACCTATTCTCATCATGTTTGTGTTTTTGAAGGCAAATTGGCTTGCTCAGAGATAAAAAATTACTCAGCAGAGATGTGAGAGGATAAGAGGTGTTGAATCCAGTTCTGGCTCCAGGGATGGATCACAGATGCTTTTGGTAAGAGTACTTCAATCTGTGCTTCAGATTACAAAAACAACATGTAGAAATAAATGTTCTGTAAAGAAACAATAACCATCAACATACAAAATAAAGGTCAGTGCCATTTGGAATGGGCATAATTATGACTTTCTTAAGGAGAAATTTTAGAGAAAGTAAAAGTCCTGTAAATGGAAAACTATAAAACATTGTAAGAGAAATTAGAGAAAACTTGAGTAAAAGACTATTTCTCTCTGATGGATCAAAACATTGAATTGGCTGAAGTAACAATTCTTTCTACATTTTTAGTCTGTAGCTGGTGTCAGTAGCTTTCTGACACAAAACAAATAAACATATGGGATAGCTCTCACAGACAGAGGCTGAAAAAATATTTTAAAAATGTTAGAAAACATAATTCAGTTATATATGTATAACAATAAGTGCATACCATGATCAAATGTGGTTTATTATAAGTTTATTATAGGTAGCAAGGGCATTTTAACATTCAAAAATTAATCAGTATAATGAATAAAATTAAAAAGTATAATGTCTTGTATTAACAGATGAAATAAAAATACCCAGTGATTTTATCAATACAGAAAAAAACATTTAATCCAATCCAAGACCTATGCATGATAATAAAAGAAAATGAATGAATGAAAATGGCAAAAAAATCAGAGAATGAACTATAGAGAACATCATCAACTTAATAAAGGGAAGTGTAAAAGACTGGCAGCTAACACACAGGAAGGTGAAGCACTGAAATTTCCCCTTTAGGGTATGGGCCAAGGCATTTGTATCCAATCTCAATATTGCTGTTTAACATTGGACTGATTGAGTGTTACATGCAACTGATAAATTGTTGAACACTACATCTGGAACTAATGGTGTACTATATGTTGGCTAATTGAATTTAAACTTAAACAACAACAACAACAACAACATTGGACTGAATGTTCCAGATAGAACCATAAGACAAGAGAAATAATGAAAAGCATAGAGACTAAGAACAAGATACAAGGGTCCTTCTTTTCAAGTGAGAGAATTATATACAGGAAAAATAAGAAGGAAGATACAAATGTATATGTAAATATATAAATTTGAGGATTAATAAGTAATTTCAGAAAGGTCATAGGATAAAAAAATCAATATAGAAATATAATTTAGATGTGTGTATACTAGCAATAATAATGCAAAACTGAATTAAATTACCATGTAAAAACACTCAATGATGAATTATTTAGGTATATATTTAACAAAACTTTTACAGGTCATTAATGCTGGAAACTTGACAATACTGGTAAATAAAACTTGATCTAAAACAATGGAGAGACACGATTTGTTCATGGATTGGAAGACTCATAGTAAAGACGTCATTCTTCCAAATTGTATAAAAGTTTAGACCAATGGGGTTGGGAGGCACAACCTTCCCATGTTCTCAGGGCTGGGCTGTCACTCCCTCAGTCATCTCAGTGACACCTCCAGCCAGACTGGATCTCTGCTAAATCTTCTGCCCCAACTCAGGACCACAGGATCTGTGACCTCAGGGCCACAGTCCTCTTCTCTACCTCTCCACCACTCATATGTGACTTTTGACAAAAATGTCTGGTTCCAGGTGACTTTTGCTAATAGAAATTATTATACTCATAGGTGGCTAAATGAACAATTGTTCTATCCTTAACATGCTGGACACAGGTGGCTGAGACTACAGACATGAGTGTGACCCCAAATTTCTCCATCCTGGAAATTCTGTCTGTCTTTGCTAATGCTATCACTGAGATGGCTCTGAGGTTCATAGGAAGAGATCCCTCATTATGTTTCAATGGTCCCCACATTCATATTGTGTAACTGTATGTCCAAACCCATAATACAAACTCATGAAGAAAATTACATATTGATGAATTAATCAATGGCATTACAACAGGTTTGTATGCGCCTGCTCAAATGAAAACAGAAGCCATTCTTTTTGTTTTATTTTTCCCATTGATGTTTTTAAACACAATTTCCATCCATATCCTCCCTGCAATAGGCATGGATCTGTGAAGAGTGTACTAGTAAGTCCACCTTCATCTTCAGAATGACATTATCTTTGAGTGTTATTTAGTGGAATTCTTTTTTTTTTAAGATTTTATTTATTTATTTTACAGAGAGAGAGAGAGAGATCACAAGCAGGCAGAGAGGCAGTCAGAGAGAGAGGGGGAAGCAGGCTCCCCGCTGAGCAGACAGCCTGATGTGGGGCTTGATCCCAGGACCCTGGGATCATGACCTGAGCCAAAGGCAGAGGTTTAACCTTCTGAGCCACCCAGGTGACCCTAGTGGAATCCTCTTAACAAAAGAACACTTAACCATTCTAAGTTGCCTTAGTGGTGAATAAAACATAAACTATGTTACTGAATCCCTGTCAGAGCAACTACAGCTGTCATTCCTTCCCTCCTAGAACTTCAGACACAATTTAATTTGGTGTTCTGAATTCAGTGCCACACACAGCCTCGTATGATAGGGCTCCTGCAGACTTGTGACTGTGTGCGGAGGACAGATCCTAGGAGGGAATCATGGACCCAGCGTGTGGAGAACTGTTTTCTAAGCTGATGGAAGTAATGACAGATGGCAAAGATATTCAGGGTCAAACCCCTTTAGTAATGCACATGACCACTTCTACCCACACCTTGAAATAAGTGTCCTCTCTCCTCAATGCTGGGGGAACCTTATAGGAAGGGAAGCCTGGGATCCAGGGAGAAAGCACAAAAGAAGAAACCTGCAGTGCCCTGCACAGAAGGGAGCATGTATCCATGAGGATCCATCACTACTCTGGACTTGATCCTGATCTAAGAGAAATTTGTGTAAGAATCACCACCTCAGATGTGACCCATGAATAACCAAGGGAGCTGTGGACAGACTCACCATGTGGAGTCTGAGTACAGTATAATGTTTGTCCCAATGTTATGGAAGTCTGCATAAGGAAACATATGGACTGGCCTTAAGGCCAAGGACAGTGGGCAGAAAGCAGGATCTGCCTTTGATGGACTCTCATCACCATGCCACACAATGATGTATCTTAGCCTGGGCATCAGGGGTGCTCAGACCCTATTTCTGAGTGGCTTGAAGTGATCAAAACCGGGATCTACCAACTAGCACTGCCTGTGCCCTCTGTTCAGGATTCACAGTTGTGACTTTCCTAACCCTTAGCCCCAAGCAGCCCTTTTTCTTCCTACTTTCCTGACATCTTCAGGCACAGGAACGTGACCCAAGCCCAGGAGGGGTCAGAGAACTAGGGATCTTATTTGCATCAGTGGGCCCTCCCTGTCTCAGAGGATGAAAAGGAGATGGAAGAGGTTAAGGGAGGTTCTACTCAGCTATGGGACCACAGAAGGCAGAATCAGTGATGGTCTCTACTATGATTTCCTCCCCTCTCCTCTGACACCCACCTTGTTCACTGCACAGGCGACTGGTTGTAGGGAGAAGGGAAGGGGCCCTGGAAGGACATGCAGTCCTGCTTTCTTCTCTTGTTTCTCGTACCCACATCACCCTGTCTGTATCTCTCCCTCTCAGAGCCCTGGTCCCAGTCTGTGCTGATTCATCTGCCCTCCATGTCTCAGACCCTGGACCAAAGAGTCATCTTCTCCTGTACTAGCAGCTGCACCAACATCTGGGGGGGTTATTCTGTTTGCTGGTACCAACAACTCCCAGCAATGGTCCCCAAACAGCTCATCTATGGTACTAGCAATTGACCCTTGGGATTCCTAGTTCCATTCTCTGGGGCTTGAGAATCAATAGTAAAGGATCATTAAAAAACAACACAACATAAAACAAACAAACAAACAAACAAACAAAACAAAACAAACCCCAAACACACACAACGAAAACAGCAAGAAAGATAAAAGTGAGAATCAATTTTGAAGTTGGAAACTGCTGTTTTGTTTTTGTTTTTGTTTTTGTTTTTCAAAGTAATTATTTTGGCTCCTTATCCATTGGAAAAAATAATTAAATAGAAAAACATGCAGTTTTTTAGGGGTACATGGGTGTCACGATTGGTTGGGCATCTGATTCTTGATCTCAGTGTCTTGGATCCAATCCCTGCACTGGGCTCCACATTGGGCATGGAGCCTACTTAAAAACAAACAAACAAATAAATAAACATGCATAATCCTTTCATTAAATGCTTTAGATTTAGCCAATTACATTTGATACTCATTTACTTCTTTAAATAAATACAGACAGTGAGAGATAAAATATATTTCTTTAGTGTCTTAAATATTTTATATCTTTAAACTGGAGACAAATATTATTCCTAAAGGTGAAATATTAGAACTGCTTCCATTTTAATCTGGGATCATATATGATGGTTTTTTGTATAGTTACTGTGAAACATTTAATCTGGAACTCTCACAAATTAATAATACAGGTTCTGTGAAAGAAAATATTTAAAATAGAGAAATAAATTCACTTTTGGCTTCTAAAATCTGGTATAATCTACTTCGAAGGCAGGAAAATTTAAAAAACTCATTTGAATGAATCTTGGAACACTGGAAAAGGAAAATTAAATAAAAAAAATCATTAGAATAAATACGAAAATTACCAAGTAAGGGTGCCTGGGTGGCTCAGTGGGTTAAAGCCTCTGCCTTAGGCTCAGGTCATGATCCCAGGGTCCTGGGATTGAGCCCCGCATTGGGCTCTCTGCTCAGCGGGGAGCCTGCTTCCCCTCCTCTCTCTCTGCCTGCCTCTCTGCCTACTTGTGATCTCTGTCTGTCATAAATAAATAAAAATCTTAAAAAAAAAGAAAATTACCAAGTAAAAGAAACTTGTTTTCTTATATATTTAAAAGCAATTCAAAGTGCTTACTATTCTTATCTCAGCATAAAATATGTATAGATTTCTAATGTTTTTGTAAGAACACAATCTCTAATTCAAGGAAGAGTATATAAGAAAATTTGAATAATTGGTGAAATAGTTTCTTTCATAAATACATCGAGTCAAAATTTCAACAAATGGATAGGTTATTTATGCACTTCTTTTATTTTTCTTTTTTATGTTTTCCTTTGAAAAGTTGTCGGTAGGGACGCCTGGGTGGCTCAGTGGGTTAGGGCCTCTGCGTTTGGCTCAGGTCATGATCTCAGGGTCCTGGGATGGAACCCCGCATCGGGCTCTCTGCTCCGCAGGGAGCCTGCTTCCTCCTGCCTCTCTGCCTAGTTGTGATTTCTCTCTGTCAAATAAATAAAATATTTAAAAGAAAAGAAAAGAAAAGAAAAGTTGTCAGTAGCTGTAAGCATGGGTGCCATGCTGATCCCTTAGACATTAGAAGGAAGGTGAATACATGACCGACTCCAGTTATTCAGTACTACCTTGGATAACTTGTGATTTCTCTGTGTCTCGATGAAAGTGTAACAAAATTGGGTGCAACGTATGGGTTGACTCCCAACAGCTCCCAAACTGAAGCTCCCAGCTGAAGCCAAAATTAGATTTCTGATGATACACAATCCTCAAGGTCTCCTATTAATTCTCTTGTCCTAGATAAGGTACTCAGCATCTCTTGTTACTAAATGTAAAATTGCATAATGGAAATATCAGATTAATGAAAAAGGAGCCAAAAGTGCAATAAAGTGCAATAAAAGATACAACAAAAGCACACAATCTGAATGTAGTTTAAAGAAATGTAGACAAAATATAATAAATTACATTACATAACTATATTAAATTATATTAAATATAAATTGACTAAACATTTCAGTTAAAGACATAGACTGACATATTAGAGCAAATGAGACATGCTTAAAATAAAGACACCAATATGCTGAATTTAAAAGAATCTTTAAAAAAGTATATCATGCAAAAATGAACAATAGAAAGATGTAATTATGTAACAGACAAAAAGACTTAAAGGGAGGAAATTTACCATAAACACAGCAATAGATTTCATAGTGATAAAAAATATTTTCAAGGAAAAAACATAAAAACCTAAGTGTAATAACATGATTTTATTAAACAGTATAAAGCATAAATTAGCAGAATCATAGAGAGAAATAGTTAATCCACAATCACAGTTGCAGACATTAACGCAATACATTTCTTAGATAAATGAATGAGCAAAAAACAAGAGTATACAAAGGAAAGACAACAGTGCAATTAACCAAATAAAACTTCAAAGAAGCCTGAAAAGTAATTGCTTAAATAATTAAATAAACACATGAACAAAGAAATAAGGGATTTTCTTCTTTATTTCAACAGCATTTTTAAAAAAAAGATTTTATTTATTTATGAGAGAGAGAGAAAGCATGAGAGGAGAGAGGCCAGCCAGAGAAGCAGACTCCCTGCTGAGCAGGGAGGCAGATATGGGACTGGATCCCCAGACTCCAGTGTCATGACCTGAGCTGAAGGCAGTCGCTTAACCAACTGAGCCATCCAGGCGCCCTTCAACAGCATTTTTATGCTTTATCTTCATTCTGTGAGCAAGGCTAGAGTCTAGTATTCCATTATTAGTCCTTTTCTTTTCATTTTATCACCTTTCTTATTTTATCCTTTTATTATTACCCTCTCCAGGACTGATGAACACTGTGCAAGGATGCTTTTATCACTTAAATGTGAAGGACTGACGTAGCAACATCCTTTGTTCCTATTCCCAGGTATTTCCTACATGTCCCAGCTTTACCAGTAGAATACAAAATCCTTTTAATTCCCCTCAATCTCCTCTTTAACTCTCTCATGACTACATGACAATGAATAACCAAAAAATTCACTTGGTCAGACCTACAACAGAAAAAGCAGAAACACAGAGATGGACAGTATGGTATGACAATGAAAGCACATAGGCAGAAGTCTGAGGAACATGGACTTGGACACTTTGTCTCATTATCATCCCAGACAGAACCTCTAGATTCACATCTGTCATGCAGTCTTTCCCAGGGATCCCTTAGGTCCTGTTCTAAACTGAAGTTGACCACTGAGAGCAAACATGGAATGATCTGCACTCAGTGTTCCAGACTTATGAGGAATCATGATGCAGTCTCCCTCCCCTCCTTTTGGGCCTTTCACTCTCAGAACACTTATTACACTTAACTGCACATCTACAAACCTTCCTCATCCTCTCCAATTCCATTCCACTATCCAGTTCTCAGCAACCATATATTGTGATACTATATCACATTGATCAGAAATCCGTTGATGCCAGTGTCTGCATAACTTGAGGACCATGTCCACGATATGTCAAAGTAGAATCAGTGACACAGAGTCCAGCTGAGTCTGACTAAGTGTGGTTGACTCACAGAGAGGTCCTTCATTCCATTCTATTTACTTAACTGGTACTTGGTGCCACACTGGGACTAGGGTCTCAGGATACAGCCTGGACAAGACAGGGATTGTCCCTGTCCTCAGGGAGCTGATACTGAATGCAGAAGAGATAACAATTGACTAAAAGCATCAATACAAATAAAGTGTTACCATGCAGTGAGGAGAGGTAAGCATGATAGAGTGGGTATAGGAGCCACTAGAAGATTTGGTAAGAAGACACAAAATACGATTCAAGCTTATGAAGAAATGTCCACATGATCAGTGAACATCAATGAGGAGGAGGGAAGTAGGAAGCCAGTGGGATTGGCTGTGACTTCTGGATGATAATGTGCAGACCCAGCAAGTTTGGGGAGGGAGAAGGTAGTGAAGAATGGGATATGACCTCAAGGCTGTCCTTCAGAACTAGATAGAATGTGACTCACCTTTTGGGGAGAATCTTCATGGACAAGGGTATGGAAATGAGGCCCCAAGCTCATCTTCATGATGGAAGCAGCAACAGCATCTCTGACTAGCTCAGTGTTGGCACAGGGATATGTCCTCTCACAATGATAACTTGGGAATCTTGCTGGGCTCACTTATTCTTCTTTGGTAGTTCTCTGAGTTGTCCTTTCTCATGACCCACCTATCCCCAGGCTGAATTCCATATAGAGACAAAAAGACACAGCATTATGACATATCATATTCACACAACAAGCTCTATAAAATGAGAGAATTTTTTCCTCCTGATCCCACTGATCAGGAAACCCAGCCTTCAGGAAAACTGGAAGAGACCACCCACAGCATCTCTGACTTCAGCGTGTTATCAGAAAGAGAATTGTCTGATTTATTTATGAAACACAAGGCTCATCTGTGGAGTTGGAGCTAGAGTCAACCACAGTCTGACCATACAGCTGTGAAATGTGGGTCCATATATGAAAGGTCAGAAGGCCATGAACATCATTCAGCCTTTCACAAATTCTGCCCTCTACCCTCTTCACTAGTTCATGCTGGGTCTTCTACTTGGACACTGAAAGCTGGGCAGGGAACAGACTAGAGGATTGCTGTCTCCCAACATTACATTACTTACTCCCAGACATTTCTAATGTCTTATAAACTTAAAACACCCTATGATATGATCCTCTCTTCCATCTGTACATGACTCTCTCATGATGAGTCACATTCTGCTCCCATTCTCAGTACATGCTACTCCAGGTCACCTCAGGGTCATGGGTGAGAGTTTCCACTTCACAGGTTGCTGGTCATGGGAGGCGCTCTCACACTGACCTATTTCTGTGTCCTGGGAATGGGATCAGAGTTAGCCTGACTCAGAAAGCAAATGCATGACTCTCCTAAAAATACAGAATGAACAATATGAATATCTTATTCAATCCTATATGAGTGGAAAGATGAATAATATGGTGAAGCTTGATTAAAGAGCAGATCAAACTCAAAGTACATATATACAGTTTACAGGAAAATGAGCTTTGAAAAAAATATTTTCATGTGTTGAAGATACACTGCTGAACTGTTAACAAGTAATAAAGAAATAACAAAAGAAATAACCTGTTTCTTGTACATAAAGGAATATCATTCATGTGGGTAGGTCAATGCTCTAGACTTGATCCTTATCTAAGAGTTATCTGTGTGGAGACATTCTCATCCTGAATCATGAACAGCCAGAGTAGGCATGGAAAGACTCTTCCAGAAGAGTCTGGGTAGAGAATAGTCTCCTCTGAGGTGATGGAAAGTGACATAAGGGACACCTGACTTGGTCCTAAGGGACAGTGAACAGAGCAATTGTTTGAAGGGCTCTGGTCACCAGGTTACACAATGGTGTATCTGGGTCTGGACACCAGGGGGTGTACAGGGCACATCTCTGTGGGTTAAGCAGTCAGAGCTGGGACCTGCCACCTGGCTCTGCTCTGCCAACAGTTCAGGACTCAGATCTGTGACCTCCCCTTCCCCTGGCCCCACAAAGCTCCTCCCTTGCCAGCCCCCAGGCATTCTCACCAACCACAGGGGACCTGACCCATATCCAGGGAGGGGTCAGAGAGCTGGGAGTCTCATTTACATGAACTGGTCCTACCACACTAATAGGATGAAAAGGGGGAAGAGTGTGATTAGGGGAGGCTTTGCTCACTGTGAGGCAGAATCAGTGATAACCTCCACCAAAGCCTGGTGCCCTCTCTTTATCACCCTCCTACTCACTGCACAGGTGACTGGATGCAGGGCAGGGGGAGTAAACTTGGAAGGACACGAGGGTCCTACTTCCTCCACTTCTCTTTGAAACTCAGTGTCACCCTCTCTGTGTCTCTCCCACTTACAGGCTCCTGGGCCCAGTCTGTGCTGACTCAGCCACCCTCCATATCTGGAGTCCAGGGTCAGGTCCAGTTCACCATCTCCTGCAGTGGAAGCAGCTCCAACATTGACAGTAATTATGTGATCTGGTACCAACAGTTCCCAGACACAGCTCCCAAACTCATAATCTATTATGATAATAGCAGATTCACAGGTGTCCCCGTTCCACTCTCTGGCTCCAAGTCTGGCAGCTCAGGAAACCTGACCAACTATTGGCTCCAGGCCAAGGATGAGGCTGACTCTTTTAACATGGGACAACAGTCTTTATAATCACACAGTACCTCAGGCCCGTGGAGAAGTGAGGAAAAAAAATAACTCAATGGTGATGGGATTTTCTTGTGCAGACCCTATCTTCTGCCAGAAAATTCACTTCCCTTTTTGTCTGGCCTAAAACAGAGGTCTGAAACCCACCACAGTGAACTTTATTTTAATTTTAGACTATTGTCCTTGTCATCTCAATTCTGTCCCTGAACTCTGTGTTTGTAGGCACACATTTTCTTTTTCATGCAGACTTAGCAGAAATTCCTAGATGCTGGTGCATCAAGGACCTTGGATAGAGTCCTTGAGGACTGTGTTCATCAGTGAAGGCTGCCATAAGGTAGTATCAGGACTCAGTTTCCAACTGTGTCTGACTCAGGATAGTCAACACTTCCCATGTTACAAATACACAGTGCTTATTTACTAAACACTTTCTTGGAAGTCTTGGTCCTAAGTGTTCAGGACAGATTGAAGGAAAGACAAAGAGGTCCCCATGCTTAGACAGCTGATAGTGTCTGGAGGAAGAGAGAGGATGCACCAGAGAAACATTATGTCTTAAGCTGGTTTCCCACATGGGGACAAAATGTCTCTGTAATCCCAGGAAAGAACCCCACCTAAAACACCCTCTAGATGAGAAAGACCAGCCATCCCTGACTCACTGCTCAGTAACTTCAGCTTTCAGAATAGCTAGACCAGATCACTCCAGCATCTTCCTTAGCACTGTCATGGTGACCCGTGGGGAGTGGGGGAAGTGTCTGATTGGTTTGGCTAAGGCAGTGATTGTCCAGCTGGAACTGGGATCAGTCCCTGAATAACCATATACTTGGGGATTTGGGGTCCAAGTAGGAGAGGAAAGTGATGAAAGCTTCACCAAATAGGTCCCCATAAACAGCATCATCTTCTTCTACCCTCTTTGTTATTCAAGTTGGGACATGGACGGTGGACTCTGGGATCTGGGAGTGGGGACACAAGACAGGTGGTTTCCATCTCATAAAACCATAGCTCAATGGCCTGGCCATACTGATGTCTATACACCTGATCAATTCCAAGCCAAACACACTGAGTCACAGGCACAAGATGCTCATTTCAAATTCAGGCAGTCCCTTGAGAGGCAGAAAGCAGAAAAATATATTCCTCACACAGTGGTGTCTCCTTTCAAGAGGTAGGAATAAGGGAAAGGAGCTTCTAGGAACCTCAATGGTGGCCACTTCCCCACCACCCCATATCTGTGTCCCATTCTTTCACCTGTCACTCTTGGATAGGAATAGACTCAGGGGTTAGCATAAGAACTACTACTTTTGTCCACAGACTCCATACAGGGCTCCTCCTGCTCCCAGGTTCCCTAGGTCACCTCTGTGTCATTGTTGACAGTCCACTTCAGAGTGTCCTGGTGACAGGAATGAGATCTCAGTCTGTCTGAGTCCAATTCCACCGTGACTCTGGCTCTCTAGGACACAACTATTAAGAGTCACAGCAGAACTCTCCTGGTTTTCCCCCACTGTGGATGCTCTGGTCAGTGTCCTTCTGCAATGTTTTTTTTCTCTATCAACGAATGCCACCTTATGTCTTCATACCTAGGGTCTTTTCTTAACTCTACTCACCCACTTATGTTCTCCTCTCCTTTCCACCAACCAGTTCACGACACCCAACAGTTGCTTCCATTACCACAGTAAAGTGTGTAGTAGATTTCAGGAAAAACATAGGGTCAGCAAAGAAAAATTACTTCCTAGAAATCTTCCAGGACCAAAGAAAAGTCATTGGGTAAGAGAATAGCCTGGGCCATTTCAATGAATAACTTCCAAAAGTATAAGATTTCAATCTTTTTTAAAGTTGCACACATGGCTCTCATATAAATAGTGTAGGAATATGTGTGACAAAACGTATTCAGCTCCTGTATTACTGAGGATATCAGTAAAATGTTAGAGTATTTTAAATAATATCTTAAAACATAGTACTTACATGCCACCAAGACAGCCAGAGAAAGATATTTGCTGTGTTGGAGATAAGCTGGTTCATATTTCAAAGGATATTAAAGTAGGAGTTATAAATTTATCTTGCCCTCTGACAAAAAATCACTTATATGATTTTATTAATGTGAAGTGACTAAAGAATGTCATCTAGATGTTAGGTTGCCCCATCCTACTGCCCATCTGATCTCCCCTAATAAGGATCTATTCTCCCTCTGCCCATGCACCCCACAGAGTACCCTGCTTCCCTTTAATATATGGCTCCATTCTGTCTTCCTTTCCTGGAGTCTCCATAGATCACATTGTACCACCAAAAAAGCCATTGATCTGACCAACCAAAGTCCATCTTCCTGGGCTCCTCATGTTCTTCCCTGCCAGAGTCTCTTGTTTCTCAATGCTCATCCCCTTGTACCGGGGGTCCTCTTACCCTGGGTTGTGTTATTCATCACCATCTTCCTCTCTTCATAATCACTTTACAGACTCTCTACAACATCACCTAAACCCAAGGAATCTTTGAGTCATGCCCTTGGTTCTCCTGTTTTCTGTGATTCCCTTTTCCCTGTGACCCCGCAGCCTCCATCTATCTCCCATGACCCAGCAGCAGGCTCTAGCCTCCCTCTCTTCAGGGGTGAAGGTGGGGAAGAGAGACTCCCTTAGAGATCCCCCTTCATGTTTCTTCTTCAGGTGTAGCTCCATGAGGCAGGGATGTGGACTATTGTCTCAGCCTGGTCTTCCATGGCCAACAACCACACAAAGTAGCAGACATGGGCCCAATAAATAGTTGCTATTGCAGACATGCCCTTTACCAAAAAGCCACATGGCCATGGGCCAGGATGGGACCTGAATAAGATTAGAGTTGGCTGACAGCAACTTTCTCTGCCCTAAGCCAGAACGCTGGAGGGTAACCACCAGGGAGAAAGCCCCCATGGGAAGAGGGGATATGGGCAGCCTTACCCTATGTGTGACAGTCAAGAAAGCCAAGTAAATCTCTGTTTACTATGGTGGGAAGAAAACAGAAAACACAATTTATAGTTAAACCATTTGCATCTTCAAAGAGAAAGCAGACAGAGAAAACTCAGTATCCAAATATATTTGTAAGAACCAATTTCACCTAATAATGAACAACAATGCCTGTTTAATGATTTTCTTTCAAAAATTGTCTTAACAAGGATTATAAACAAAGAGATATTTCAAAATATAAATGCTTGTAAATACAAAATTCAAGTTAAGTAGAGGTTTTCTTTCAGTTAAATTCATGAATTTTTTTTTTCTTAACTAATGACCCTAGATTTTCACTAATCAATTGAAGTACATTGGTGCATTTAAAATCTCAAAGTAACACAACTACATTACCACACTCACACATGGAGCTGAGCATACTGATAGGTTGTTCTTTTTCACCTAAACAACTCACCAAACTAAACGAATTCATCGAGAGTCTAATAAGTATAATTCCAGAATTCTCCTTTTTAAATTATTATTATTATTTTTTTAATTTTTAAGTAATCTCTACACCCAATATGGGACTTGGGCCCACAATGCCAAGATCATGAATCACATACTCCATCAACTGGGTCAGCCAGGTAGCCTCAGACTGAGTGTTTGAAACAACAGAAAATTTTTCTCTCACAGTTCTGGAGGCCAGACATCTGAAATGAGGGGCAGATTCCTTCTGAATGCTGTGGGGAAAGGGGCTGTTCCAGGTTTCTCTCCTTGACTCGTGTGACCATTTTCGTGTTCATGTTGTTTTCCCTCTATACACTATCTCTCTGTGTTAAAATTTTCCTTATTTTACAAAAGACTTTATTTTTATATTCTAACTATATAAAAAAAAGTCTGCTAGTTTTATTTTAGTAAATGAGACCATGTTTTTGTTTTTGATTTCTTTTTCTTCCTTTTTTTCCTTCTGTAATGAAGTCTTTTTTTTTTTTTTTCAAAATCATGATAGATAGTGGCTATATGTTCAGAAACAAGCATACATTGGTCTAATTTTTAATCAGCCTCTGCAGCTCTCATTCTTAAGTATGGACTACATTTTCCTCAAACCAACTCTGTGGTATGTGGATCCTCACAGCCACCACATCTCAGTCTCCTGGGAAAAGACCAGCTCAGAGGATTCAAAGTTTTAAGTACAATGCTTCAAAAACATAATTTGCCCCAGCTGCCTGTAGACCAGTGTTTTCTTCTTGCAGAAGCCATTCCTAGGAGTGAGTCACAGTGTTAAAAACTATGCAGATAATTGTAGTGCTCAAGTATAAGGAGAAATTGATATACAAAGAAGATTCACTCAATCCAACCCACTAAGGATGCTTACTTGGACTCTTCCTATACCTTCTCAATGCCAGAGAGAGGCAACCTCTCCTCTCAGTGCTGTGGAAGGTCCACAGGAAAGAGGAGCCATGGTCATCTCGGGGTCACACAAGAGGAAAGAATGTGGCATCCTGAAGAGAAGGGGCTATGTGTCCATGGGGATCCTTCACTGCTTTGGACGTGACAGTAATCAAAGAGGAGTTTGTATAGAGACACCACTTCAGAGCTGTGGACAGACTCACACTGAAGACACTGAGTAGAGCATATGCTCTCTCCTAAGGTTAAAGGAGGCCATGTAAAGGGACACTTGTCTTCCCTCTAATGCAAGGAATAGTGAACAGAGAGCAGCGGGGAGGCAGGTGGTGTCTCTGATGGGCTCTGTTTACCATTTCACACAATGGCATATCTGGGATAAGACTCGAAGTTATGCTCAGAATCCATTTCTTCTTCTTTTTTTATGCAGAAGACTTTTAAAATTTCATTTCATTTCTTTTCAGTGTTCCAGAATTCATTGTTTATGCACCACACCCAGTGCTCAATGCAATACGTGTCCTCCATGATACCTATCACCAGGCTCACCCAATACCCTATCCCTTTCTCTCCAAAATCCTGAGTTTGTTTCTCAGAGTCCACTGTCTCTCATGGTTTGTCTTCCCCTCTGATTTCCCCCAAATTGATTCTCCTCTCCATCTCCCAATGTCCTCCATGTTATTCCTTATGCTCCACAAGTAAGTGAAACCATATGATAACTGACTCTTTTGCTTGACTTATTTCACTAATCATAATCTCTTCCATCCATGTTGATGACAAAAAAAATCCTTTCTGATGGAAGCATAATACTCCATTGTATATATGGACCATATCTTTATCCATCCATCCATTGAAGGGCATCTTAGTTCTTTCCAGTTTGGTGACTGTGACCATTGCTGCTATGAGCATTGGGGTACAGATGACCCTTCTTTTCACCACATCTGTATCTTTGGGGTAAATACCCAGTAGTGCAATTGCAGGGTCATAGGGAAGCTCTATTTTTAATTTCTAAAGGAATCTCCACACTATTTTCCAAAGTGGCTGCACCAACTTGCATTCCCACCAACAATGTAAGAGGGTTCCTCTTTCTCCATATCCTCTCCAAAACCCGTTGTTTACAGTCTTGTTAATTTTGGCCATTCTAACTGGTGTAAGGTGGTATCTCAATGTGGTTTTGATTTGAAACTCCCTGATGGCTAGTGATGATGAACATTTTTCATGTGTCTGTTACCCACTTTTATGTCTTCACTGGAGAAGTGTCTGCTCATGTCCTCTGCCCATTTTTTAAATATGATTATCAGTTTTTTGGGTGTTGAGTTAGAGAAGTTCTTTATAGATCTTAGATATCAGCCCTTTCTCTGTACTGTCATTTGCTAATACTTCTCCCATTCCATGGGTTGCCTCTTTGTTTTGTTGACTGTTTCCTTTGCTCTGTAGAAGCTTTTGGTCTTGAAGAAGTCCCAAAAGTTCATTTTCGCTTTTGTTTCCTTTGCCTTTGGAGACATATCTTGAAAGAAGTCGCTGTGGCTGATGTTGAAGAGGTTACTGGCTATGTTCTTCTCTAGGATTTTGATATATTCCTGCCTCACGTTGAGGTCTTTTATCCATTTTGAGTTTATCTTTGTGTATGGTGTAAGAGAATGGTCAAGTTTCATTCTTCTGCATATAACTGTCCAATTTTCCCAGCACCATTTATTGAAGAGACTGTCTTTTTTCCACTGGATATTTTTTCCTGCTTTGTCGAAGATTGTTTGAGCATAGAGTCGAGAGTCCATATCTGGGCTCTCTACTCTTCCTATTTTTTTAAATTTATTTTTATTTTTTTAAGATTTTATTTATTTATTTGACAGAGAGATAAAGTCAGAGAGCACAAGCAGAGGGAACGGCAGAGTAAAGTGAGAAGTAGGCTCTACACTGAGTAGGGAGTGAGATATTGGGCTTGATCCCAGGACCCTGGGATAATGACTTGAGCCGAAGGCAGATGCTTAACCATCTGAGCCACACAGGCACCCCTCAGGACCCATTTCTAAGGGTTGAGGGTTTATCTGAGCAGGAACCTGCCACCTGGCACTACTTTGGGAATGCTCAGGACTCACAGGTGGGACTTCACCCCAAACAGATGCTCCTGTGCCCACCCTGCCCACCCCCTGATATCCTCAGGCAGAGGGACCTGAGCTAGGGTCCTTGAGGGGTGAGAAAGTTGGAGTCTCATTTGCATAGATGGGCCCTCCCTCTCTTAGAATCTGAGGAGGGGATTTAAGAGATTAGGGAAGGCTCTGCTTAGCTGTGGAAGCACAGAGGGTAGGACTGGTGAGGACCTTCAACATGGTTTGGTGCCCTTTTCTTTTCACCCTTCTCACTCAGTGCACAGGTGACTGGTTGCAGGGACAGGGGAAGGGGTCCTGAGGGGACATGAGGGGACCTGCTTCCTCTTCTTACCCCTAGACCCCAGCATCACCCTCTCTGTGGTTCTCCCACTTGCAGGGTCCCGGGCCCAGTCTATGCTGACTCAGCCAACCTCCATGTCTGGGGCCCTGGGCCAGAGAGTCAGCATCTCCTGCACTGGAAGTAGCTCCAGCATCGGAGGTGGTTATGGTGTAAATTGGTACCAACAACTCCCAGGAATGACCCCTAAACTTCTTGTCTATCATGATGGTAGGAGACCTTCTGGGGTCCCAGATCAATTCTCTGTTACCAAGTCTGGGAGTTCAGCCTTCCTGACTATCACTGAGCTCCAGGCTGAGAATGAAGCTGATTATTACTGCCAGTCATTTGACAGTAACCTCCGAATGACACAGTGCTCCAGGCCTGTGGGGAAGTGAGATAAAAATCTACTTCCCTCAGCAATGGAGCCCCCATCACTGTCTCCTCTCCTTAGACAACTCAGCAGCTTCCTTGTTTGTCTGGTATAAAATGGGGTCTGAGACCCTCTTTAAGGAGCTTTGTCTACAGAGTCTTTCCCCATGTCTTAAATTTGACTCCCCAAACCTGTACATAGGAGCAAGAGATTAAGTGATTTTTCTCAAATTGAGCAGAAATTCCTGGGTGCAAGTAACAGGCTACACTTGGGACAGAGTCCATGACAGATCATAGAAGAAGCAAGGACACAGAATCCAGCAGTGTCTGAGTCAGGACTCATGAGGTGTGTCCATTATGTGTCTTGGTACCAACAGCTCCCAATAATGGGCCTCAAAATCATCATATATAATGATGGCTAGACCCTCTGGGGACAATTATCCATTCTTTGATTCCATATATGACAGCTTTGGCACGCAGACCATCAATGGGCTGAGGTCTGAGTTTGCTTCTGACTGACCCTCTTGTGACAGCATGCCAGGGCTCATCCAAGTCCCAGGCTTGTAGAAATTGGGATCTGAACCCCTTTCTCATCTGCTGGGAGGGAGGTCCCCAGCACTCCTCAGGCATAGCCTGTGGCTTCTGTTTCTGCTGTTCCTGCTACTACCATGGGTTCAGGTCCATGCAGGGTCACTGTCTGGGAGTGAGGATTCCTCCTTCCCTTCCCTCTCCAAAGTCACTCACAGCAGCCCCATCCCAGAAAAATGATGTCAAAGGACACAGAAATGTCTTCTTCCCCATCATGTTGGGACCCACTGTCTCTTTGCAGTAGTTCATGGACTGGAAGTGACAGTTCCATAGTGCTCATCTCATACCTGGAGTCTGCAGAATCAGGTGTCCCCATCCTTGATCATTTATCTATTTCTAGAAGTCTCCAGTGTTGTGTCATCTTCTCTTTAGGCCTCATTAGCAATTCCTATTCTTTTTGCTCATTGGGAATTTTCTCCTGCAACTTTTTTTTAAGATTTTATTTATTTATTTGACAGACAGAGATCACAAGTTGGCAGAGAGGCAGGCAGAAAGAGAGGAGGAAGCACACTCCCTGCTGAGTAGAGAGCCTGATGCAGGGCTGGATCCCAGGACCCTGGGACCATGACCTGAGCTGAAGGCAGAAACTTTAACCCACTAAGCCACCCAGGTGCCCCCATCTCCTGCAACTTCTGCACCAGCACTGGGATATCTAAGGCCACTTCATCCATTTAGATCTTTCGGAATGAATATCTGTTTATTTCTAACAATGATAAGATCTAACCAGTGATTTTTCTTGGTAAGTTCCATTGTCTAACACTTGCAAAATGGTGTGGAGTAATAATGGATGTAAGGTCACATTTGCTTGTTCTTGATCTTGTGTAAATGTCCTCCCTTCTTACCCCATTATCCAATTTCCTGGCTGTGGAACTGACTTGTATGTGTATGAGATAGAGTATGTTACCATATTATAAATAGATTTGGTCTGATTACATTTTATGTGGTTTTTATTTTATTATTTTATGTGGTATTTATTTACTTCCAATTTGGCAGGAAGGTATTTGAAGATCTATTGGGATAATGTAATTTTCATCAAGTGATCTATTAATATGATGTCTTATATTAAAATGTTTATTAATTTGGAAGCAGCTTGTATTCTTGGAATAAATCACATATGGTCATGGTGTATCAGTATATTAATGTGATATTGCAGTCTCTATACTAATAATTTATTTAGAATATTTGCTTCACTATTTCATTATATCTGTCTTCAATTTTCCTTTTACTGTAATTAATTTACCAGGTATGCATAGATATAGCACATTCATTAATTTGTGAATGTGGAACCAACCTTGAAGCCCAGGAATAAACCCCACTTGGTCATGTGAATAAAGCTTTTATTTACTGTTGGATCTATTGGTTAGTATCTTCGTGAGAATTTTTGCAACCAGATTCATCAAGAATATTGTTTGAAAGTTTTCCTTTTTGATGGTGTCATTTTCTGATGTTTGGATCAAGGTAACACTGTCCTCACAGAACAAGTTTGAAACTTTTCTTCCCATTTCTATTTTTGAAACAGGTTCAAATGAATATGTGTGGTGATGAGCACTGGGTATTATACACAACTAATGAATTGTTGAACACTCATCAAAAACTAATGATGTACTATATGTTGGATAATTGAACATAATAATAAAAAATAAATAGATAAAGGACCCAAACTGGGGGGGGGGTATAGATATTAGAATAGGTATTAGTTATTCTCTTTAAATGTTTGGTAGAGTTTTCTTGGAAAGACATTTGTCCCTGGACTCTTGTTTGTTGGAAGGTTGTTGATTACTGTTTCAATTTCCTTGCTGATTATGGATCCGTTCAGGTTTTCTGTTTCTTCCTGTTTAAGTTTTCACAGTTTATGTTTTCAGGAATGCATCTATTTCTTCTAGATTGTTTAATTTTTTGAAATATGGTTGTTCATAATATATTGTTAAAATTGTATTTCCTTAGTTTTAGTCATAATCTCTCCTCTTTCATTCATGATTTTATTTGAGTCTTCTCTCTTTTATTTTTGATAAGTCTGGCTAGCAGTTTATTGATCTTACTATTCTTTCTAAGCACCAGCCTCTAGATTCATTGATCTTTTCTACAGTTCTTCTTATTTTTGTTTTATTCAGTTCTGGTATAATTACTATTTCTCCTCCCCTGCTTGGTTTAGGCTTTATTTGTTGTTCTTTCTATAGCTCCTGTAGGTGTAAAGTTGGATTATGTATTTGATATATATATTTTTTCTAATTATTTGAGAGAGATTTGTTCTGCTATATACTTCTCTCTTAGGCCATCTTTGCTGTACCCCAAATGTTTAAATAGATGTGTTTTCATTTTCATTAGTTTCCATGATTTTTTAAAAATTTTCTTTGATTTCCTCATTGATCCCTTCATTCTTTAGTAGGGAGCTCTTTAACCTCTAAGTGTTTGTGTTCCTTCGAAATTTCCTCTTGTGAATGAGTTGAATTTTCAAAGTATTGTGGTCTGAAAATATGCAGGGAATAGTCCCAGTCTTTTAGTAACCATTGAGACCTGATTTTTGACATTATGGAGAATGAGAATATTCTGCAGAATGTTCCATGTTCTCTTGAGAAGAATGTGGATTCTGTTGCTCTACAGTGGAATGCTCTGTATATATCTGTGATGTTCATCTGGTCCAATGTGTCAATCAGAGCCCTTATTTTCTTGTTGATCTGCTTATAAGATTTGAACATTGCTGTGAATGGGGTGTGGAAGTCACCCCTTATTATTGTATTATTATGATTTTTTTCTTGCTTTGGTTATTAACTGGATTATATAATTGGCTCCTCCCAAGTTAGGAGCTTAAATATTTATAAATTTTTAGATCTTTTTGTTGGGTGGAAACTTTAAGTATGATATAGTGTCCCTTTTCATCTCTTACTACAGTTTTTGATTTAAAATCTAATTTGTCTGTTATGAAGTTTCTACCCCAGTCTTCTTTTGATGTCCCTAAGCTTGATAAATGGTTCTCTATCCTCTCATGTTCAATCTCAAGGTGACTTTAGGTCTAAAATGAAATTCTTGTAGACAGCAGATGGACGAGTCATCTTTTTTTTACTCAATCTGATACTCTGTGTGTTTTGATTGGAGCATCACCCCTTTTACATTCAGAGTACCTATTGAAATATATGAATTTAGTACCATTGTATTACCTCTAAAGTCCCTGTTCTGTAGATTGCCTCTGTTTCTTTCTGTTCTATGCTACTTTTGGTCTCGTTCATCACTTATTGGATCCCCTCATTAATATTTCTTACAAGGATGGTTTAATGGTCACATATTCTTTCAATTTCTGTCTGTACTGGAAACTCTTTATCTCTCCTTCTATTCTAAATGACAGCCTTGCTGGATAAAGTATTCTTGGCTGCATGTTTTTCTCATTTAGTACCCTGAATATATCATGTTAGCCCCTTCTGGCCTGCCAGGTCTCTGTGGAGAGGTCTTCTGCCATTCTAATCTTTTTATCCCTATAGGTTAAGAACCTCTTATCTTGAGAAGCTTTCAGGATTTTATCTTTATCTCTGAAATTTTCATGTTTCATTATAATATGTTAGGGTGTGTTTTTTCTTCTAATTTTGAGAGGGGTCCTCTCTACCTCTTTACTTGAATGCCTGTTTCCTTCCCCAGGTTAAGGAATTTCCTAACTGTGAGTTCCTCAAATATATCTTCTGGCCTTCTCTCTCTTCTCCCTTGGGGACACCAATAATTCTAATATTACTTTGTTTTATCATATAGGTGATTTCTCAAAGCCTCCCCTCATGGCCCATTAGCTGTTTTGTTTTGTTTTGTTTTCTTTTGTTTTCTGTTTTCCTCAGCTTCTGTTCTTTTTATCAACCTCTCTTCTATGTCACTTACTCTCTCTGCTGACTTATTTATCCTAGCTGTTGGAGCACCCAATGAAGAATACATCTCAGAGCATTTTTAATTTCAGCCTGACTAGATTTCATTTATGCACTAAAAGATTCTCTAGTGTCATTTATTTTTTTTTTCCAAACCCAGCTATTAACTTTACAATTGTTATCCTGAATTCCAGCTATGATATTTTTCTTATATCCTTATTGATTAGATCTGTGGCAGAGATTATTACCTCTGGTTCTTACTTTTGTTGTGAGTTCCTCCTTCTAGTCATTTTGCATGCAGAATAATGGATGAACAAGTGAACAAAATAAAAAATGAAAATGAAGACCTATGTAAAATACACACTGGACACATTCAAATATGTCAGAAACAAATAAATTAAAAGGGAGGGGGGGCTATAAAGAGAGAATATAATCTCCCAGTCAGACATAACAGTGTGATCCACTTGGTCCTGTGTGTATTTTTTGTCTGTTTCTTAGAAGGCACTAAATCTCAAAATTGTGAAGAATCAAAACTTTTATATATACTGAATTAAAAGTGGATACAGTAAAAAGAAGACAAAAATGAAGAATATATTTATAAAATGCAAACCATAAAAGTTTAAAAAAAGCCTTAAAAGCAAAATGTTGATGAAAATTAAAAAAAAAAAAAGTTGAAAAGGAAAAAAAGAAAAGGAAAATTTTAAACTTGAAGATAAATGAATCATGAGAAAACAAACAAAACAAAACAAAACAAACAAACAAACAAAAATTCTTGAATTTAGTATATTATTTTTCCATACCTCTGAAGTTTTGCAGTCATGTGGTCTTTAAACTTAGTGTTCACCTGTTCTTCAAGCTGGTCTTCGAAGGGGAGAATCAGCACAGGATGGGGACTCCTGTGCTGATTCTCAGGTGTCTTTGCCTTGGCAAAGTTACACTACATCTTGCCAGGGAGCTGGGATTAGTGTGAGTTGCTACTGGTTGCTCTATGTGGCTTTTGTTCCCTGCAGGCCTTCTGTGCCTCTATAGAGGATGAAAACAAAAACGGCTGTGTCCTGATCTTGAGCCCCTTAGGCATGAGACCATGGCCCCCTCTCTTCAGCAAACCTTCAGAGACAAGCTATCTTCACTTTTGTATGTGCCAAATTTCAGATTCCTGTTGTGTCCTTGCACTGATCCTCCTAATGGAAGGAAGAGGGCTACTGTTCCCTGTCCTTTGCAGTAATCCCACACTGCAAGCAGTTGACTGGTTGTGTATGCTGCCCCTTCAAGGGGAAGGCAGAGGACCACTTCTTTTCTGTCGTTTGCAGGGCCCACAAAAGAGTTGTCACCAGATCATGCAGGTTAATGGTGAACCAAGCCGAGAGTCCCCTCCCAGTCTTGTTGACCCTCACCAGTTTCCCCATTCCAGTGCATGGAAACTCAAGCAACTCAGGCACCCCTCTTCATTTTGTGACCCTGGGGATTATGAGACCATACTGTCTCACCTATAATTCTTCCCCAAATCACCACCTGATGATGGGTCTTCTCTCACTGGAGCAGATTTCTAAAGGTTCAGATATTGCACTCTGGGTCTCTATCACTTTCTGGTACCTGGCATAAAGAGGACGCCCCCTCCACATGCAGCCAGTTATCTTCTCCTATCTAAACTCAAATTCATTTCTCCATACCTCCTACCTTGCAGAAAGTGGTCACATTTCTATTTGTATAATTCTAGCAATTCTTTTCTTACTTCTCAGGTTGAATCTGTAGGTGTTCAGAATGATTTGATAATTATGTATCTTAATTCAGGGGACCAGATTAAATGAGTTCCCCTACTCTTCCACTATCTTGCCTCCATCCATGGGGACTCTTGATGTAACTGACAAAGGATAAGATGCATATTTTGAGATATGACATTATGCTCCAGATTCTTGTTCCTAAGAATTCTCTGGATAAAAGATCCAGCACAGAAATTTTTTCTTCCTATGGTACCTAAAGTCCTGGGCTGTGGTGTTTGTTCCCCTCCCCCCCCAAAAAATCAGCACTATCTTATTCTCTCTCCCTGCTAGACACCATGGATATGGGGGACTATGAGTCTGACTGGGATGTGGGGTCAGAAAGTAGTGGGTGTTTGCTTGGTCCCTGAGACCTTAAGATACTGCAGCTATAGGTCTTGTGTCTGCAGAAAAAGAAAAAAAAATGACAGATTTCTTGTCACTCAACAAGATCTGAACTCCTGATTCAGTGAATTTTTTAGAGGTTTCACTCAAATGAGTCCTTGCAGCCTAAATTGATCCTGTTCCACCAAAAAAAAAAAAAAAAAAAAAAAAGATATAATTACTTCTAAACCAGAATGCTTGACCGTGGAGGTTTATAAAGAGAATTATCATAGAGAAATACCTCAAGGTGTTTAAATGCATATGAGTGACAGGGGATCACTTAGTCTCAATTTTGGTCACAGAAACACACACACACGCACACACACACACACACACACACACACACACACCTCTATTCTATCTCTGAATAACTAACATCGTGGGTTCAATTTTCTGAGTTTTCTGTCCCTATAGAAGTCAGGGTCAACATGTGTTCACCCAGCATTCCTTAGTGTTGCAATCTCTAGAAGGCAGAATTTTCATCAGCGGAAAAACTGGTGACATTTAATGTGACTGGGGTCCTGTCACTGGGGCAACTAGAATGTACCCTGAATAACTGTTCTCCTGGGACAAGGCTGATGCTCAGGAATCCCAGGTTGAGTCTGCTGGCCCTGTGGGCAGCTCAGCTCCCCCACCACCTCTGGGTTCCAGTAAGTGCCTGAGGATGATTAGTGCATTGATTTTTTTTTTACTACAGCAACCTCAGTGCTGCTCCCCAGACCTCAAGACCTATGCAGACAAGGGACACACACAGCTATCACTCCCTCAGTAATTCCAACAATAGCTCCAGCCAGGCCGCACTCTGATGGAAAGTCATCTCTTCCAACCTAGGGCCACAGGGCATGTCATCTCAGGGACAGCATCCCTCATCTCCACCACTTCACCACTCAAATGTAGGACCTTTGACAGAAATTTGTTATCTAGTTGGCCTTAGAGAGTAGGGATTCATTCCTCTTGTCATGGGTTGATGAATGAATAACTGTTCCATTCTGAACATGCTGGACACAATTTGGAGGGTCTATAAGTGTGCCCAACACTCTGTATGGTCTGACCCCAAATCCCTTTGTTCAAAAGCTCTGTGACTGGCAATTTTGTCAGTAGTATAATTCTGAGTTCATAGGAACAGTCCACTCAAAGGGTTTCACTGGGCACTGTGTTGACCTTTCCTACATGGGAGATCAGACTTCCAGTGTAAACAAGTGGTTTTAGAAAAGTTATATAAATCCCTTCTCTACTCACAGAGGGGATTCCTGTTCCACTGTTTTCTGTTCATGTTTTTAACCACAATTTCCACCCATATTCTCTCAGTAGTAAGCATATATCTGGGGAAAGGACACTACTGATTGTACCTGCATTTTCACAATGAATATTACTGAAAGGATTTTTGTATAAATAACAAACATTCATTTTAAGTACATGGTTGGCTAAGTAGTGACTAAAATATAAACTCTCATTAGATCCCTGTCAGAGCAACTGTAGCTGTCACTCCTCTTTCCCCAGAACTTTTAACAGGTTTGTCCTTTGTGCTCTGAGATCAGCACCACACACAGCCTCACAGGGCAGGCCTCCTGGAGACCTGTGTCTGTTTTGGGAGAACAGATCCTAGGAGGAATCACTGCCCGCAGTATATAAAGAACTATTGTTTTAAGCAGGTAGAAAGAGAAAGGAAGGGCAAAGACTTTCAGTGTGTAACACTTCAAGAAATGCACATGAGAGCTTCTAACTACAACCAGGGGTGAAGACCTCCCCATCTCCTCAGTGCTGCGGGAACCTTAGAGGAAGGTGATACTAGAGACCAGGGAGATGGCACATAGGAGAAAAGTCCCCGAATCCTGCAAAAAAAAAAAAAATGATGCAAGTGTCCATTGGGGCCATTATCAAGTGCTTTGGACTTTATCCTGATAAAAGAGAAATTTGTATGAGAGATACAATGTCAGTCCTGACACACCACCTCAAACAAGGGATGCATGGATAAATTCAGCCTGGGGGATACTTAGTATAGCATACAGTGAGCTCTGAAGTAATGGGTGGCAGAATAAAGGGATACATGGCATTGCCCTAACACAGGGAAGAATGGAGGGCAGTGGTTAGGCAGGAGATGTGTCTGATGAGTTCTGGTCACCATGTCTGGATGCTAGGGAGAACTCATGGCTTATTTCTGAGTGTCAATGGTGCCCAGAGCTCATGCCTGCTCACTCTCAACTTCTTTAGGCAGAGCAATCTAACCCAGGGCCAATGAGGGGTCAGAGAGCTGGGGTCTCATTTGCATGGAAAGGACCTCCCTCCCTCACAGGATGAAGAGGGGATTTGAGAGACTAATGGAGGCTCTGCTCCGCGGAATGGTGATGACCTCCACCATGGCATAGACCCTTCTCCTCCTCAGCCTCCTCACTCAGTGCACAGGTACCTTCATGCAGGGACAGTGAAAGGAAGCTTGAGAGGACAAATTTGCCTGGCTTGTTCCTCTTTTATCAAAATCCCAGCATCACCCTCTCTGTGCTTACCCACTTGCAGGGTCATGCGCCCAGACCATAGAGACTCAGCCACCCTCAGTTTCTGGGTCTGTGGGCCAGAGGGTGGGCCAGAGGGTCTGTGGGCCAGAGGTGACATAGTGGGAGCAAATCCAACATTGGGTGTGGTTATTTTTGATAGAGTCAACAGCTCACAGAAACAGCCCCTAAAAATATCATCTATACTACTAGCAATCAACCCTCAGGTTTCCCCAATAGGTTTTCTGGCTCCAAGTCTGACAATTCTGCCATCCTCACCATCACTGGGCTCCACGCTGAGGATAAGGCTGATAAGATAAGGCTGATAATTACTGCACAACATGAGACAATAGTCTCGATGCTCACACAGTGCTCCAGGTTTATGGGAAAGTGAGACAAAAACCTCCTGTTCTCCCAAAAGTAGAAGTCCCTTTGCAGCTTCCACTCCTTGGCCAAATCAATCACTTTCTTTGTCCTAAACTATAGTCTGAGACCTCTCTCAGTGAATGTGGACTACAAAACCATCCCCATTCTCTTAGCTCAGGCCCCCAAGTCTGTCCTTTGCACTAATGCATTTTGGGATTTTCTGATATTAAGGCGGCAGTCCTGGGTCACAGGGACAGGCTGCTCTGGAGACAGAGTCTGTGACAGGTCAGGACAGAAACAAAGAGTCTAGCTGTGTCTGACTGAGGATAGAAAACAATCTAGGTAATATGTATCCACACCACATGCTGAACACCTAGTATATGCCACATGTGAGTCTATGGGTGTGGGACACAGACGGACATGTTAGGAAGGGTTCCCATGCTCAGGGAACTGATAATGTATGGGGGAAGAAAGAGCACACAGAATGTAAAAATGTTGTGAGGGAAAACTGAGTCCCAGGAACAGGAAAAGGGATGAGGTCGTTGGGGTGGTCTTCTGGTATTGGAGGGGTTAACATGGAGCCCTGGAATCTGATGTCTGGTAAAGACATTCTCATTCAGCACTGATAATGAAGGAGTAGAGGGGCGTGAAGATGTGGCCTGGCAGGGGCTTGGACTATATCCCAGTCAGACTAGGAGTTTTGGACGAGGGGTATTGGGGGGAGGAATATCAGTGCTCTCATGAATTGAAGGATGCTGGGACTGAGGATGGGTATGGAGATGAAGGAGAAGACTTGGGGGCCTTGGGAACAGTGTGGGGAGAAGGATCCACCAGCTGGGAGAGTGTGAGGATCCATCTCTGATACAGGATAGCTTCCAACTGATGTTTCCAGAAAATAGGATCAGCCCCTCACCCAGGGGACTGTTCATCAGGAGTCCTAGGAATTCTCATCTTTACTTACTCCTGCCTGACCCTTGATGAAACTTCACCTGGGCCTGTTGCTGAGAAGAAAGTATTTTCTATGCTCTACAATATCCTTCTAGCCAAAATAAGAATCAAATTGACATTTGTTAGATTAACAGGAGAAAATAAAATTTAATAGCCTACATAAGGTTATTATGACTCTATTATATGTCCCTTCTCCACAGACATGGATAATTCCAAAGACAGTCAGGCAGCATGAATCTTATTTAATCAAAGGAGACAGGTGGTGTTCCCAGGATTAAGGAAGAGAAAGAGCATAAGCAAGAAGTAGAGAGGAAATGTTTGGAAAACAATGGTTGTCCTGATAACCAGATAAGTGTCTTAGGTGAATAGGAGCCCCTGCTAATGGATCACTGCCTAGTACAAGCAGATAGTTTTAGGGGAAGTATAGAGCTTATTCCTAAATCTGGTGAGTTTCATTTGTTTTTAACTTAAACTAATTTTCATGCCAATGTGGCCATTCTTGGAGCAGCCCATCCTTGGCCAGTTCCTTCCCTCTTCTGAAACTTCACAATGTTACACATGTCAAATTTGGGCTGGTAGATGGTTCCGTTTTGTTGAAACTTTTCTAGTTTAGTAAACTCATGGGTGGGGGACTGATGAAGTTGTGTTCTCAAAGTAAAGCCTAGGTTCAAGAATTCAGGTATTAACCTAGAGGCATTTGTATGGAAACAAATAAACATAATGGTTAAAGATTAAATCAAATCATGAAATAGGTCCTGAATTCTGAAAGTACCCAGTGGAGAAGATTTCTAGATGTCAAGTTCAAATATGCAGATAGACTGACAGCAGGCTGTGACAATCTCACAGACATTGCTCGTTTGTAGTTCAAATGTGTCTGGTGCTCCCTGAGTGACCCATAAAGCAACAGGCATGAAGATCATCTCTATATGGGCTGCTCTGGTGATTTTCCTAAGTTTACCTCATGCTGTTAGTATTTAGTTTTCAGGACTTCAGGAAAAAGGGGAGTTTGAGTCCAATTCAGAAAGGTGGCAAAAAATCAACATACTAGGTTGGAGATCTGTAGCTGGACTTTAGAAGCTAGAGAAAATTAGGGTCTAGTCCAGGTTATAATGAACAGGTCTGGAATCAAATATTTACTCAGGTATGTTATTGAAACATCATGTTTTCTTTCTCTACAATCATCCTCATTTCTACTAAATATAGCCAAATTAACATTAATTTGCCTGCAAAATAAGTCTAGTTTCAAAAAGAACTTGGTCTGATTATTTACATAAGGGCAACAAGAATATTAGTTGACCACATAGGCTCTTTAAAATATACTTTGGTAGAACTTTATAAGAAACCTCTAGATTGAGCATTTAACAGACCCTCCAGGCCAGAAGCTGAACCAACACTTGTGCCAAATACTTGCTATTAGATTTTGCCTCCAATACCTGTAGACATGGGTAAATCCCTCTCTTCTCAAGGTACCCCAAATATCCCAAGTTTCCTGAACCTGCCAGGAAGTTACCTTCTTGACTCACCTGGTAGAGCCTCTGGAAATTGTGGAAGCGAGTAGCAGGCTGATATTTCTAAGGGGCTGCATGAGTTCTCTAAAGTCGGTGTTCGTTCCTTAAAACTGCCTGGTCATATCAAGAATATTCTTGAAGTTAAAATACAATTTCAGTAACAGAGCAAAATGGTAACTGTATATGACAAGACATGAAAGTGGCCAAGGCTAAAGATGTGATTAGACTTCATTATAATGCAAATGACAAGGAAATGTGATTATTCCTATGACACACAACACCAACATATATGAAAGGCAAATACACTAAGTTACATAGTTCTATGCAGATGTGGAGTTGTTTTTAATATTAAAAATTGAGCTTTTGGGGACAGCTGTGTGAGGCACGTGGTTAAGTGTTTGAATCTTGGTTTTGGCCCAGCTTGGATCTCATGATCATGACATCGAGCCCTTCATTGAGCTCCATGCTCAGTGCACATTCTGGTTGAGATTCTCTCTCCTTCTCCCTCTGCCACTCCCATTCATACTCTCTTACTCTGTCCTCTCTCTCCCTCGAATAAATAAATAAATCTTTAAAAAAATCAAGTTTTTAAAATTAATCAATTTCCTGATAAACATAGGAAATATTTTGGCAAAACAGAGAACTTGTGTTCCCTGCTGATAGCTTTAAAATTGAGTAAGTTTTGCTGTTGTTGTTAAATGTATGCCAATAGTTTAAGAAAAGTTGATCTTTTTAACAAATAGAAAACAGAATTTTAATTTTGCATCCATATGTTTGATATTAAAACTCATTCATTTACTTAAATTTATCTTAATTTTAAACAACATTGATCACACATAAATTTCCTTTCCAGATTCCTTTTCCAAAACGTAACAACTTTCACTTATACATTTAGATTTTTCGTTAAATTTTCTTCACAAAACCAGCCTTACTTTAGGATAAATTGATATTTATTTTCCCTCAACAAATTATGTATTCATATTCCTCATATTTTTTGTCCCCAAGAAACAACATGTCTTACTTTCCTGGCACTCAGAATTTTGTTCATCATTTCCAGTACTCTGATTTATATTTATTAGAATTTTTAACTCTTAGAAACTTTATTTTCTGGCCAAAATGAAGTAGTAAGCAATTGTGAACTGTTTCTTATGCCAGTATTCTTTAGATTAGCAAATTTATAAATACATCTTATTGTTTTTAGAAGCATAATGCTATATTTCAGTAAAGCACAAACCAGGCTTACTAAAAATATTTATCATTATAGCTTTTCTGTAATAAAAGTATGGTTAGTAATTTTTTAAATCTTATTTAACTTAGCAAAAAATAAAGAATGAAATAATTAGGAAGGCTATACATGCCATAGCAATCAACAGATTAAATTCAATCCACATCAAACCCCCAAATGCCTGTTTTGCAAGGTCAAATTCTTACAATTTTAGTGAAATTACAGGGACTTGGGACATGCAGACAATCCTGATAAAGAACAAATTCATAGGACTCACGATTCCAAAATTCAAAGCTCATTAAAGCTTACTTACCAGGTGATGGGTATTAGAGAGGGCACGGATTGCATGGAGCACTGGGTGTGGTACAAAAACAATGAATACTGTTATGCTGAAAATAAATTAAAAAATGATTAAAAAAAGCTTACTTACAAAACTACAGTAATCAAGAGTATGGTACTGGTCTAGGGATAGACATACAGATAAATTAAACATATTTTAGAGTCCAGAAATAAGTCCCTTATCTATGGTTAATTGATTTTCACATGAATTTAATGTTGACCAACTGATCTTTCCAAGAGATGGTGCTGGAGCAACTAGATATCCACACACAAAAGAGTGAAACTAGACCCTTACCACATAGTGTATAAAAAAAATGTAAAATGTATCAAAAATCTAAATTTAAGAGCCACAACTATAAAAGTCTCAGAAGGAAACATAGAAGCAAATCTCTATGACTTGGGAATGGACAATGGATTCTTTACATATGACATCAAAGTCATCAGCAGAAAAGGAGGGGAATCATCAATTTGAATTCTCCAATTCCAAATAGCATTTTGGCACACTATCAAGAAAGACAAAATACAACACACGTAATTGGACAAAACATTTGTAATTCATATATTTGATATCAGTCAAGTATTCAGAATGTTTTAGTAACTCCCACAACTCAATAACAAAAAGATATTCTAATTAAAAATTATAAAATGACTTGTATAGACATTTCACCATGGATTTACAGTAGTCAAGAAGCACATGGAAAGATGTTCAACATCAATAGCCATTGAATGCAAATCAAAACCACAATGAGATACCACTTAATATCCACTAGGAATGCACTAGCAACAGCAGCAACTGTAACAACAAGAACCACAGGAACTGGAGAATGTGGAGCTCTCATACAAAGCTGGTGGGGATATGAAATGTGCAGATGATGCTGGAAACAGGTTGGTGATTCTTCATAAGGTAAACATAGAATTTCTCTATGATCCAGCAACTCCATTTCTAGGTATGTGCCCCCAAAGAGCTGAAAAGAGGTACTCAAAACAAAACAAAAGTTGTCCACAAATGTCTACAGCAACAGTATGCAGTGTTTCACCAGTAAAGATGATCCAAATTGCAGGTTTCCAGAACTGTTTGTTACTTTGCTATAGAAGTTCCCTTCTAGGGGCGCCTGGGTGGCTCAGTGGGTTAAAGCCTCTGCCTTCAGCTCAGGTCATGATCTGAGGGTTCTGGGATCAAGCCCCACATCAGGCTCTTCACTCAGTGGGGAGCCTGCTTCTCCCCTCTCTCTGCCTGCGTCTCTGCCTACTTGTGATCTGTCTGTCAAATAAATAAATAAAATCTTAAAAAAAAAGAAGGTCCCTTCTAGAAGTACTCTTACTCCCTGAACAAGATGAGCCTGTAAAGCTCTGACTGGGAGATGTAACATGGTGTCCCAGATGGGATCCCTGCCTGAATAGGAATGGGTAAATGGGTAAATCAAAGGAAATTGTAATACACTATGGCCTTTTGTTATAAATGCATCAATATGAACTTGTTAATTGTAACGAACTTGCCATACTAATTAAAGATGTTAATAATAGGGTTAGGTGCAGAATATATTGATAACAGAATTCTCTGTACTATTTTCACAAATTGTCTGTAAATACAAAACTGCTAAAATAAGGCTTACTTAAAACTCGATTCTACTCAAATTTTATTTATAATTCCATATCTGAACTTTCTGAGGCAATTGTCTGCTGCTTATATGCATTTAATGCATTTATTTTCATGGTTTCATCCTTGATATACACTATAAAACACAAACAAATCTAAGAAAAATGTGAGAACATCTATGATGCACTTCAAAATTTAAGTGATACAGTTCTGTTTCCTATTTGTAAGTTTTTATTTATTCAGTCAACTGATTTCCCTTTGACTTTGCTAATTTCTTTACAGTCTTGATTTAACTCAGTTAAATTCTCTTTTCCTGCCTTAAGATTCTAGAGCCTGAGTGAGAACCAATCAATGAAAAGATAACTTTATTATATCAAATAAATAATTTGTTCAAAATCCCAATCCTTTTGATTCTTCATCAGAACTCAACGTATCTTCATGAATCTTCCTAATAGTATAGCTAATGGAGGGCCCTGCACACCACAATAAAGATCTGTAAGTACAGAGAAAACAAACAGCCTATCTCAAACTTCTAAGAGATCAAGCAGACATCCAAATGATTTCCCTGTGTTGGTGTCCATCAAAGGATATTCTTTGATATGGAGTAGTTCCCAAAATGCAGACACACTTCTTGTTTGGTGGATAGGAATCAGGAGTTGGGTAAAGTAATTGACCTCCAGTGCTGATTGGAACTCACATGTCACCTTTATTGTAGGTCTTTCCAGTATTTTGTTCATCTTGGGTATTTGCGGCCCCAGAAATTGTTTAAACTGAAAGTGCTGTTATTATCCCTGTGAGGTCCAAGCAGTGTTGCTACAAGGCCCTCTGGCACTTCATGGCTATCAAGTCTCCTTGGAGGAGGTGGAGGCTAGGTGCTCAGGGTCTGGGCTGTAGCATCATTGTGTAACCATAGCTTGTCAAAAGGATGCCTCCATATGGGCCAGGTCTGGTTCAGCTGCTTGCCATCTGAGTCCCTGGACAGGTTCCCACCCTTTCCAAGCCACCCCTCATTCTGACCTCCAAGCCAGAACTCCCCAACTGAGCAGTCCTTGTTACCACAGAATCCCTAGCCCCGAGGTCACTCCCACAACACTGCTAAATGGAAGAGCAAAGCCCTTTAGGAACTGCTTCTCTGAAGAGTCATGTGTTGAATTTTGTCCTGTGGCCTCAAGTTCAGTCTGTTTGTCTTTTATTCTTGTAATGAGAACCTCTTCCTCCTGTTTTTGGCATACCCATAGCAACTTTAGAGAGCCAATTGAACCCCATGGAAATGTTGGCTTGATAGCATGCTTACAGAGTTTCTGCAGCCTTACCAGGTGAGTAAAGAAGGTCAGCTCCTGGCGGGTACAGCAACTTCAGTATAGGATGGAGACCTTAGAAAAGAGGAATTCACCAAATCTATAATTATGGCAGGCCTAATCTGGCAAATATTTGGTGCATGCTTTTGCATGGTTTCTGGTCTTGACATTATCAGGAATTCAATCTAGAAATTTCTTATGAAAAGTTCCAGTAAAGCAGATTTACCTGAACATATATGGCCAATCACTATTCTTTCTGTGCTTATGTATAATGAGGCCAAGCTGTTAGCCTAGACTTATATTTCAAACACATCTTAATTTGGATATCTTTGGGAAAATGAGGGTGCTTATATATAGAGAAAACAGTTTCAGTAACATACCAGAATGAATGTTAGATTTTGAGTTTTATTAAAACCTGGACTAGATCCTAATTTTTTCTAATGCCTGACTGTAACCCTCAGAACTAATCTTGTTTTGGTTTTGTTATGATTTTTATTTTTGGTCCCACCTTTTTGCATTGGCTTCATTTGAGAACTAAAACTGCCCTTTTACGTATTGCATGGAGCACTGGGTGTGGTGTATAAACAATGAATTCTGGAACACTGAAAATAAATTAAAAAAAAAATAGCTTATTGACCTAGGGAGGAGTCAAGATGGTGGAGAAGTAGCAGGCTGAGATGACATCAGGTAGCAGGAGATCAGCTAGATAGTTTATCAAACCATTGTGAACACCTACAAATCCAACAGGAGATTGAAGAGAAGAAGAGCAGCAATTCTAGAAACAGAAAATTGACCACTTTCTGAAAGGTAGGACCAGAGGGGAAGTGAATCCAAAGTGATGGAAAGATAGACCACGGGGAAGGGGCCAGCTCCCGGCAAGCAGTGGAGCAACGGAGCACAAAATCAGAACTTTTAAAATTCTGCTCCACTGAGGGATATCACTCCAGAGGCTAAGCTGGGGTGAAGCCCACGTGGGGACAGTGCAGTCTCAGGTCCTGCAGGGTGACAGAATGATCGGGGGTGTCTGAGTGTCACTGAGCTCTCAGGTATTAGAGTGGGGAAGCCAGCTACAGAGACAGAGCCAAGGATTGAGCTCTCAACTCGGGGTTACCTTAAACTGTAATCCGTGGCACAGTCAGACCACTGTTCTTTGAGAAGGGACCCCATAAGGTCTGGGGCTACACGCCTGGAAGAGCCCAGGGATCTGTGGGGTTTGGAGACTCCAGGTGGGGCTGTGTGCCAGAGACAGAGATGCTTGGTCACAGGCTGGGTGACCTCGGAATGCAGCTGGAGACCAGGGAGATGGAAATGATTGAGCTCTTTTCTCTGAGGGCACACTGAGGAGTAGGGCCCCAAGCTCTCGGCTCCTCCAGGCTGGAGATTGGGAGGCTGACATTTTCATTCCTGTCCTCCAGAACTCTACAGAGAGCATTCAGGGAACAAAAGCTCCCAAAAGTGAACCTGAGCAGATTCTAGCCCGGCCTGTGGTTAAGGGCACTGCAATTCTGCGTTGGGCAAAGACACTTGAGAATCACTACAACAGACCCCTCCCCCAGGAGATCAGCAAGAAATCCAGCCAATACCAATTTCACATATCAAGAAGAACAGCAGAATTCCAGACGAGGAGAAAGCAAAGCATGGAATTCATGGCTTTTCTCCCATGATTCTTTAGTCTTGCAAAGTTAATTATTTTTTTAATTTTATTTTTTTTCTTATGCTAAATTTTCTTTAACTTTTACTCATTCTTCTTTTAATGTTTTTAAACTAGTTTATCTTAACAATACCTTTCATAAAAAAACTTTTTTGAAACTTCATTATTATAGTCATATTTTATCCTTCATTGTATCTAACTTTATTATTTGTATACACATAGGGTTTTTTTCTTCTAAAAAGATCTGGGATACAACTTCTAATAGATCAAAATATAACCTAAATCTGGCACAGGGATTTGTACTACTCTCCAGCATGAGCAAATTCTCTCAACTTTTTTTTTTTGTAGAAATTTTTAAAAAAATCATCTTTACAGTTATATTTCATCCCTTCATTGTGTTTTCCATTATATATGTTTTTCATTCTTTAAAATTTTGGGAGGTAGTTTCTTCTAAGAGACCAAAATACTCCCAAAATTAAGTGGGTGACCCTGATCTATTTACCAGATATATATATTCTTTTTTATATTTTTTCTTTCTTTTATCTTTTTTAAAAAATTTCTTTCAGCATAACAGAATTCATTGTTTTTGCACCACACCCAGTGCTCCATGCAAAGCATGCCATCCATAATACCCACCATCTGACTCCCCCAACCTCCCAAACCCCGCCCCTTCAAAACCCTCAGGTTGTTTTTCAGAGTCCATAGTTTCTCATGGTTCATCTCCCCCTCCAATTTCCCTCAACTCCCTTCTCCTCTCCATCTCCCCATGTCCTCAGTGTTATTTCTTATTGCTCCGTAAATAAGTGAAACCATATGATAATTGATTCTCTCTGCTTGACTTATTTCACTCAGCATAATCTCTTCCAGTCCCGTCCATGTTGCTACAAAAGTTGGGTATTCATCCTTTCTGTTGGAGGCATATAATCCATAGTGTATATATACCACATCTTTCTTATCCATTCGTCTGTTGAAGGGCATCTTGGTTCTTTCCACAGTTTGGCGACCATGGCCATTGCTGCTATAAACATTGGGGTACAGATGGCCCTTCTTTTCACTACATATGTATCTTTGGGGTAAATATCCACAAGTGCAATGGCAGGGTCATAGGGAAGCTCTATTTTTAATTTCTTGAGGAATCTCCACACTGTTCTCCAAAGTGGCTGCACCAACTTGCATTCACACCAACAATGTAAGATGGTTCCCCTTTCTCCACATCCCCTCCAACACACGTTGTTTCCTGTCTTGCTAATTTTGGTCATTTTAAATGGTGTAAGGTGGTATCTCAATATGGTTTTAATTTGAATCTCCCTGATGTCTAGTGAGGATGAACATTTTTTCATGTGTCTGATAGCCATTTGTACGTCTTCATTGGAGAAGTGTCTGTGCTTATCTTCTGCCCATTTTTGATATGATTATCTGTTTTGTGTGTGTTGAGTTTGAGAAGTTCTTTATAGATTTTGTATATCAGCCTTTTGTCTGCACTGTCATTTGCAAATATCTTCTCCCATTCCGTGGGTTGCCTCTTTGTTTTCTTGACTGTTTCCTTTGCTGAGCAGAAGCTTTTGATCTTGATGAAGTTCCAAAAGTTCATTTTCGCTTTTGTTTCCTTTGCCTTTGGAGACATATCTTGAAAGAAGTTGCTGTGGCTGATATCGAAGAGGTTACTGCCTATGTTCTCCTCTAGGATTCTGATGGATTCCTGTGTCACGTTGAGGTCTTTTATCTATTTTGAGTTTATCTTTGTGTACGGTGTAAGAGAATGGTCGAGTTTCATTTCTCTACATAGAGCTGTCCAGTTTTCCCAGCACCATTTATTGAAGAGACTGTCTTTTTTCCACTGGATATTTTTTTCCTGCTTTGTCGAAGATTATTTGACCATAGAGTTGAGGGTCCATATCTGGGATCTCTATTCCATTCCACTGGTCCATGTGTCTGGCTTTAATGCCAGTACTATGCTGTCTTGGTGATCACAGATTTGTAGTAAAGCTTGAAATCAGGTAATGTGATGCCCCCAGTTTTATTTTTGTTTTTCAGCATTTCTTTAGTGATTCGGGGTCTCTTCTGGTTCCATACAAATTTTTGGATTATTTGCTCCAGCTCTTTGAAAAATACCGGTGGAATTTTGATCAGAATGGCATTAAAAGTAGAGATTGCTCTAGGCAGTATAGACATTTTAACAATGTTTATTCTTCCGATCCAAGAGCATGGAATGGTCTTCCATCTTTTTGTATCTTCTTCAATTCCTTTCATGAGTTTTCTGTAGTTCCTCGAGTACAGATCATTTGCCTCTTTGGTTAGGTTTAGTCCGAGGTATCTTATCATTCTTGGTGCTATAGTAAATGGAATCAATTCTCTAATTTCTCTTTCTGTATTTTCATTGTTAGTGTATAAGAAAGCCACTGATTTATGTACACCGACTTTGTATCCTGCCACGTTACTGAATTGCTGTATTAGTTCTAGTAGTTCAGGGGTGGAGTCCTTTGGGTTTTCCATACAAAGTATCATGTCATCTGTGAAGAGAGAGTGTTTGACTTCTTCACTGCCAATTTGGATATCTTTTATTTCTCTTTGTTGTCTGATTCCTGTTGCCAGGACTTCTAGTACTATGTTGAACAAGAGTGGTGAGAGTCGGCATCCTTGTCATATTTCTGATCTCAATGGGAAGACTGAGCTTTTTCCCATTGAGGATGATATTTGCTGTGGGTCTTTCATAGATAGATTTGATGAAGTTCAGGAATGTTCCCTCTATCCCTATACATTGAAGCATTTTAATCAGGAATGGATGCTGGATTTTGTCAAATGCTCTGCATCAATTGAGAGGACCATGTGGTTCTTCTCTCTTCACTTATTGATTTGTTCTATTACATTGATTGATTTGCGAATGTTGAACCATCCTTGTAACCCAGGGATGAATCCCACCTGGTCATGGTGGATAATCTTTTTAATGTGCTGTTGGATCCTGTTTGCTAAGATCTTGTTGAGAATCTTAGCATCCATATTCATCAGTGATATTGGTCTGAAATTCTCCTTTTTGGTAGGGTCTTTGCCTGGTTTGGGGATCAGGGTAATGCTGGCTCCATAGAAAGAGTCTGGAAGTTTTCCTTCTGCTTCCATTTTTTGAAACAGCTCAGGAGAATAGGTGTTACTTTTTCTTTGAAAGTTTGGAAGAATTCCCCAGGGAATCCATCAGATCCTGGGCTCTTGTTTTTTGGGAGGTTTTTGATCACTGCTTCAATCTCGTTAGTAGATATCAGTCTATTCAGGTTGTCAATTTCTTCCTGGTTCAATTTTGGGAGTTTATAGATTTCCAGGAATGCATCCATTTCATCTAGGTTGCTTAACTTATGGGCATATAGCTGTTGATAATAACTTCTGATGATTGTTTCTACTTCCTTGGTTTTAGTTGCGATCTCTCCCTTTTCATTCATAATTTTATGAATTTGGGCTTTCTCTCTTTTCTTTTGGATTAGTGTGGCCAATGGTTTTTCGATCTTATTGATTCTTTCAAAAAACCATGAACTTCTAGTTTCATTGATACATCTACTGTATCTCTAGTTTCTACCTCATTGATCTCTGCTCTAATCTTGATTATTTCCCTTCTTGTGTGTGGAGTTGGCTTAATTTGTTGTTGATTCTCCAGTTCTTTAAGTTGTAGAGACAGGTGGTGTCTTCTGGGTTTTTCAATTATTTTGAGGGAGGCTTGGATAGCTATGTATTTGCCCCTTAGGACTGTCTTTGCTGTGTCCCTTAGGTTTCGCACTGAAGTGTCTCCATTCTCATTGGTTTCCATGAATTGTTTCAGTTCTTCTTGGATCTCGTGGTTGATCCAAGCATTCTTAAGGAAGGTGGTCTTTAGCTTCCAGGTGTTTGAATTCCTTTGGAACTTTTCCTTGTGATTGAGCTCCAGTTTTAAAGCATTGTGATCTGAGAATATGCAGAGAATAATCTCAGTCTTTTGGTATCGGTTGAGTCCTGATTTGTGACCCAGGATGTGGTCTATTCTGGAAAAGGTTCCATGTGCACTTGGGAAGAATGAGTATTCTGTTGTTTTAGGGTGGAATGTTCTGTATATATCTATGAGGTCCATCTGGTCCAATGTATCATTCATTGTTCTTGTTTCTTTATTGATTTTCTGCTTGGATGATCTATCTACTACTGAGGTAGGCATGTTAAGATATCTGACTATTAATGTATTCATATCAATATGACTCTTTATGTTGATTAATAGTTTTCTTATGTAATTGGCTGCTCCCATATTGGGGGCATAGATATTTACAATTGTTAGTTCATCTTGGTGGATAGTTCATTTAAGAATTATGTAGTGTCGGGGCACCTGGGTGGCTCAGAGGGTTAAGCCTCTGCTTTCAGCTCAGGTCATGGTCCCAGGGTCCTGGGATCGAGTCCCACATCGGGCTCTCTGCTCCACAGGAGCCTGCTTCTTTCTCTCCCTCTGCCTGTCATTTCCTCTGTTTGTGGTCTCTCTCTGGCAAATAAATAAATAAAATCTTAAAAAAAAAAAGAATTATGTAGTGTCCTTCTGTATCTATGACTACAGACTTTAGTTTAAAATCTAATTTATCTGATATGAGAATCTCTACCCCGGCTTTTTTTTTGAGGCCCATTGGCATGAAAGATGCTTTTTCATCCCTTCACTTTCAGTCTGGGTGTATCCTTAGGTTCAAAATGGGTCTCTTATAGTCAGCATATGGATGGGTCCTGTCGTTTTATCCAGTCTGCAACCCTGTGTCTTTTTTTGGGTGCATTTAGGCCATTCACATTGAGAGTGATTATTGATAGATAAGTTTTTGTTGACATCATGTTACCTTTGAAGTCTTTCCTTCTGTAGATTGTCTCTATATTTCTGTTCAATGATACTCTTAGGATTTTTCCTCTTTTATAGAACCCCCCCCCAATATTTCCTGAAGTGTCAGCTTGGTGGTTGCATAGTCTTTTAAGTCTTGCCAGTCTTGGAAACTCTTTTTTTTTTTTTTTTAAAGATTTTATTTATTTATTTGTCAGAGAGAGAGAGAGCACGTGAGAGTGAGCACAAGCAGATAGAGTGGCAGGCAGAGGCAGAGGGAGAAGCAGGCTCCCTGCTGAGCAAGGAGCCCGATGTGGGACTCGATCCCAGGACGCTGGGATCATGACCTGAGCCGAAGGCAGCAGCTTAACCCACTGAGCCACCCAGGCGTCCCAATTGGAAACTCTTTATCTCTCCATCTATTTTGAATGTCAGTCTTGCTGGATAAAGTATTCTTGGCTGCATGTTCTTCTCATTTAGTGCCCTGAATATATCTTGCCAGCCCTTTCTGGCTTGCGAGGTTTCTGTGGACAGGTCTGACATTATTCTGATGGACTTTCCTCTGTATGTAAGGACCTTCTTTTTCCTAACTGCCTTCAAGAGGGCCTCCTACAATTATAATTCTTCATTCTTACTCTTAGGTGTCTCGAGGACTCCTTTGGGGGGAGACCGTTCTGCCTTTAGTACATGAATGCTGGTTCCTTTTGTGAGACTGGGAAAATTTTCATGGAGAACTTGTCCCACTATATCTTCTAGACTTCTTTCTTTCTCCTCCCCTTCAGGGATTCCAATAATTCTGACATTGGAACGTTTCATGGCATCATTTATTTCCCTGATTCTGTTTTCGTGGCTTCTAAGCTGTTTGTTCCAGGCTCCTCCTGATCCTTTCTCTCTATCTGTTTGTCCTCCAGATCACTAATTCTGTCTTCTGTCTCAGTTACCCTAACTTTTAGAGAATTTAGATTAGATTGGAACTCATTGAGAGGATTGTGAGCATCATCCGTGGTGGCTTTCAGTCTTGCCCTTATATTGTGAACATCATCCCTGGTGGCTTTCAGTTCTGTCCTAATCAATTCCAGTTATTCATCCATGGATTTCTCCAACCTAGCTATTGCCTGGATAATTGTTAGCCTGAATTCCCTTTCCGACATATTGTCTGTGTTGGTAGCCATTAGCTCTGTTGCAGAAGGCCCATCCTTTGAATTTTTCTTCTGTTGGGCATTCCTCCTCCTAGTCATTTTGGTGAGATATGACTGAACGGATGTAGCTGGATGTATCGTCCGTGGTGCAGTCAAGGTGCACCCTGGAACACTTCTGAGCAATGAAGTGTCCCCACCCAAACGAAAGAAAAAAGAAAGAGAGAAAAAAGAGAAAGAGAGAGAGAGAGAGACAGAAAAAAAAAAAAGAAAGATAAAAGAGAAGGCTTAGCCCAAATGGACCCCAAGGTAAGATTTATGAAGTATACAACAAAAACAGACAAACAAAAAGGTTGATAAAAGTATATGAGAAGAGAACCCCCCTCAAAATCAATCAATAAGAATAGATCCAGACGTCGTCATCTAACAGTAAAATTTACAAGTCTTAGTGACAAAGAGAAAATCCTGAAAGCAGCCAAAGATAAGAAGTCTGTAACATACAATGGTAAAAATATTAGATTGGCAACAGACTTACGCACAGAGACCTGGCAGGCCAGAATGAACTGGCATGATATATTCAGAGCACTGAATGAGAAAAACATGCAGCCAAGGATACTATATCCAGGTAGGCTATCATTGAAAATAGAAGGAGAGATAAAAAACAAACAAAAAAAAAAGAATCAGCTAGATAGTTTAAGACAAACAAAAACTAAAAGAATTTGTAAACACCAAACCAGCCCTACAGGAGATATTGAAAGGGGTCCTCTAAACAAAAAGAGAGCCTAAAAGTAGTAGACCAGAAAGGAACAGAGACAATATATAGTAATAGTCACCTTACAGGCAATACAATGGCTCTAAATTCATATCTCTTAATAGTTACCCTGAATGTAAATGGGCTAAATGACCCCAATGAAAAGACACAGGGTATCAGAATAGATAAAAAACCAAAACCCATCAATATGCTGTCTACAAGAAACTCATTTTAGACCCAAAGACACCTCCAGATTTAAAGTGAGGGGGTGGAAAAAAATGTACCATGCTAATGGACATGAAACAAAGATGGGGTGGCAATCCTTATATCCGATCAATTAGATTTTAAGTCAAAGACTATAATAAGAGATGAGGAAGGACATTGTCATACTCAAAGGGTCTGTCCAACAAGAAGATCTAACAATTTTAAATATCTCTGGCCCTAACATGGGAGCAGCCAATTATACAAACCAATTAATAACAAAATCAAAGAAACACATTGGCAATAATACAATAATAGTAGGGGACTTTAACACTCCCCTCACTGAAATGGACAGATCATCCAAGCAAAAGATCAACAAGGAAATAAAGGCCTTAAATGACACACTGGATCAGATGGACATCACAGATATATTCAGAACATTACATCCCAAAGCAACAGAATACACATTCTTCTCTAATGCACATGGAACTTTCTCCAGAATAGATCACATCTTGGATCATGTATCAGGTCTCAACTGGTATCAAAAGACTGGGATCATTCCCTGCATAATTTTAGACCACAATGCTCTGAAGCTAGAATTCAATCACAAGAGGAAATTTGGAAAGAACCCAAATACATGGAGATTAAAGAGCATCCTTCTAAAGAATGAATGGGTCAACCAGGAAATTAAAGAAGAATTGAAAAAATTCATGGAAACAAATGATAATGAAAATACAACGGTTCAAAATCTGTGGGACACACTAAAGGCAGTCCTGAGAGGAAAATATATAGTCATACAAGTGTTTCTCAAGAAAAAGAAAGGTCTCAAATACACAACCTGACCCTACACCTAAAGGAGTTGGAGAAATAACAACAAAGAAAGCCTAACCCAGCAGGAGAAGAGAAATAATAAAGATCAAGCAGAAATCAATGAAATAAAAACAAACAAACAAACAAAAAAACAAAAACCAAAAATAATAGAACAAATCAACAAAACTAGGAGCTGGTTCTTTGAAAGAATTAATAAGATTGACAAACCCCTGGCCAGACTTATCAAAAAGAAAAGAGAAAGGACCCAAATCAATAAAATCATGAATGAAAGAGGAGAGATCACAACCAACACCAAAGAAATACAACAATTATAAGAATGTATTATGAGCAAACATACTCCAGCAAATTTGACAATCTGGAAGAAATGGATACTTTCCTAGAGACATATAAACAATCACAACTGAAACAGGAAGAAATAGAAAACCTGAACAGACCCATAACCAGTAAGGAGATTGAAGCAGTCATCAAAAATCTCCCAACAAACAAAAGTCCAGGGCCAGACAGCTCCCCAGGGGAATTTTACCAAACATTTAAAGAATTAATTCCTATTCTCCTGAAACTGTTCCAAAAAATAGAAATGAAAGGAAAACTTCCAAACTCATTTTGTGATGCCAGCATTACCTTGATCCCAAAACCAGACAAGGATCCCATCAAAAAAGAGAATTACAGATCAATATCCTTGATGAACACAGATGCAAAAATTCTCACCAAAATACTAGCCAATAGGATCCAACAGTACAGTAAAAGGATTATTTACCACGACCAAGTGGATTTTATTTCAGGGCTTCAAGGTTGGTTCAAAATCCATAAATCAATCGATGTCACACAATACATTAATAAAAGAAAGAGCAAGAATCATATGATACTCTCAATAGATGCTGAAAAAGCATTTAACAAAGTACAGCATCCTTTCCTGATTAAAACTCTTCAAAGTGTAGGAATAGAAGGTATACACCTCAATATTATCAAAGCCATCTATGAAAAACCCACCGCAAATATCATTCTCAATGGAGAAAAACTGAAAGCTTTTCTGCTAAGGTCAGAAACATGGTAGGGATGTCCATTATCACCGCTGCTATTCAACATAGTACTAGAAGTCCTAGCCTCAGCAATCAGACAACAAAAAGAAAATAAAGGCATCCAAATCAGCAAAGAAGAAGTCAAACTATCACTCTTTGCAGATGATATGATACTATATGTGAAAATCCAAAAAGCTCCACTCCAAAACTGCTGGAACTTGTACAGCAATTCAGTAGTGTCAGGATATAAAATCAATGCACAGAAATCAGTTGCATTTCTATACACCAACAATAAGACAGAAGAAAGAGAAATAAAGGAGTCAATACCATTTACAATTGCACCCAAAACGATAAGATACCTAGGAATAAACCTAACCAAAGAGGCAAAGAATCTATACTCAGAAAACTATAAAGTACTCATGAAAGAAATTGAGGAAGACATAAAGAAATGGAAAAATGTTCCATGCTCATGGATTGGAAGAAGAAATATTGTGAAAATGTCCATGCTACCTAAAGCAACCTACACGTTTAATGTAATCCCTATCAAAATACCATCCATTTTTTTAAAGAAATGGAACAAATAATCCTAAAATTTATATGGAACCAGATAAGACTTTGACTAGTGACAGGAATGTTGAAAAAGAAAGCCAAAGTTGGTGGCATCAAAATTCCAGCCTTCAAGCTCTATTACAAAGCTCTCATCATCAAGACAGTATGGTACTGGCACAAAATAGACATAGATCAGTGGAACAGAATAGAGAGCCCAGACATAGACTCTCAACGCTATGGTCAACTAATCTTTGCCAAAGCAGGAAAGAATGTCCAATGGAAAAAAGACAGTCTCTTCAAAAAATGGTATTGGGAAAATTGGACAGCCACATGCAAAAAATGAACCTGGACCATTTCCTTACACTACACATGGCAATAGACTCAAAATGGATGAAGGACCTCAATGTGAGAAAGGAATCCATCAAAATCCTTGAGGAGAACAGAGGTAGCAACATCTTCGGCCTCAGCCACAGCAACTTCCTCCTAGGAACATCACCAAAGGCAAGGGAAGCGAGGGCAAAAATGAAATATTGGGACTTCATCAATATCAAAAGCTTTTGCACAGCAAAGGAAACATTTAACCAAACCTAAAGACAACTGACAGAATGGGAGAAGATATTTGCAAATGACATATCAGATAAAGGACTAGTATCCAAAATCTATAAAGAACTTATCAAACTAAATATCCAAAGAACAAATAATCCAATCAAGGAATAGGCAGAGGACATGAACAGATATTTCTGCAAAGAAGACATCCAGATGGGCATCAAACACATGAAAAAGTGCTCCACATCACTCAGCATCGGGGAAATACAAGTCAAAACCACAATGAGATACCACTTCACACCAGTCAGAATGACTAAAATTCACAAGTCAGCAAATGACAGACACTGGCAAGGATGTGGAGAAAGGGGAACCCTCCTAAACTGTTGGTGGTAATGCAAGCTGGTGTAACCACTCTGGAAAACAGCATGGAGGTTCCTCAAAAAGTTGAAAATAGAGCTACCCTATGACCTAGCAATTGCACTACTGGGTATTTACCCTAAAGATACAAATGTAGTGATCCGAAGGGGCACATGCACCTGAATGTTTATAGCAGCAATGTCCACAATAGCCAAACTATGGAGAGAACCTAGATGTCCATCAACAGATGAGTGGATAAAGAAGACATGGTATATATATATATATAATAGAATACTATGCAGCTGTCAAATAAATTCAATCTTGCCATTTGCGATGGCATGATCGAACTAGGAGGTATTATGTTCAGTGAAATAAGTCAATCATAAAAGACAATTAGCATATGATCTCCCCGATATGAGGAAGTTGAGATGCAACATGGGAGTTTTGGGGGGTAGGAAAAGAATAAATGAAATGAGATGGGATTGGGAGGGAGACAAACCATAAGGGTCTCTTAATCTCACTAAACAAACTGAGGGTGCTGGGGGGGAGGGAGGTAGGGAGAGGTTGGTGGGTTTATACACATTGGGGAAATTATGTGCTATGGTGAGTGCAATGAAATGTGTAAACCTGGTGATTCAGAGACCTGTACCCTTGGTGCTAATAATACATTATATGTTAATAAAAATAAATAAATAAGTAAATAAGTAAATAAATAAATAAATAAATAAAATTCTTGGCCAAAAGGAAAAGAATTAAAAAAAATTACAATTAAAAAAATAAAAATAAAATAAAACTGCTCTTTTTCTTTAAGCCCTGTGAACTAAATATGGACAGCTTAAAGTAAACTTCAGGGAAAGCAGCACAAAGCTCATGCATTGACAGTCTTTATGCCTGTTGCTCTGTGGGCCCCTCAGAGGCCCACAGAGTAGTTCATCTGAACTACAAACCAGGAGACTCTGTCAGATTGTCACAGTCCATTGTCACTCTATCTAAAGATGGTTCAAGATTGAAATGTTGAAATCTTCTCCACTGGCTATCCTCAGAACTCAGAAACTGATTGTATTTGATCTAGTATTTAACCACTGTTTTTCTTTTATTTCCTTAAAATGCTTCTTGTTTAATACCGGATTCCCTGAACCACAGGCCTAACATTGAAAATGTATCTTCATAACTACCTCCTGAAATTAGTTTAAATGAAGGACCTACTGTCAGACTATAAGAGTGGTTCAATGAATGGAAAAAAATTTATCAGCTCAACTTTTGTGTAGTTATTTTACTCTAAGACTAATTTGAGGCTTGACCTCATAACCCCAAGTCAAGAGTTCCGTGCTATATCACTAAGCCATCCAGGCATTCCCCAGCTTAATTATTAATGTATGAACACTTGTGAAGAGTTTCAGAAGAGGGGACTGTAGGGACTCAGGGCAGGGTGCCCCAGGATAGGCCACTTTGGCAGTTAAAGCTAAGTTAAAAGTAATCAAAAGCTATCTGTCTCCTCCTCAACTGCCTAAATTCACATTTGAAAGAGGCTGTACCAGGAATAGTGCCATTAACAAATTACTCTTTACCTAAGGAACCACTCTACATCTGAAGGCAACCTTGTTTTTTTTTTTTCCAAATACTTCCTCTCACTTACTTGCTAATGAACTTTCACCTCTGTGTCCTCAGACCCTCCCTCACTCCTTAGCTCATAGAAGCTTCCTTTGGCTTCACTGTCTTAGGAATCTCTTTATCTGTGTGTACATAAGCCTATTGAATGTGATTTTCTCCTGTTAATCTGTCTCATGCCCTTTGATACTAAGTCCAACTGGAAGGACCATAGGGCAGAGGAAGGTCTTCCACCTCAACAACAATTTCCCACCTGGAGGGAAGTAACCATGCACAAAATTCATGGAAGAAATGAACACTTTAGGACAAAAATGATGTAGCTGCAACATTTACAGCAAAGCTGGTGTTGTTCACTGTACAGAATGCTACAGTACACATGCCCACAACAGCTTATTTAGCACACAACTCTATCTGTGTGCAGGTGTGTACAGGCATACATGGAAGGGCATAGATGATCCAGCTCTCATGATCCAAAACTTTGCTCCAATATTAGTCTATGGATGTAAAAGCCTCTATTGCACAGAGGGTAGGAGTGGTGTAGTAAAAATGGTGTCCCCAGCCTCCAAAATCATAAGATTACTTCAGATGCAGACCCACTACTCTCTGACACTAGTTAGGCAATATAGGAATGGATCTATCTATCAGAGACAAGCAATGAAGGTTGAGATGATGAAAGGTTCTTACTAGCTGAAAACACTTGCGACAAACTCTCATGAATACTTTCAGAGGAAAGAGAGAGATAGAGAGAGATAGAGATATTGATTCCTAGTCTGCTTTATTGGACACCAACATTCATCCTGGTAAGAACACCTTCAAGATGTAGAGAACCAGAGAGAATATTCTCACTGGTCATAGAGCCAAGCTCTTAGGACACAGAAAAGAAAGAAAAATTGTCATATTTAAAATTTTCTGGCTAAGCCTTAAGCTTTGGGTCTCTTGCAGCTACACTAATACCTAAGAGGGATATGCCATAGGGTTGGGTACTGTGTGGTGCTTTACAATGTGGTGCTTTGCACTGAAGACCTCTTGAGGTTGGCTAATGGCCAAGTATCAATCTAACCTGTTCCCTGGCCTACTTGGCCTGTGGACTAATTCCTCTTGAATTAAGAATTATAACAGCATTTAAATGCTTAACCTGTGCTAGTAATTTTGTACTTTTGACTTCCAAGATGCCTCTTAACAACAGCCTGTAACCTGAATGAGAGTTTTTCCAAACAGATCCCATATGGGTGAGAACTGTGGACTAACCAATCTGTGGGGCTAACTCCAACAGAAGGCTTCTAGATTTGTCTACCATCTACCCATGGTAATTCCTTTCTAGGACGCATACCACGAAAGACACAAAGAAAAACAAAGACCAGGTCTGAGAGGAAATGGATCTATAATCAAAATTCTCTTTTGCATTTTTAAAATATTTATTTAAATATTTATATTTAAATTTATATTTAAAATATAAATATTTTATTTATTTGACAGAGAGAGAAATCACAAGTAGGCAGAGCGTGGGAGAGCAGACCCCCTGCTGAGCGGAGAGCCCCATTGCAGGTGTCCATCCGAGGACCCAGAGATCACGACCTGAGCTGAAGGCAGAGGCTTAACTCACTGAGCCACCCAGGTGCACCAAAAGGTAAGCTTCTTTGGTAAGGAGAAATTTCTAGTAATAACTCTGGTCTTGATATAGGCAGAAAGTAGAGGGGGGTACAAAGAGATTTTGCTGGATTGATTGAGTTGTGAACACTTTTTTTTTTAAGATTTTATTTATTTGTCAGAGAGAGGGAGAGCGAGCGAGCACAGGCAGATAGAATGGCAGGCAGAGGCAGAGGGAGAAGCAGGCTTCCCGCCGAGCAAGGAGCCCAATGTGGGACTTGATCCCAGGACGCTGGGAACATGACCTGAGCCGAAGGCAGCTGCCTAACCAACTGAGCCACCCAGGCATCCCAAGTTGTGAACACTTTTAAATCAAAATAAAGTTCATGGCAAAGAGGCCCTCTTGGGGCAGTGTGACCTTGGTTTACATAATCAATTTGACTCTGGGGATCGTTTCATGTGTCCGTATAGCTACCAAAATGTATCAAGTTAAAACATTTAAATATGTACAGTTGATTCTAAGTCACTTATACCTCAATAAAACTGTCATAAATAGCTTGAAATCTATTTAATATAAAACATCTTTCTTACTATCCATCCATGAATAACCTCACTGTCTAGTCTTTTCCATGTCACCCAATAGCATTTGCCTTCCTGTCATCAGTGTCTGTTACTTTGTGGCTGAGCATCTGCACATTGTGCTGCTACTACTAAGAACATTGCCCTTCCTCTAGGAATGATTTACTTTCATTGTCTGCTTTAGGGAACATGATGCATATTCAGACCAGGTCACCAGTAACTCCTCACATGGCCCTGCAGAAGGAGAGGATCAGGCATTTTATCCTAGGCCTTCCCATTTCCACCTCTGTGCATTCCCACTCACTCAGCCTCAACAAGGCCATATTTCCACATGTCTTCCTCCAGGTACTCTAAAAATTCCCAGTTAACTGAGGCAGAGCAGGGCTGTTGGCCATTGGTGTTTGAGGATAGACAGTGATCAGGCTGTCAGTGCAGTGTCCTCAACACATTACACCCACTGAGCCAGCGAAGTTTGGAATGTGGGCAGCAGGGAGATCTGTGGGTCTTTCCCAGTGTCTTTACAGGGGCTAACTTCTGCAGTGTAATTCCCGCAAATCACCCAAATTCCCTAGAGCTGGGTCATGTGTACCTGTGGCTGGTGGTGGGGACTCAGCAGCTGTGCCCACTCTAGGCTAGGCGGATTCTCCTGCTCAGAGGTCTGTGGAAGTTCCCAGCAGCTGCTTTCTCCCTTGTAACCCTCAAGGGACACACTCTGCGACATATCTATCAGCCCCCTCTGTCTAAAAGCCAAGTGTATACCTTCACTGGTTCTCAGGGTGGAGCAGACATTACCAGCAGTGGAAATACATTTACAGAAATAGTCCCTCCTTCCAGAAGTCATTCAAAGAGATTAAAGATACCTAGAGCAGCCCAGCTCCAGCCATCATGTCTTAACATGGTTATGTCCACCCACTGTGTGGACTCCTTCCCTTCTTGTGTTCCCCTTTTACTGCACAGATAAGGATCAAGCTCGGACATCTGGGCCAACCCTTGAACATATGTCTATGATTTTTGTCCAACTCCCAAACAACTTCACCTCCATCCCTGCCCCATAATCTGTAAGTGTCTGTGTTTTCTATTTCCCTTTCCCATCCTGTGCTGACTCAGTCATTGTCTTCTGTGCATCCTTTAAAGAATCTTCTAGGCTACATCTGCATCCTGAGAAGTGACTCCATTGTTGATAAATAAATAAATAAATACATAAGTAAGTGTGTGTGTGTGTACATACTGGAACTAGCAGGATCTAGGAAGTCATCCCTGCTTTCTCCTGAGATTCAAATCTGGGTCAGATACACACTAGGGATCCGGATTCTCCTTTTTTTTTTGTCCCCAAGATGCCTCACCAATTCAGATATTCTGTTATCTTTGGAATCCAGCATGAAGATAAGGTAGTCGACTATTATTGTCATGTATGCCAAAATAATGCTAATGCTGATGAAGTGTTCAGATACACAGGGAAGTGAGAAAAAAATCTCCCTCCACTCTTTGGACCTGATGATATTACCCATCAGGTGGTTCAGGGTGTGACTTCTGCTCTCAGATATTCATCATATCCTTAGGTTTTCTGGTACCAGATGCTTTGACAGTGTCTTATCCTGTCTTCAGCTACATTTTTAGTTTGGTAACATATTTTCATCAGAGTTGTGTCTTGAATATGGCCTGAGTCTTAGTCTCTCTCTTCCATGTAATCATAGGCCATATAAGGAGAGTGATCACTGTGTCTACAGGGACCAGCACCTCCCAGTTCCTTCCCCTGTCCCATTCACTCCAACATCTTATCACCTGCCTCCCAACTGTAGCCCTAATAACAAATTCCTAGTAAGGATTTAAAATGGGAAAATGGTGGAGACATATTTGACCAGTTGTGGGAGATCAAAGCTGGGACCTGCCACCTAGAACTGCATGTGCCCTTTGCTCAGGGCTCACATCTCTAACCTCCCCACTCCCTGCCCCCAACAAGCCATTCCTTTGCCCATCCCCCCGACCCAGAAATCCTCGGGCAAAGGGAGCTGACCCAAAAACAACAACAAAAAGGAAGGGTTATAAACACACAGGTGAACAGAACACACTATCCCCTGAGTGTATTTTGGTCTGTTTGTCAGAAGAAACTATATCTAAAAATTATAGAGAAAGAAAAGAAAAACTTATATATACAAAAATAGAATTAAATACACTGAAAGGACAGAATGTAACTTCGACAGTGAAAAATTTAAAAAGACTTTTAGAAAACAAAACAAAACAAACAAAACCCCTCAAAAATAGGAAGAAGAAAAAAAAACAATAAAAAAAGAATATGGGGGCACCTGGCTGGCTCAGTGGGTTAAGCCTCTGCCTTTGGCTCAGGTCATGATCTCAGGGTTCTGGGATCGAGCCCCGCATCGGGCTCTCTGCTCAGCAGGGAGCCTGCTTCCTCCTCTCTCTCTGCCTGCCTCTCTGCCTACTTGTGATCTCTGTCTGTCAAATAAATAAATAAAATCTTAAAAAAAAGAGAGAATATGATCAGACTGACAGGTAAACAGAATAGAGCTATACACTAGATTTTGGGTGTATTTCAGTCTGCTAGAAGAAACAGTACCCCAAAATTGTAAAGAAAGTATGTGTGTATATATACATATATACACACACACATACACACACACAAAATAAGATTAAATAGAATAAAAGTATAGAATATAACTGTAAAAATGAAAACTAAAGAAAAAAATTTAAAAAAGAGTTGATAAAATAAGCAATTGGTTGAAAAAGGAAAGAAAAAATAAAGAAAAGTAAAGTTGAAAGACTAAATAGTCATGGGAATAAGTCATGAATTCTATGTGCTGTTTTCCCCTAGTGTTGGAGTTTTGCAGTTCTCATTGATCGGTAAACTTGGTCTCGGCTGAATGTTTTTGTGGATCTTCTGCAAGAGCTTCCGGTTGCCCTGATTCTCAAATGTCTTTGCCTGTGGTGGAACTGCACCACCCTTGCCAGGGGCTGGGCTAAGTAATCTGTTCCCGTTTTCTCAGTGTGACTTTTGTTCCCTGAAGGCTTCCTGTGTAGCTTTAGAGGATGAGGATGAGAATGGAAATAACAGCCTCCCAATCTCTGGCCCTAGAGCTGAAAGCTCAGGGCCTTTTCCTCAGTGTACCCTCAAAGAAATGCCCTCCTGTCTCCCTGGTCTCATGCTGGAATCCAGGCTCACCCAACCTCTGACCCAAAATTTCTATCTCAGGCACACAGCTCTATTATGCATCTCCAAACCCTTCAGGCTCTTGCTTCACATTCTTGCACTGCTCCTCCTGGGGGAGGAAAAGAGTGTGGTCTCACTGTTCCTGCTACTTGTTAGGCCTCTGCTTGGAGACCAGTTATGTGTCATGGTTTGTAGTTTTTGGCAACCCAGAGCTTTGAGCTCACTCCTGGGCTCACTATTTACAGCTTACTTCCCCACTCTGATGCCTGGGAGCTCTGCCACACTCAGGCAATTCAGCTCATTCTTTAACACTAAGGATCCTGAGATCACACCAGCCCAGCTAGGGTCTTCCCTGGCTTAGCAGCCTAAATGACATCCCCCACTAGGGCAGACAAAAGTTCTGATTTTGTGCTCTGCTACTCTAAAACTTGCTGGTGGTTGGCTTAAGGAGGCTCCCTTCCTCTGTGGTTTATCTTCCCATATATTCTCTCAGATTCACTTCTCCTCAACCTCCTGCTTTGCAGAGAGTGGTTGCTTTTCTCTTTGAGTTACAGCTATTCATTTCTTAGAACTCCAGTTGAGTCCATAGATGTTCTGAACCATTTGATAGCTATCTAACTGAATTCTGGGACCAGACACAATTAAGGTCTCCTTCTCCTTTACCATCTTGGACTCTGCTCCCAATGGGAATTTTTTTTCCCTCAATGGGACTTGTTTTAAAGTAAAGGTTATTACTTATAAGACCTGGAAATTACACAGCACACCTTGGCCTAAGTCAGGGGTAGAGAAAGAGCAAGCCTGTGGTTTCCCCACCAGCTGAGTGGACAGACATGCAGCTGCCAAAGCAAGGATCTGAGGATGAAGGACAGAGTTGCACACAGAGACAAATCTTCTCAGGTACCACACTGAGAGTCCATGGGGGCTGGCACACTGGGGCTTTTGTTCCCTGCACTGAGATAGATTTTGATACCCTGTATCGCCCAAATACAGAGAAGCATTAGAGCAGTGGAGACAGTTAGGGACAGTTAGGGAAGCACCACAGCTGTTTATTCTGAGATGAGTGAGACCATGAGGCAGCCACCTAAGTAAGGCCCAGATGTGACCCATCATTTGTGAACAGTAGACAGGGAGGTGACCCAGAATGGTAGAGGCAGGAGGAACTGTGTTCTGGGTTCCTGACCCCTCATCTCTGTCAGGGGACCAAGGCTTGGCAGCCAAGGGACTGTGAGCCTGACCTAGGGTCCATGGTGTGGTGGCAGCTGGAAAGCAGGCTGGCTGAGTTTGTGTCCAGTGCCCAGCTGCCTTCACTCCCAGCCACTGAGAGCATAGATGGGTCCTCCTAACTCACTCCCCATGACAGACATCAAGAAAAGGAGATGGGGTGGGGAGCATTGACTAGAATGCAGTCTCTCCCACAAAGGCTGAAGGGGAAAAGAGAGAGACTTCAGGCCTGCCTCCCTGTGGTTAGAGATCCTTGGATATGCAGATGGAGTAACACTTTAGATGGTTTCTTCTCCATCCCCAATTCTTCCTGATGCCCACTGTCCCAGGAACTTTGGCTTGACCTTGGCCACTGCACAATCATACACCCTCATGACCTGTCATTAGCAGTTCTATGTGTGAAGATCTATAAACATCTCTACCTCTGAGCTTGGCTCCAATGCATTTCTTCCTCCTATTTTTCTGTATAAAGTCTCCTTGACACCTGACATCCTTCTCTAAGGCTGATCCTGCTCCCCTTACCCTCCTGAGTCCCAGATACCACTGTCATACCTGGCTGTGTCATTCTATGAAATCATCAGTTTCCCTCATGGTTTGAGCACCACTACTTCTGCTTTCATTTTCCTTCTATTCCTTCATTTGGAAAACACCCTTGCTCCCGCCTTCAACCTCAGTTCCCAAAGTATCCCAGATAGTGAGAGTTTCTCACTTTCATTTATTTTATAGATATTCCAATGTCCACAGGATTATCTATTCCTGGACAGCTTTCTCCTCTTCATTGCAAGAACATAAAATCACATTAGTATAATTAGAAAAACACATTAATATTTGTTCAACAGGAGCTGAGCACAAGGTTTCTTGAAAACATCTCTGTCACAGTGATGGTGAGACATTTCTAGGTGTTGATCTCAGGACACTGCAAGTGGGTATGTAACTAGAAGGAAGCACAGTCCATCTTCCTGGATCCAACAGGGGCACTCCCACAGTTGGGGGAGCACCTCTGAACTCAGGGCCTGGCAAAGATCATTGGTCAGGGTCTTGTGGTTGTTCCCACGACTGTTCCCTCCACCCCTTCCTGGTTCCTACTTAAAGCAGTCACTGACCTCAGCTTACTCCTTCCTCAGGTCCTGACTAAGTGATCAGTTGGAATCTGAGGGAGTCTGCCTTAGGCAGGGAGGGATGGGCTTTGCAAAATTGCATAAACAGTTCTTTCATTTATCAGGGGACAGTAGTGAGCATAAGACAAATGTGGGAGAAGCCAGCCCCACACTAAGGAATATGGACTATGTCAGGGATTATGGCCTGGATAACTGTCATCCTAGGGTTACCCTCTGTCTATTCAGGTAGATACAGATTTTGGGGGCTATGTGAAAGTTCTCATATTTTATCAGCCTCTCTGACTCACATCCCCCTGAGCTTTAATCTGGCCCCTGAACCACATCCCATGCATGTTTGTGTTTTCAAGTTCCCTCTCCTAGCCTGTAATGACTTAACTAACCTCCTTCACTACATCTCTGGGTGAAACTTCCAGACTTACATGCACCCTTAAAAATGAATCACTGTTGGAGCTCCTGGGTGCTCAGTGGGTTAAAGCCTCTGCCTTCAGCTCAGGTCATGATCTCAGGGTCCTGGGATGGAGCCCTGCAATGGGATTTCTGCTCAGCAGGGAGCCTGTTTCCCTTCCTCTCTCTCTGTGGCTCTCTCTGCCTACTTGTGATCTCTGTCTGTCAAAAAAATAAATAAAATATTAAAAAAAGAAATGAATCACTGTTGGTAATATTATGTATACTGGCATCATCAGAAGTTGCGGAGCCCTACCCAGGACCTCCTGAGATTCAACTCAGACTCAGATAAGCACCAGGGATCCAGTGACAAGGTTGCTTTTCTGTATCTAAAGATATGTCAACTAACTGAGGAGTTATTCCTATCTCTGGACACCAGCAAGAGAACAAAATGAATATAGTGTCATATATGGGAACATAAGACCAATGCATAAGGTGCTCCAGACTCATAAGGAAGTTGATAAAATCTGCCTCCATACACCAGGCTTCATGACACCAGCCGTCAGGTGGCTCAGGAGTGCCATCTCTTTTCATATCCTCAACTGACCCTCAATTTTCCCGGAACCAGTGTTTTGTTTTTTTTTTTTTTTTTCCCAAAGAGTTATTATTTATTTATTTATTTATTTATTTATTATCAGAGAGAGAGAAAGAGAGGGAATGCACAAGCAGGAGTAAGAGTAGACAGAGGGAGAAGCAGGCTCCCCTTTGATCACAAAGAGTGATACAGGACTGTATCCAAGATCCTTGGATCTTGACCTGACCCAAAGGCAGCTGCTTAACTGACTGAACCAACTGGAACCAGTGATTTGACAGTGTGATTTTTAGATTGATAACAATCTCACCGCGTTTATGTTTTCAAAGGTAAATTTGCCTGCTCAGAGTTAAAAATTACTCAGCGAAGTTGTCAGTGCCCGAAAGGTAACAATTTCAGCTCTGGTTCTTGAGTGGTTCACAGATGATTTTGGTCTAAGTGATTCAATCTGGGATTTCAGTTATAAAGCCAACATGTAGAAACAAATGGTACTCTACATAGAACCCATAAATCATCAATATCTTATTTTTAATATTTATTTATATGAGGGGAAGGTCCAAGAGTGAGGGAGAGAGACACTCCATGCTGAAGGCGGAGGCTGATGCAAGGCTCCATCCCATGACCCTGAGACCCTGATCTGAGTTTAAACCAAGAGTCAGGCACTAAACCAACTAGATACCAAGGCATACCAAACATCAACATTTTAAAAATAAAAATCATGCCATCTGTAATTTCATAATTATGGAACTCCCACAGATAACTGAAAAAAATCAAAAGTGTGATATGTGGAAAACTATAAGACATTTCAAGAAAAATGAAAGACAACTGCATAAATGATTAGCTCTCTCTTACCTGTGGATCAAAACACCAAATTCTACTAAGATAATGACCATTGTAAATTTTTCAATCAATGGCTCAGGCCCTAGCTTCCTGTTACAAAGCAAAGTGAATATAACCCAAAAAGAGAGAAACAAAATTCTTAAACATATATTAGAAAACATGATTCAGGGGCACCTGGGTGTCTCAGTGGGTTAAGCCTCTGCCTTCAGCTTAGGTCATGATCTCAGGGTCCTGGGATTGAGCCCAACATCAGGCTCCCTGCTCAGCAGGGAGACTGCTCCCCCCCCCCGCCTGCCTCTTTGCCTACTTGTGATCTATCTATCTATCTATCATCTATCTACCTATCTATCTATCATCTATCTATCGTCTCTCTCTCTCCCTCTCTCTCTCTGTCAAATAAATAAATAAATAAAATCTTAGAAAGAAAGAAAGAAAGAAAGAAAGAAAGAAAGAAAGAAAGAAAGAAAACACGATTCAGTTACACACAACAAGACATACAGAACATGGCCAAATGGGGTTTATTGCAGGATGGAAAGCTGGTTCAACAGGCAAACATCAATCCATGTAAAGACCTGGGTTAACAAGCCAAAGAAGAAGAAATACCCCTTGATCTTATACATCATTTAAACAAACAAAAAAACAAACAAAGAAACTAAAAACATTTGACAGAATTCGACACCTATCTTTTTTTTTTCTTTTAAGTACACAACTTATTCCAAATTTCATTTAATCTATAAAGGTCAAATGAATTCAGCACTTATCCTTACTAATGAATGAGAATGAGTAAATAATAAATAAAAGTGAGAACAATACTCAGAGAATGAAAAATTGAGTAGACCATCATCAGCTTGATAAAGAAAACTATAGAGGCACCAGGGTGGCTCGCTTGGTCAAGTATCTGGCTTTAGCTTAGGTCATGATCCCAGACTCCTGGGATTGAGCCCCATATCAGGCTTCCTTGATCAGTGGGGAACCTGATTCTCCCTCTCCCTCTGCCCCTCCCCTGAATCATTCTCTCTCTTGCTCTTCTCTATCTCTCAAATAAATAAGTAAAATCTTAAAAAAAGAAAACTATTAAACAGCTATAGCTAACTCATATGGAGGTGAAGCTCTGAACACTTTACCCTCAGGGAGGGACAAAGGCAAGCATGTCCAATCTTACCATTGTTGTTAACATAAGATTGGACATTCCAGAAAGAACCATAAGGCAAGAAAAATAATGAAAGATGTACAGACTTAGAAGAACAAGAGACAATTGTCCTTATTTTCATGTGAGGGAATGACATACAGGAATAATACAAAGGAAATTACAAATATGTTTGTGAACATATAATGGAGGGCACATGATGTGATGAGCACTGTTGTTACAGGCAACTAGTGAATCATTGAACATAGTATCAAAACTAATGATGCACTGTATTTTGGATAATTTAATTTAAATAAAAAAAGAGTAACAGGTAACTTTAGGAAGAGTACAAGTTCAAATTCTAAGATTTAGGTATGTTTATGCTAGCAATAACCATGTAAACACTGAAGTAAGCTACAACTTAAAATCACTCTACAATGGTATATTTAGGTGCATATTTAAGAAAACATGCATAAGCATTGGATGCTGCAATCTAGATAATGCTATTAAAGTAATCAAATCAGATTTCAACCAAGTGAGAGACATGTTCTCTCCATGGATTAAAGACTCATGTAGTGAAGATGTCATTATTTTCCCACATTAATATAAAAGTTTCATTAAGTTCCTATCAGAACAAGACCAGTATGGGTGGAGGTATAGATACATTGATCAATGTAACAGAATGGAGAACCCAGAAACAGACATATAGAGATTATGGATCATTATTTATGATCATACCCAAAGGATTTCTGAGAAGGAATGATAAATTTTTTTTCAAATAACAACAGAATGATTCAACACCTATATGAGGAAATAAAAGGGACTAAATTCCTATTTTATTAAATAATTCACTGAATGGATTATAGGTTTTATGATAAAACATATATCTATACAACTTTTAAAGAAAACATGAGAGAATATCCTCAAGATCTCTGGTTTTTGCAAACATTTCTAGACAGACACCAAAAGCAAAATCTTTAAAAGAAACAACAACAACAAAACAGAACCTCAGGGAATTGGGTTCCACCAAAGATGAATTCATTATCCTCACTTGTTTTATGAAACAGACAATTAAGTAGTGAAATTTGGAGATTAAAATATAAATAAATTTTTGAGAGAGAAGATGAAATCTATTGCTTGAATGCAAATGAGTTTTAAAACACTCAAAATGTATGCATATTCCAAATATCAGCAGAGGATTAGGATGTCTGCAGTATCTCTTTGGGATGCTAAAATGATAAGTTGTTATTTAGGCAAAATGGTTAGATCATATACCAGGACCCCATCTGAGACTAGAAAATGCTACAGTACTCATGGGCAGCACTATAGGATCAATTCATCCAAGATTCATATCACTTAGGTATGAATTGATGGATCTGGTAAACTGTAGAAATCAGCTGGGCTCTCAAGGCTTTGGGCCATGGTGACACGTGTGCCCTACAACAAATAGGGGACACTGTGGGACTGTTCTGTGGTCCCTACATATCTACTCAATGAAAACTATTCACTCAAAGAAACTGAGAAAGGGGGCTGACCCCTGTGCTCCTTGTTGGGGACTCAGCATCTGTGTCCTCTCTGGCCTGGAAAAATCCCCTGAGTAGGGACCTGTGTATGGCCTCAGCAGGTGCTTCCTTCCAGGGCTCTCCCAAGGGATGAAGCCAACTTCCATCCTCCCCAGTGTGTAGTGTGATATGAGCTCCAAAACCAGGGCTCAGGGAGGAATTGGGCAGTCACTGGATGGACCCAATTTGCATGGACAGCCCCTCCTGTGGCAGAGGGTGGAAGAGAGAAAGAAGTACGGAGCATCCCAGCCCACTGTGGGGACCAGGAGTCCTGTTACCATGGCCTGGATGCTTCTTCTCATGCACCTTTATGGCTACACAAGTGGGGACAAGCTGCAGGTTCATTGAGTAGCTGTCTTTCTCATTTCAGCCACTGTGGCTCAGACTATGAGATTCTTTAGCCTGGTCTCTTCCACATTACCCAGGAGGGACTATGTTTGAAAGTTCTCTGTCAGAACCTGTGATGACCCAAGCATTCTCCCTCCCTGCATCTAAGGGAATGGCAGTCGGACTCACATGCTCCCTGACTAGTGGTATCAAAGTTGTCAGCTCAGCATAAGCTGGTTCTAGCAGGAATCAGGGAGCCCTTTCCAATATCTCCTGCATTACAATCAGACTCAAATAAGCACTAGGGCTCTGGGGTCCTCAGTCACTTCTCTGGCTCCAAAGATGCCTTGGCCATTGTAGGGCTTCTTCTAAACTCTGGGCTGCAGCCTGAGGACAAGACTGACTCTTGCTGTGCAATCTGGCACAGTGGTGTTGATCACAGTGACACACACAGGTGCGTCATGGAACAAACACCTCAGGCTGCTTAGACCCCCGGACTCTGACTCTGAAGCAATATAAAATATCTTGAATACACACTGACTCCACTTAGAAGTAGCTTCTGGACCACAAAGTTCTTTCTTCTTTCCTATGCAACCTATCTAAACTCTCAGGAAAAGAAAATAAAACAACAAACAAAAATAGAACAAGAATAAAGACAACAAAAAACTCAGGATGTTGCCAGAAACAATGGTGGCAATATGAACGTAAAAATCAGAGCCTGTTATGCTCCACAAATAAGTGAAACCATATGATAATTGACTTTCTCTGCTTGACTTATTTCACTCAGCATAATCTCAAGGGGAGATGGAGAAGAGAAGGGAGTTGAGGGAAATTGGAAGGGGAGGTGAACCATGAGAGACTATGGACTCTGAAAAACAATCTGAGGGTTTTGAAGGGGCGGGGGGTGGGAGGTTGGGGGATCCAGGCAGTGGGTATTGTAGAGGGCACGGATTGCATGGAGCACTGGGTGTGGTGCAAAATAATGAATACTGTTATGCTGAAAAAATAAAAAATTTTAAAAAATCAGAGCCTGTTGAATTGAGTCTTTTTTTTCCTCTTTAGAAAAAGAGCATCACCTTTCCTTAGATTACTTGATCAGAGCCTGAAGACCATCCCAACAGGTGGACAGTCCTCCACAGCATGGACTCTTTCCTTAGTTTAAACTTTTCCTCCACAGCATAGACCCTGTTCCTCCAGGGCTCAGAGCAGAGACCCTCCTTCCCTCCAGGATCCTGTGCTCTGGGCTGGCTGAGCAGCTCTGTGTCTCAGGAACAAGGCACTAAGATTGGTGCTGAATGAGGACTCAGAACAGGAGGCATTCCAGGTACACAGCTGGCCTGGCACACGGGCTTGGTTCTATCACATCAGCTGTGATGTCAGAAGAGGGTAGTTAGCCCTGGGAGGAACATTGAGTGTCAGTTAGCAAATCTCTCAGTGAGGCTTGTGGGGATAAGGAGGATGCATCAGCAATGTTATAAAATGCTGAGCCTGCTCTAAGGAAGTTGGGTGAAGTAGATCCTGCAGATGTGAGTTAACCCGACTGACACCATCAGGATCCATGGCAACCACTGTGATTATTTTTTTGATCACACAGACCCTGATTCTGTCTTCCTCTCCTCTCCTGCCACAGTGTGACTCTTTAATGATTGATCTGCAAGGGAAGTGCAAGGCATCAGGAGCAGCATCTCTCCATCTGTGCACAAAGGAAGTCTACCCCATGAGCCTTTCCAGGAGGAAGTCCTTCCATTTGTGACAACATGGAGGAACCTGCAGGGCATTGCCCTAAGTGAAATGATCCATACGGCGAAACACAAATATTCTCTTTGTATATGGAATCTACAGGAAAACTAATTTAAAATTTCTGTAAATGTTTTCTGATGAGGATGAGTTAGAATATGGTAACATATATAAGCAGGGAAAGCATATTTGCAGGAGGACAACTTCTTAAGTATAATTTTGATTTTCAACAAGTAATTTATAATTATTATATTATATATAACAGAAAATGCACATATTTCAATCACTCTTTAATGTGCAATTCAGTAGTTTTTAGTATTTTGACAAAGTTGTGTACTCATCACAGCTATCCATTTCCAAAACTTCTTCGTTATCCCTAGCAGTAACTGTGTACCTAATGGGGGATGGGAGACTGGATATGACAGAGGAACCAGGGCTCCAGGACCCCATCCCAATGAAGGAAGCAGCAGACCACTACCCACATGGGGTCTCTTGACAGACATGGCCTGACCCAGGTGAGAGCATTCGTTGTGCTGTGCTTCTTATCCTGGATGGGGCATATTAATGCACACTGCCCACCATGGCAGGGGTATCAATGTGCTCATTGCAGGGCAGTCATTAATTCCAGCTTTCTCACCTGAAAGGTGTCAGGAAACATGACTGAGAAGCTATGAATCTCATCTGGGCATCTGCTGTTTGATGCACACATATTCCTATCTGAACTCCATCCAAAATTCATGTCAGTTATACTCCACACCTGGAAAAGTTCTCATTTTTAGTCTGCATCCTCCATGCCTCTCAAGGGAAACTTGTATTTCTTTCTAGTTTTTTTTTTAAATAAAAGCAGATATTCTTTTTTTTAAAGATTTTATTTATTTATTTGACAGGCAGAGATCACAAGTAGGCAAAGAGGCAGGCAGAGAGAGAGAGAGAGAGAGAGAGAGAGAGAGGTGGAAGCAGGCTCCCTGCTGAGCAGAGAGCCCCATGTGGGGCTCGATCCCAGGGTCCTGGGATCATGACCTGAGCCAAAGGCGGAGGCTTTAACCCACTGAGCCACCCAGGCACCCCTCTTTCTAGTCTTTTTAACCTGTAGCATTGAGTCTGACCATAGGTGTCTATTTCTGGGTCAATACCATACTATTTATATTTAATTTATGTAATATATAGATAATTCTAGGTATGATAGATGATAGATAGATAGATACATGGATACATAGATAGAATAAACATGCAATATGTATCCATGTGATGTCATTTCCAGTGCAGAAATAGATTAGTTAAACCACTTGGGAAAATAATTGCGTTAATATTCATGGCAGGAGCAGGGCCATATCTGATACACATGAAAACAGTCTAAAAGGATCTTGTGAATAATTAAAATACATTGTAGACTGTTAACAGAGAGCTTAGGGCACCGGAAGTGTCTGAGTTATGAGACTGAGCTCTGTTCGTGAAAATCCCACCATTCTTCTTGTCTGTAAATGTGCAGCCCCATCCAGATGAACCCTCTGTCTGGAATAGGAGATCCATTTAGCCCTGGTATCTCCCCTCAGGGCTTTGGGGTCCAGGCAACATCCTGGGAGGGTTGTGTTGCTGAATATCTCCTGTAGTGCTCTCAGGGGAGCTACAGAAGAAACAAATCTCACATCTGCCTAGTTCTTGTCTCTCCTTGAAGAATTCCCTATGCATATTATTAACTGACCAATGCTCCACCAAGGGTGAGGAGGGGGTAAGTGCAAAGGTTTATGGAGCTTGGCCTAGCATAGGGGGAAATGTGTGGGGTTGGAGAAAGATTGGCTGTCCCCTTGGGCCTCTCCCATGGACACTGTGGAAGAATGTGCATATCCTATGCTCTTCTGTTCACTGGGTGCAGGATACATCCTTCATGAGGGGTTGCCTAAGGTCTAACAACACAACTATGTGAGTGTTGAGAAGAGCACAGGGTGACTCATGCTGAGGAGGCCAAATCTCTGAAGGAAAGGACTGAGGTGTGGTGGTACCTGCAGACAGTCAGGAGCCCCTGGGGGTTGAGAAGCCTCCACCTCTGTGTGGGGGTGGGTGGTGAGTCAGGCAGGCTGAAATCCAGAGTCCTGCTCTGTCTGCTCAGCTCCAGGATGTCCTTCCTGCTCAGAGGTGAGTCTGGACTCTGAGACAGCAGAGGAGTATATTGGGGTGGGATGGTCTCAGCTGGGCACTGAGATCTGGAGCCCTGTATTGTGCCCTCTGCTCTGTGCTCAGTGGGGTCAAGTAGACGTTCCCCAGCCCTGTCCCACACTTACCTGTCCCCAAATTCAGGCCCAGGGCCCCCAGGGGTGGGAGTGATTTCCATGAAAGAGTCCTCTCTGCTATCCCAGGAGGGAAGTGGATAAGAGAGTCTTTGTGCAGGCATCTAACTTGTGGGCTCAGAAGCAGAGCCTGAGGCATCTCCACCATGGCCTGGACTCTTTTCATCACCCTCCTCACTCTTTGCTAAGGTGACTGGCTCTGGGAAGTAAGGGAAGTTATTATGGGGAGCCCCAGGCTACCCTTTTGGATAACCCTTTGGATAACCCCTTTTGGACAATCACCAGAGACTCACCTCTGCCTGACCCCACTGCTCTGTTGCAGGGTCCTGGGCACAGTCTGTGTTGACACAGGAATCCTCCATGTCAGGGTCTGTGGGATGGAAGTTCACCTCACCTGCACTGGAAACAGCAACAATGTTGAAGCATGTTATGTGGGTTGGTACCAACAGATTTCTCATGGTGCCCCCAAAACTATGATGCTTGGGACCACTAGGCCCTCAGGGATCCCAGCTGGGTTCTCTGGCTGTCACTCTAGGAACACGGACTCTCTGACCATCTCTGGCCTGCAGCCTGAGGACAAGGCTGATTATTACTGCTCAGCATGAGACAACAGCATCAACATGGACACAAAGCTGCAGACCCATGGGGACCCGAGATGAAAACCTGCCATTGTTCCCCATGGTCACCCCTATGACTGTGTGTGACAAACAGGGAGACTGAGGAGACCCTGGAGAATCTGAGAGTCTGACCCTCTGAAAACAGAACAACTTCACAGGGTCAGCAAGAGTTTTCTTATTTTTTCCCTAAAAAACAAAACAAAACAAAACAAAACAAAACAAAAACAAAGCACTATTGAGTTAATTTACATGTCATAGTGTTCACTCATTTAAGGTATATAAATCAATGGTGCATCACATATTTCGAGTTGGGTAAACTCCATCATGATTGATTTAATACATTTTCATTACCTACAGAGAATCTCTTGACCCACCAGCAGTCAGGCCAGTGTCCCACTGCACTCAGCCCTCTTTGGCCTCCAATGCCCTCCTAGCCGCAGTGAATTCCCTACTGTGCACATTTCACAGGGATTGAAACCCAGAACATGTGCCCTTGGAAGTTCTCCCTTCACTGGCATGAGGGACATGTGCGTTGCTGTGGGGACATTACCACCATCTGCAAACATACAGATTGCTGCGCTTACGTCCTTGTCAGTCTTGTTTAGAGGCCTTGCTGATTTTTCCATACAGTTCCAGTTTTAATGGACAGAATGTCAAAATGAGCATAATTAATTTTTATATAGTGATCTAAAATTAAGGATTTCTTTTTTTTGTCTTTATTTTCCGGTATCAATTATCCTCTTTTCAAGTTTTATCTTGTATACCTGTACATTCTTCCTTTTTATTCAGTAATTTCACCAGTGGTTGTCTTATTCTACTATGAAAAATAATATTTTGTGTAAATGATACCAGTTTTCTAGTTTTTTTGTCTTACACATTTTTACTTTACTTGTGGTGTTACTCTATGGTCCTTCTGTGCAGGATGTATTTGTGGTGTTTAAACAGGTCCATATTGCCAGGTTCTTCCTGTTGATTGCCTTTAAAATTAAGGTTATTTTTTAAAATTTCTTTTCAGTGTTCCAGAATTCATTGTTTATGTACCACACCCAGTGCTACATACAATATGTTCCCTCCATAACAGCCACCACCAGGCTCATACAACCTCCCACATCCAAAACCCTCAGATTGATTCTCAGAGTCCACAGTCTCTCATGGTTTTTCTCCCCCATCAATTTTCCCCAACTCACTTCTCCTCTTCAGCTCCTCATGTCCTCTGTGTTATTCCTTATGCTCCACAAAGAAGCAAAACTATATGATAATTGACTCTCTCTGTTTGACTTATTTCACTCAGCATAATTTCTTCCAGTCCTGTCCATGTTGATACAAAAGTTGAGTTTTCATCCTTTCTGATGGAGGCATAATACTCCAGAGTATATATGGACCACATCTTCCTTATCCATTCATCTGTTGAAGGGCATCTTGGTTCTTTCCACAGTGTGGTGACTGGCCATTGATGCTATGAACACTGGGGTACAGATGGCCCTTCTTTTCACTACATCTGTATCTTTGAAGTAAATATACAATACTGCAGTCGCAGGGTCATAGGGAAGCTCTGTTTTTAATTTCTTAAGGAATCTGCACACTGTTTTCAAAAGTGGCTGCACTAACTTGCATTCCCACCAACGGTGTAAGAGGGTTTCCCTTTCTTCACATCCTCTCCAACACACGTTGCTTACTCTCTTGTTAATTTTGGCCATTCTAACTGGTATGAGTTGGTATCACAATGTGGTTTTGACTTGAAAGTCCCTGATGGCCAATGATGATGAACATTTTTTCATGTGTCTGATAGCTATTTGTATGTCTTCATTGGAGAAGTGTCTGTTAATGCCTTCTGCCCATTTTTAGACATGATTATCTGTTTTGTGTGTGTTGAGTTTGAGGAGTTCTTTATAGATCCTGAATATCAGACCTTTGTCTGTATTGTCATTTGCGAATATCTTCTCCCATTCTGTGGGTTGCATCGTTGTTTTGTTGACTGTTTCTTTGCTGTGCAGAAGTTTTTGATCTTGATGAAGTCCCAAAAGTTCATTTTCGCTTTTGTTTCCTTTGCCTTTGGAGACATATCTTGAAAGAAGTTGCTGTGGCCGATGTTGAAGAGGTTATTTCCTATGCTCTCCTTTAGATTTCTGATGGATTCCTGTCTCACATTAAGGTCTTTTATCCATTTTGAGTTTATCTTTGTGTATGGTGTAAGAGAATGGTTGAGTTTCATTCTTCTATACATAACTGTCCAAATTTCCCAGTACCATTTATTGAAGAGACTGTTGTTTTTTCACTGTATCTTTTTTTCCTGCTTTGTTAAAGATTATTTGACCATAGAGTTGAGGGTCCATATCTGGGCTCTCTACTCTGTTCCACTGGTCTATGTGTCTGTTTCTGTGCCAGGACCATGCTGTCTTGATGACCACAGCTTTGTAGTAAAGCTTGAAATCAGGCCACGTAATGCCCCCAGTTTTTTTTTTTTTCTTTTTAAACATTTCCTTAGCAATTCGGGGTCTCTTCTGATTCCATACAAATTTTAGGATTGTTTGCTCCAGCTCCTTGAAAAATGCTGGTGGAATTTGGGTTGGAATGGCATTGAAAGTATAGATTGCTCTAGGCAATACAGACATTTTAACAATGTTTAGTTTTCTGATTCATGAGCATGGATTGGTCTTCCATCTTTTGGGGTCTTCTTCAATTTCTTTCATGAGTGTTCTGTAATTCCTCGAGTACAGATCCTTTACTTCTTTGGTTAGGTTTATTCCCAGGTTCTTATGGTTCTTGGTGCTATAGTAAATGGAATCGATTCTCTAATTTCCCTTTCTGTATTTTCATTGTTAGTGTATAAGAAAGCAACTAATTTCTGGACATTGACTTTGTATCCAGCCACGTTACTGAATTGCTATATGAGTTCTAGTAGTTCAGGGGTGGAGTCTTTTGAGTTTTCCATATAAAGGGTCATGTCATCTGTGAAGAGAGAGAGTTTGACTTCTTCATTGCCACTTTGAATACCTTTTATTTCTCTTTGTTGTCTGATTGCTGTTGCTAGGACTTCTAGTACTATGTTGAATAAGAGTGGTGAGAGTGGGCATTCTTGTCATGTTCCTGATCTCAAAGTGAAGGCTGTGATCTTTTTCTCATTGAGGATGATATTCGTCATGGGCTTTTTATAGATAGATTTTATGAAGTTGAGGAATGTTCCCCCTGTTCCTATTCCTTGAAGCATTTTAATCAGGAATGGATGATGTATCTTGTCAAATGCTTTTTCTGCATCAATTGAGAAAACCATGTGGTTCTTCTCTCTTATCTTATTGATTTTTTCTATCACATTGATTAATTTGCAAACACTCAGACCACCCTTGCAAACCCAGAGATAAATCCAAACTGGTCATGGTGGATAATATTTATAATGTACTGTTGGATCCTAGTAGCTAGGATCTTGTTGAGAATCTTAGCATCCATATTCATCAGGGATATTGGTCTGAATTTCTCCTTTTTGGTGGGGTCATTGCCTGGTTTGGGGATTAGGGTAATGTTGGATTCATACAAAGAGTCTGGAAGATTGTCTTCTGCTTCCGATTTTTGAAACAGCTTCAGGAGAATAGATATTATTTCTTCTTTGAAAGTTTGGTAGAATTCCCCAGGGAATCTGTCAGGTCCCGGAGCCTTGTTTTTTGAGAGGTTTTTGAACACTGCTTCAATCTCATTACAGATATTGGTCTATTCAAGTTGTCAGCTTCTTTCTGATTCAGTTTTGGAAGTTTATAATTTTCCAGGAATGCTTCCATTTTGTACAGGTTGCTTACCTTATTGGAATATAACTGTTGATCATAATTTCTCACGATTGCTTCTATTTCTTTGGTTTTAGTGGTGATCTCTCCCTTTTCATTCATAATTTTATTAATTTGGGTCTTCTCTCTTTTCTTTTGGATTGGTTTGGCCAATGGTTTATCAATCTTATTGATTCTTTCAAAATCCAGATTCTATTTTTATTGATGTATTCTACTGTATCTCTAGTTTCTATCTCATTGGTCTCTGCTCTAATCTTGATTATTTCCCTTCTTGTGTGTGGAGTTGGCTTAATTTGTTGTTGATTCTCCACTTCTTTAAGGTTGTAAAGACAGCTGGTGTATTCTGGATTTTTCAATTATTTTGAGAGAGGCTTGGATGGCTATGGCCCTTAGGACCACCTTTGTTGTGTCCCATAGGTTTTGGACCAAAGTGTCTTCATTCTCATTTGTTTCCATGAATTGTTTAAGTTCTTCTTTGATTTACTGGTTGATCCAAGCATTCTTAAGCAAGGTGGTCTTTACCTTCCAGGTGCTTGAATTCCTTCCAAACTTTTCCTTGTGGTTGAGCTCCAGTTTCAAAACATTGTGATCTGAGAATATATGGGGAATAATCTCAATCTTTTGGTATTGGTTGAGCCCTGATATGTGACCCAGTATGTGGTCTATTCTGGAGAAGTTTCCACGTGCACTCAAGAAGAATGAGTATTCTGTTGTTTCATGGTGGAATGTTCTGTATATATCTATGAGGTCCATCTGGTCCAATGTGTCATTCAATGCTCTTGTTTCTTTATTGATTTTCTGCTTGGATGATCTGTCTATTACTGACAGTGGCATGTTAAGATCTCCTACTATTAACATATTCATATATTAACAGTTTTCTTATGTATTTGGCTGCTCCCATATTGGGGGCATAAATATTTACAGTAGTTAGATCTTCTTGGTGAATAGTCTCTTTAAGAATAATGTAGTGTCCTTCTGTGTCTCTGACTACAGTCTTTAGTTTAAAATCTAATTTATCTGATATGCGAATTGCTACTCCAGCCTTCTTTTAAGGCCCATTTGCATGAAAGATGCTTTTCCATCCCTTCACTTTCAGTCTGGGTGTATCCTTAGGTTCAAAATTGGTCTCTTGTAGACAATATATGGATGGGCTGTGTCGTTTTATCCAATCTGTAACCCTGTGTCATTTTATAGGCACATTTAGGCCATTCACATTGAGAGTGATTATTGAGAGATACGTTTTTATTGACATCGTATTACCTGTGAAGTCTTTGTTTCTATAGATTGTCTCCATATATTTCTGTTCAATGACATTCTTGGGGCTTTTCCTCTTTTATAGAACACCCCTTGATATTCTTTTAGTGTCGGCTTGGTGGTCACATACTCTTTTTTTTTTTTTTTAAGATTTTATTTATTTGACAGAGAGAGATCACAAGTGGGCAGAGAGGCAAGCAGAGAGAGAGAGGAGGAAGCAGGCTCCCCGCAGAGCAGAGAGCCCGATGTGGGACTCGATCCCAGGACCCCGAGATCATGACCCGAGCCGAAGGCAGAGGCTCAACCCACTGAGCCACCCAGGTGCCCCCACATACTCTTTTAAGCCTTGCCGGTCTTGGAAGCTCTTTATCTCTCCATCCATTTTGAATGTCAGTCTTGTTGGATAAAGTATTGTTGGCTAAATATTCTTCTCATTTAGTTCCCTGAATATATCCTGGCAGCCCTTTTTAGCTTGCCAGGTTTCTGCAGAAAGGTCTGATGTTATTCTGAAGGGCCTTCCTCTCTAAGTAAGGAATCTCTTCCCTCTAACTGCTCTCAAGAGCTCCTCTCTAAATTTATGATTCATTATTTTCACAATCAGGTGTCTCGAGATCTTTCTAGAGTCTATTATCGTGGGGGCAGAACTTTCTGCCTCTAGGACATGATGGCTGGTTGAATTCAATGGAATGGGAAAATTTCATGGAGAATTTGTTCAACTATATCCTCTAGTCTTCTTTCTTTCTCCTCCCATTCAGGAATTCCAATTATTTTGATGTTGGAATGTTTCATGGCATCATTTATTTCCCTAATTCTGTTTTCTTGGCTTCTAATCTGTTTGTCCCAGGCCTCCTCCTGATCCTTTTTTTCTATCAGTTTGTCCTCTAGATTACTAATTCTATCTTCTGCTTCAGTTACCCTAGCTGGTAGAGAATTTAGATTAGATTGGAATTCATCAATAGCATTTTTAACTTCTTCCCTAGTGGCTTTCACTTCTGCCTTTATCAATTCCATGTTTTCATTAATGGTTTTCTCCAACTGAGCCATTGCCTGGATAATTGTTAGCCTGGATTCCCTTTCCAACATACTGTTTATGTCCATATCCAATATCTCTCATGGAGAGGGCACAGTTTCTGAATGTTTCCTCTGTTGGGCATTCCTCCTCCTAGTCATTTTGGTGAGAGATGGCTGAGGGCATGTGTAGCTAAATGTATCAACTATGGTGCAGGCAAGGTGCACCCTGGAACACTTCTGAGCAATCAGGAGTCCCCACCAAAAAGAAAGAAAAAAGAATAAAAAGAGGTCGAAAGAGAAACAGGGGGAAAAAAGAAAAAAAAAAGAAAGAAAGAAAAAAGAAGACCCAGCCTGAATGGGCCCCAAATGTAAGATTTATAAAGTATAGAAACAAAACCAGATAAACAAAAATACTGACAAAAGTAAATGACAAGAAAAAAAATGATCCCTAAGTATAAGATTTATGTATTACCAGAACAAAAACAAATACACAGAAACACTGACAAAAGGAAAAGATGGGAGGGTGGTTATAAATTCTCAGTGTGGGCGACGAATGTTATTTTGATTCTTCCTGGGTGTATCTTGATATTTTTGTTAAAGGACTCCACTTTCCTGAGATAAAGGGGGATTAAAACTGGTTTATATATAGGGGTAGTATTGACTGGGAAAAGAGGAGTACCTTGAAGCTTATCTCTATATGAATATTAAAAAAAAATAGAAAAACAAAAGAAAAACACAGGTATATGTACCAATAAAGTTCAAGTTAAGAGGTTATTATGGAATTGGATGGTAAATAGGTTAAAATTATTTAAAAAATTAAAAAGAATGAGAATAGTGGGAACGAATTAAAAATAAATCTTGTATCATTGAGGTGTACAGGCTTTAGGGCTATACCAGGAGCTTAATATCTTCTTTTCACCTGTTACTGAGGTTTTTCAGTTCCATGGGGACCCTGTGGTGGTTGTCCTCTTGTTGGTTTTGCTTCGTCTTGTTTTGTTTTTCTGGCTTTCTGGGGGAGGGTCTTGCCACGTGGTTTTTTCAGGCAGTCTTGCTGGAATTGAGTCCTCCTGCCCCCTATCAAGGGGGGGCATCTGAGGAAACCAGTTTTTCAGGCTTTTGTTCTCTATTTTGTTGATGTTGTTTGTTTTGTTTTGTTTTGTTTTTGCTTTGCTTTGTTTTAGGAAATTGTAAACTTTCAAGAAAATGAAAGCAGGAGCACCTGGTTGGCTCAGTCCTTAAGCATCTGCCATCAGCTCCGGTCATGATCACAGGATCCTGGGATCAAGCCCCGCTTTAGGCTCCCTGCTCGGTGGGAAATCTGCTTCTCCCTTTCTCTCTCCCCCAGCTGTGTTCCCTCTCTCACTCTCTCCCTGTCAAATAAATAAATCATATCTTTAAAAAAATGTGAAAGTATATTTTTAAAAATGGTGAAGATCTGGAAGGGAGAGGCTATGGACTATGGACTCTGAAAAACAACCTGAGGGTTTTGAAGGGGCAGGGGGTGGGAGGTTGGGGGAGCCAGGTGGTGGGTATTAAGGAGGGCACGTATTGCATGGAGCACTGACTGTGGTGCAAAAACAGTGAATATTGTTACGCTGAAAAGAAATTAAAAAAAAAAATGGTGAAGATCTTTATTTTTTTCTTCAAGAACAAAACACATATAAACATTCTTAGCAGTTATAGGTGATCTCATGTAATATCTAGCTCCTATTTTCCATTTTGGAGTCTAGATGGAACATACCTTTAACTTTAAGGAATTTGTGGAAAGTTTGATTTTGCAATTCAGAAGAGGGAAAACATAGCAATGGATCATAGAGAGGGGTGTGAGAAATGAAGGGTGACAGAGTGTATGAAATAAGGATGCCTGAGAGGGGGGTCTCACACATTCAGAGGGGAGAGTCAGCATAGCCATGTGCACCTGCAGCCACAGTCAGCTCAACTCAGGGATGGGGGGAGGAAGTAGCACACTTGATTCCATGGGGTTGGGGTTAGTGAGGTAAGGGGGCTAACGCTTGGTGTGTATGAAGATGGGTTATGATGATGATGATGATTCATGATTTTAAGTAAGTGAGGAGGAACAAGGAGAGTAAGGAGGGAAATGAAACCCTCAGGTTAAGGGGGGAGTGTAATTTCTTTCATGAATATCCTCCTACCCAGCCTCTCATTGGATAGGAGGGGGTGCTATCTTTCCCACTCTACCTTCTACCTTGTCACCTTGAAGCCAAAGCAGTAGGTGAAGTAAACCAGTTGTGGCAATAGTTAAACAATTACAGTGACAGATGATAGAGGGGCTCCTGCACCATCCCAAGTAGGTTTCATTCTCTTTTCCAATAAATCTGGGGATATTTGCCCAGTTAATCGAAGTGTACATGCAGGTGACTGTGAGGAATGTGAGTGTCTGCTCTGGTCTACATAGGCATTCAAAATATCTCCAGTAAGACTTTGAAATATGTATTGATCTTGGTAGGAAAATGAAAAACAAACAAACAAACAAAAAATTGAGGTGAAAAAATGACAATATAAGAAAGTTGTATATCCTAGTATAAATTCCCCAAAAGAAATATCTGATGCAATTATCAATAAGAACATACACTTTATTAGATAAACCTAACTTCATAAAGTATAGAAAATTTTATTCACTATTAAATGTTAAGTGCATTAAATACATTAGTTTTCCTATATCAACAAATCTAATTGAATCTACAAATATTATAAAACTGTAACATACCTTGTGTAAGTTTTACAAAGTTGCCATCATTTCTACATATCACTATATTTTTCTTACCTGAAATATGCTCATTCTATACTGGTGTCCAAAGAAACCTTACACGACATTCAAATAAATAAACAAACAAACAAAAAAACCCCCCACTGTCCCCTGTTATATGACTTCAGGTGTGACACATATGTTTCCTACATTTTCTCTAAAATCTACTGTGGGATTCACTGGCTAAATCAGTTGTTATTGTGAACCTTAAAAATAAAACTGCCAGTAGACAATTATCATAAGCTTTCACTCATATGTGGAATATAAGAAACAGTGCAGAAGGTGACAGGGGAAAGGAGGGAAAACTGAATGGGAGGCAATTAGAAGGAAGACAAACCCTGAGAGACTCTTAACTCTAGGAAACAGACTGAGGGCTGCTGGAGGGTTGGGAGGATGGGGTAACTGGGTGATGGACATTAATGAGGTCACATGATGTGATGTGATGCACCCTGGGTTAACATTATATGCATCTGATGAATTATTGAACTCCACCTCTAAAATTAATGATATACTACAGTTGGCTAATGGAATTTAAATTAAAAAATACAAACCTGCCAGTTATTTTTACCATGACAATGAGTATATATTTGAAGAGTAGGGAATAATCCAGGACAGGTAAAGAATGGGAAAACCATAGGCATGCCCAAGACCAAAGGAGAAGAAGCCTCATTAATGGAGCAAAGTTGGAGGGTGGGAAGGATGTAATGACCAAAAAGTCCATGGGAGTAAACCAGGGATTCCATGTATACACACTCCTCATGGCTGAGTTGTGAGAGTCTCTCACTGGCTGACCTGTTTCCAGGAGAGGTGTAAATCTTTCTTTCTCTTAAAGAGATGTTAAGGTGATGGTTACAGTAAGTAGTGTAGACTCTGCTTGATCTATCTTCTTCTGTTGGGTCTGCCAATGAGGACTAGTGGTCATGAGAACTCCAACTACTGGCCTCTGAAATCCATTCAAGAAATTTTTCCTTTTAGAAATGTTAAGTGTTCATTATATATATATATTCCAGACCAGGGTCCCTTCTGAGAATGACACTACAGAATCATCAGAAGGCCAAAAGGATCACAGCCTCTAGAAATCTGACATGGTGAGCGGCAGACACCAGCAGGCTCTCAGGGCTTTGGGTCATGGTGAGGTGTGTGCCCTGTGACCAGCAGGGGGGCGGAGTGGGACTATCCTATGTTCCTTAAGCCCCTCATTACTGAGAACCATTTAAAGGAGTCTGGGCCTGGGGACCTGGCACAGTGCTCCCTGACAGGAGTTATTAGCTTTTTCCCCTCTAGCCTGCAGAGTCCCCTGAGCAGGGACCTGTATGTTCTCTCAGCAGGTGCTTCCTCCCAGGACTCTCACCAGGGCTGAGTCCAACCTCCATCCTCCTCAGTGTGGTGTGTGAGCTGGGCTCCAGCACCAGGGCTCAGGAAAGGGCTGGGTTGTCATTGGGTGGGACCTATTTCCATGGACTGCACCTCCTGTGGTAGAGATGGGAGAAGAAAAAGAGGCCTGGGGCAGCCCATCTCAGTGTGGCAACCAGGGGCTGTGTCACCATGGCCTGGACTCCTGTCCTTTTCATTCTCCTAACTGTACAGAAGGCACAGGATTCAGGAGCATAGGATTTCCCTGCAGCCTGTGTCAGCCACTCTGTCTTAGATGCTCCAGGAAATTTACCTTGATCCCTCTTCCACATTACCCATGAGTGTCTGTACTTGCAGGTTCCCCGTCCCTAACTGTGCTAACCCAGCCGCCCTCCCTCTCTGCATCCCTGGGATCATCAGCCAGACTCACCTGCATCCTGAACAGTGGCTTCAGTGTCAGAAGCTACTACATGTACTGGTTACATCAGAAGCCAGGGAGCTCTCCCAGGTATCTGATGAGGTTCTACACAGACTCAGATAAGCACCAGGGCTCCAGGGTCCACAGCCATTCCCTGGCTCCAAAGATGCCTTGGCCAATGCAGGGCTTCTGCTACCTCTGGGCTGCGAACTGAGGACGAGGCTGATGATTACAGTTCTACAGCTCATGGTGGTGGGGGCTGCTACCTTTAGTCACAGTGTGTCAGATAAGGAGGAAGTGAGTCATAAATCCCTATGCACACAGATAAGGGCTGTGAGCATTTTTTCATTGAGAAACTTACTTGGAGAAACATGCCTTGGAGGGAGAGGGGATTCTGATGAAAGATTTGTCCTTGAACAAGGGAAACACTCATGTTTGAATGTAAAATAAGAGAAAATAGGGTATCCAAGGAACATCCTGCTGGATTAGGTAAAATAATCTATTTGTACATCCCCACGGGGTCTGGAGAATGACTATATTTTGCCCAGCAAACATTGTCCACAATCAGATTCACCTTCTTATTCCATAAAGTGTGACTTTGTGTCACTACTGATGTATCCACAGCTGATATACTGACAATAACTCTGGTCACGTAGTCTGATTTCTTTGAACCAGCTACAAATTAATTTGGACCAGATCCTACAGACTCTCCATAATAACACCCCCACACCCTCCTCTTCTCCTCTCTGCTCCTCTGTGCCTCAGGCCTTCAGGCTCTGCCTCTGACTTTTGAGGTCTGATTTCTCAATCTACACCTGATGTCAGAGAAAACAGAAAATGATCTTGCTCTAGTTTCTTGTCTCAGTGTTCTATCTCTAGGGAGAAGAATGGCCAGAAAATAGAACTACATGTGATCCCTCATATTCTTCTTCCTGCTTTCAACTCCAGGCTCTAGGTTTCTTCTCTCAACATTCCTAATGAGTCTCTTTAATATGAAAGTAAAATTAATACGTTTTTCAAAAAGTGATGTGTTCACTCTCCCTTGCAGTATTTGCACATAGAATCTATTGATTGTTGCTCCTCTTTCACAATTAATTGATCCCCTATCCATGATTAGGATTGACAGAATCCATGAAGGCAGTCACCTGCAAATTTCAAAATATATAATTGTTTTTATTATTCCCCAAATCTTTTTCCTAAGATTTAAGAAGTAGATCAACGACAGATACATTTTCCTCCTGTTTCTGATGTCATAGGCTTTAGCCCTTTCCCAGAAATAAAAGTCAGGGCTATCTTCTATTCAACCCTACTAGGCACCTGGGGACACAGAGGACTGTGGAGCACAGTGGAGGCTAGGGTCAGTAAGGAGGTCTTTGTGCTTACCCCCTTGCCCTGTGTTTCTTGAGACCTGAAGAACCTGAGACCTTATGTCTGCAGGGTGTAAACATTCATATTTCTCATTCCTCAACAAGACTGAGTTCTAATTCAGTGAAATGTTAACAGTTCTGCTCTCAATTGAGTCCTCACTGCCTGAAACAGATCTTCCTCTAGGAAGAGGTCTTTGAGACCCTTGACTTTTCATTGAGGAGCCTCCAAGTTTAAGAGAGAATGAGCTTCATGAATATATTTTCATGGAAAACTATCCCTCAAGGTGTAGAGAAGATATTAGAAGGTTAGAGGCCACTTGGTGTAATTTTTTTTAACAGATTTTATTTATTTATTTGACATACAGAGATCACAAGTAGGCAGAGAGACAGGCAGACAGAGAGAGGAGGAAGCAGGCTCCCCATTGAACAGAGAGCCCTATGAGGGGCTCGATCCCAGAACCCTGGGATCATGACCCGAGCCAAAGGCAGAGGCTTTAACCCACTAAGCCACCCAGGCACCCCCACTTGGTGTCATTTTTTATGACACACACACCCACACCCACACACACCCTCTCTCTGAGAGTATAGTGTCCTGTATTCTGCAGTCTCTAGGCTTCTCTGTCCGTCCAACCTGTTCTCACCCAGCCAACCTCAATATCACAATCTCCCAGAAGTAGAATCCCCATTAGCAGGAAATGCCCAGAAACATGAGTATGACTGGGGTCCTGCCACCAGAGCAGCCAAGAAGTGCCCTGGAAACAGGCATTCCTGGAACAAGGCTGATGCTCAGGAATCCTAGGGGAGTCTTTGTCCCTATGGGCAGCTCAGCCCTCAACTACATCTGGGCTCAAGTCAGTGATTGTGTCTTATCAGCACACTGATTCTGGGATAGTAGCCTCAGTGCAGCTCCCATGGAGCTCAAAGCCCATGGGGACACGAGACATATCCTCCTTGTGCTCTCAGTGCTGGGCTTCATTCCCTCAGTCACCCCAGCAATACCTCAAGCCAGGCTGGACCTTTGCTGAGACATCTGTCCCAACTGAGGGTCACAGGGCGTGTGATCTCAGGTACACAGTCTCTCTTATCTCCACCTCACCAGGAATCACATGTGGGATCTTTGAAAAGAATTCTGGATCAAATTGGCCTTGGGTAATAGAAATTCATTGCTATAGTCATGGGTGGCTGAACGGACAATTGCCTTATTCTGAATATGTTGGAAATAAGACACAGGAACTATAGCTCTGCCCACCCCTGAAAGAATTTGACCCTTAATGAGCCCATCCTTGAAGTTCCATGATTGGCAATTCCATGACTGAGATGGCCCTCAAGTTCATAGGAACAAGCTCCTCATGAGTTTTCCCTGGGTACCGTGTGATGCTTTCCTACTTCTACTTGTAGAACAAGAACAACTATACAAAATTCATGATTAAATAATAATAGCCACCACCACAGCAACAACGATCACCACAATAACAAATTAAATCACTTAGAAACAAGTTTGCCCTTGGTTCAACCAAGAATGAGAAGGCATTTCTCTCTCATTATTCTTTTCATCCAGGTTTTCAACTACTACTTCCATCCACATTTTCCCTGTAATAAGCATAGATCTGTGAATGGTATACTAGTGACTGTACCTTTATTTTCCCATTGATATTGTCATTGAGTTTACATCATTTTTATTGAGTTGAATTTTATATAAAATCACACACATTTATTTTAAGTTAACAGTTGTCTAATTGGTGACTAAAATATAATCTCTGAAACTAGGTTCCTCTCAGAGCATCTGCAGCTGTCACTCCTCCTAGAATTTCCTGCTGGTTTGCACTTTGTTCTCTGAGGTCAGTGCCACACAAAGACTCATATGACAGGGACTCTGGAGAGTAGGGTTTGTGTGCTGGGAGAACAGAACCTAGCAGGGAATCACTGCCCCAGTATGTTGTTCTGTTTTTGTTTTTAAATTTTTTCATGGAGGTGGATATAGTGACAGATGAGATGTCCAGTGTGTAAACCTCTAGGAATGAACATGAGAGCTTCTACCCATAACCTGGAGAGAAGTGTTCCCTCTCTCCTCTGTGTGGAGGGAACTTCTGGAAAAGGAAAAATCTGGAAACCAGAGAAGAATTAGGTAAGAGGAAATCAGCCTCCTTCACAGATTTGGCCATGTGTCAGTGTTGACTTAGGATCAGCTCTGGACCTGATCCTCATTTATGTGGTTCTATAAGACTTACCATCTCAGTCCTGCTGCTTGGACAGCCAAGGGATCTGTGGACACACTCACTATATGGATCCTGAGTACAGCAAAAGTGTGTTCTGAGGTGACAGGAGGTCACAGAAGCGGACACATGGCCTGGCCCTTAGGAAGGAAGAAAGGTGGCAGTGGACAGTGAAGTGGGGAGGCAGCTTAGGCCAATGGTGTCATCATGTCACACGATGCTGTCTGGGCCTGGACGCCAGGGGGCGCAAGTCACTTGATTCTGAGAGTCAAGGGTTAACCAGAGCAGGGACCTGCCACCTGGCATAGCCTGTGCCCTCTGCTCAGAGCCCACAGCTGTGACCTCCCCACCCCCTGGTACCACATAGACCCTCCCCTACCCACCTCATTGACATCCTCATACAGATTGATCTGACCCAGAGTCAGTGAGGGTTCAGAGAGTTAGGGTCTCATTTGCATGGAAAGGACCTCCCTCCCTCACAGGATGAAGAGGGGAAGGGAGAGATTAGAAGAGGTCTGCTCAGCTGTGGGGCCATAGAAGGCAGGATCAGTGATGACCTCCACCATGGCCTGGGTACACCTGCTCCTCAGTCTCCTCGCTCACTGCACAGGTGATTGGATGCAGGGACAAGGGAAGGGGTCCTGGGAGGTTAAGTGGGGCCTGAATCCTTCTCTTGTCTCTAGACTATAGCATCATCACTCTCTCTGTGTCTCTCCCCCTTCCAGGGTCCTGGGCCCAGTCTGTGCTGACTCAGCCACCCTCAGTGTCGGGGGCCCTGGGTCAGACAGTTACCATCTCCTGCTCTGGAAGCACAACTAGCTTTGATATTATTGGTGTGAAGTGGTATAAGCAGCTTCCGGGAAATCCCCCTAAACTTCTCATATATGGTAATAACAAGAGACCCTCAGGTATTCCTGACCGATTCTCTGGTTCCAAGTCTGGAAGCTCAGGTTCTCTGACCGTCACTGGGCTCCAGGCTGAAGATGAGGCTGATTATTATTGCCAGTCTGTTGATTTTAGTTTCAGTACTCACAAGGTACTCCGGGCCTGTGGGGAAGTGAGACAGAAATGTACTGTCCCCACATCAATGGGACTGCCTGTGCAGTCTTGACTTTTTGGCCAAATCATCTGCTTCTCTATTTGATATAAACTGAATCTGAGACCTGTCTCAAGGTTATTTATCTGCATAGCCTTTCCACATTCTTTTAAATTTCTCCTTGACGACTGGTCTTGGGAGCAAGATAATCTATGATTTCCTCAACTTGGGCAAAAATTCCTGGGTCTCAGGGGCAGCTACCCTGAGGCAGAGTCCATGATAGGTCAGAGCAGAAACAGGGACACAGAATCCAGCTCTGTCTGAGGCAGGACACATCGAGACTGTCCAAAATATGTCCTGGTATCAACAGCTCCCATGAATGGTAAACACATCTTCATCCACTTTGATGATTAGACCCTCTGGGGACCCTGATTCATTCTCCTGCTCCATGTCTAATAGTTCTGTCTACCAGACCATCACTGAACTGAGGTCTGAGGATGAGGCTGCTCCTCGCTGCCCCTCCTCTGCCAGCATGTCAGGGCTCACACAGAATCCCAGGCCCTAGAGAACTTAGATCAAAAACGCTTTCTGATCTTCTGGGATGGAGGAGGCCCCAGCAGCTGCTAAGGCTCTGCCTGTGGCTTCTGCTTCTGCTGCTCCTGCTGCCGCCACAATGGGGTCAGGTTCATGCAGGAACAACACCTGAGAATGAGGGCTCCTCCTTCCCTTTGACCTCAAAGACACTCACTGCCACCCTTCCTAGGCAAAGGATCTCATAGGATACAGAATGTTCATCTACCCCATCAGGTTGGGACACAGGGACTGTTTGCATTAAAGTTTAGGGACAGGGGGTGGCAGGTCCAGAGTGCTGATCTCTCTCCTCGGTTCTAAACACTCTCTTGAGTCACTTACCTATTTCTAGAAGTTTTCAGACTTATGTAATCTTCTCTTCAGTCTTCCATAGGAATGCCTGCTCTTTTGCTCATTGAGGTACTTTCTTCTGGCACTGCTGCACCAGCCTGGGAGTATCTATGGCTGAACCATATATTTTGGTGTTTTGAAATAACTCCATGTCCATTCCCATCAATGTTGAGATCTAACCAGTATTTTTTCTTATTCACTTGCATTGTCTACTACTTGCAAAAAGATGTTGAATAATAACATTTAGGCCACATTTCCCTGTTCCTGAACTTACAGAAATGTCCTCCCTACAGTCACCCCATTAGCTATTTTCCTGACTGTGGGAATGAGTTCTATGTGCGTGGGAGATAGTGTGTTATCACAGCATGAGTGTCTCTATTTTATCTGCTTTTTATTAGGCTTTTTATTTCAGTTTAGTCAAAGGATCTTTCAAGGTCTAGTGAGATCATGCTATTTTCAATGGGGATTTATTAGTATGGTATGTATCATTTATCAATATGGAATCCCACTCTATATCTGCAATAAATTACTATGGTCACAGTGTATGAATATATTAATCTGATATTGGAATATGCTGACATTTTATTTAGGGCATTTGTATCAATATTTCATAATATTCTGCAATATTCCTTTCTCTGTAATTTATGTATTGAGTGTATGTAACAATATAATATTTCTTCCTATAAGAATTTAAATTTTCCATGTTTTTCAATGTTTTCTATATATGGCATTTATATATATGAAGAAAACTGATGAAACTAGTCTCTGAAGACTTGTAAGTGATTCTTGTAAAGCTAATGCATCCTATGCTATTTTGAGGCATAGTTCTTTTTTTTAATATTGTATGTATGTATGTATGTATGTATGTATTTATTTATTTATTTATTTATTTTCAGCATAACAGTAGTCCTTGTTTTTGCACCACACCCAGTGCTCCATGCAATCCGTGCCTTCTCTAATACCCATCACCTGGTTCCCCCAACCTCCCACCCCCTGACGCTTCAAACCCCTCAGATTGTTTTTCAGAGTCCATAGTCTCTCATTGTTAACCTCCCCTTCCAATTTCCCTCAACTCCCTTCTCCTCTATAACTCCCCTTGTCCTCCATGCTATTTGTTATGCTCCACAAATAAGTGAAACCATATGATAATTGACTCTCTCTGCTTGACTTATTTCACTCAGCATAATCTCTTCCAGTCCCGTTCATGTTGCTACAAAAGTTGGGTATTCATCCTTTCTGATGGAGGCATAATACTCCATAGTGTATACGGACCACATCTTCCTTATCCATTCGTACATTGAAGGGCATCTTGGTTCTTTCCACAGTTTGGCAACTGTGGCCATTGCTGCTATGAACATTGGGGTACAGATGGCCCTTCTTTTCACTACATCTGTATCTTTGGGGTAAATACTCAGTAGTGCAATTGCAGGGTCACAGGGAAGCTCTATGTTTAATTTCTTGAGGAATCTCCACACTGTTCTCCAAAGTGGCTGCACCAACTTGCATTCCCACCAACAGTGTAAGAGGGTTTCCCTTTCTCCACATCCCCTCTAACACAGGTTGTTTCCTGTCTTGCTAATTTTGGCCATTCTAACTGGTGTAAGGTGGTATCACAATGTGGTTTTAATTTGAATCTCCCTGATGTCTAGTGAGGATGAACATTTTTTCATGTGTCTGATAGCCATTTGTATGTCTTCATTGGAGAAGTGTCTGTTCATATCTTCTGCCCATTTTTGGATATGATTATCTGTTTTGTGTGTGTTGAATTTGAGGAGTTCTTTATAGATCCTGGATATCAACCTTTTGTCTGTAGTGTCATTTGCAAATATCTTCTCCCATTCCGTGGGTTGCCTCTTTGTTTTCTTGACTGTTTCCTTTGCTGTGCAGAAGCTTTTGATTTTGATGAAGTCCCAAAACTTTATTTTCGCTTTTGTTTCCTTTGCCTTTGGAGTCATATCTTGAAAGAAGTTGCTGTGGCTGATATCGCAGAGGTTACTGCCTATGTTCTCCTCTAGGATTCTGATGGATTCCTGTGTCACGTTGAGGTCTTTTATCCATTTTGAGTTTATCTTTGTGTATGGTGTAAGAGAATGGTCGAGTTTCATTCTTCTACATATAGCTGTCCAGTTTTCCCAGCACCATTTATTGAAGAGACTGTCTTTTTTCCACTGTATATTTTTTCCTGTTTTGTCGAAGATTATTTGACCATAGAGTTGAGGGTCTATATCTGGGCTCTCTACTCTCTTCCACCTGTCTATGTGTCTGTTTTTATGCCAGTACCATGCTGTCTTGGTGATCACAGCTTTGTAGTAAAGCTTGAAATCAGGTAATGTGATGCCCCCAGTTTTATTTTTGTTTTTCAACATTTCCTTAGCGATTCACGGTCTCTTCTGTTTCCATACAAATTTTAGGATTATTTGCTCCAACTCTTTGAAGGATACCAGTGGAATTTTGATCGGAATGGCATTAAGTATAGATTGCTCTAGGCAGTATAGACATTTTAACAATATTTATTCTTCTGATCCAAGAGCATGGAATGGTCTTCCATCTTTTTGTGTCTTCTTCAATTTCTTTCATGAGTGTTCTGTAGTTCCTTGAGTACTGATCCTTTACCTCTTTGGTTAGGTTTATTCCCAGGTATCTTATGGTTCTTGGTGCTATAGTAAATAAAATCAATTCTCTAATTTCCATTTCTGTATTTTCATTGTTAGTGTATAAGAAAGCCACAGATTTCTGTACATTGAGTTTGTATCCTGCCATGTTGCTGAAATGCTGTATGAGTTCTAATAGTTTGGGGGTGGAGTCTTTGCGTTGTCCATATAAAGAATCATGTCATCTGCAAAGAGAGAGAGTTTGACTTCTTCCTTGTGAATTTGGATACCTTTTATTTCTCTTTGTTGTCTGATTGCTGTTGCTAGGACTTCTAATACTATGTTGAACAGGAGTGGAGAGAGTGGGCATCCTTGTCGTGTTCCTGATCTCAATGGGAAGGCTGCAAGCTTTTTCCGATTGAGGATGATATTTGCTGTGGGTCTTTCATAGATAGATTTTATCAAGTTCAGGAATGTTCCCTCTATCCCTATACTTTGAAGCATTTTAATCAGGAAAGGATGCTGGATTTTTCAAATGCTTTTTCTGCATCAATTGAGAGGACCATGTGGTTCTTCTCTCTTCTCATATTAATTTGTTCTATCACATTGATTGATTTGCGAATGTTGAACCATCCTTGTAGCCCAGGAATGAATCCCACCTGGTTATGGTGGATAATCTTTTTAATGTGCTGTTGGATCCTGTTTGCTAGGATCTTGTTGAGAATCTTAGCATCCATATTCATCAGTGATATTGGCCTGAAATTCTCCTTTTTGGTAGGGTCTTTGCCTGGTTTGGGGATCACGGTAATGCTGGCTCCATAGAACGAGTCTGGAAGTTTTCCTTCTGCTTCCATTTTTTGAAATAGCTTCAGGAGAATAGGTGTTATTTCTTCTTTGAAAAGTTTGGTAGAATTCCCCAGGGAATCCATCAGGTCCTGGGCTCTTGTTTTTTGGGAGGTCTTTGATCACTGCTTCAATCTCGTTACTAGATATCGGTCTATTCAGGTTGTCAATTTCTTCCTGGTTCAATTTTGGGAGTTAATAGTTTTCCAGGAGTGCATCCATTTCATCTAGGTTGCTTAGCTTATTGGCATATAACTGTTGATAATAACTTCTGATGATTGTTTCTACTTCCTTGGTTTTAGTTGTGATCTCTCCCTTTTCATTCATAATTTTATGAATTTGGGCTTTCTCTCTTTTCTTTTGGATTAGTGTGGCCAATGGTTTATCGATCTTATTGTTTCTTTCAAAGAACCAGCTTCTAGTTTCATTGATACGTTCTACTGTATCTCTGCTTTCTACTTCATTGATCTCAGCTCTAATCTTGATTATTTCCCTTCTTATGTGTGGAGTTGGTTTGATTTTTTGTTGATTCTCCAGTTCTTTAAGGTGTAGAGACAGCTGCTGTGTTCTGGATTTTTCAATTTTATTGAGGGAGGATTGGATGGCTACGTATTTCCCCTTTAGGACTGCCTTTGCTGTATCCCATTGGTTTTGGACCGAAGTGTCTTCATTCTCATTGGTTTCCATGAATTGTTTCAGTTCTTCTTGGATCTCCTGGTTGATCCAAGCATTCTTTTTTTTTTTTTAAAGATTTTATTTTTCTGACACACAGAGAGAGAAATCACAAGCAGGCAGAAAGGCAGGCAGAGAGAGAGAGGAGGAAACAGGCTCCCCGCTCAGCAGAGAGCCCGATGTGCGGCTCGATCCCAGGACCCTGAGATCATGACCCAAGCCGAAGGCAGAGGCCTTAACCCACTGAGCCACCCAGGTGCCCCATGATCCAAGCATTCTTAAGCAAGGTTGTTTTTAGCTTCCAGGCGTTTGAGTTCCTTCTGAACTTTTCCTTGTGATTGAGCTCCAGTTTCAAAGCATTGTGATCTGAGAATATGCAGGGAATCATCTCAGACTTTTGGTATCAGTTGAGTCCTGATTTGTGACCCAGTATGTGGTCTATTCTGGAGAAGGTTCCATGTGCATTTGAGAAGAATGAGTATTCTGTTGTTTTAGGGTAGAATGTTCTGTATATATCTATGAGGTCCGTCTGGTCCAATGTGTCATTCAATGCTCTTGTTTCTTTATTGATTTTCTGCTTCAATGATCTGTCTATTTCTGAGAGAGGTGTGTTAAGATCTCCTACTATTAATGTATTCATATCAATATGGCTCTTTATCTTGATTAACAGTTTTCTTATGTAATTGGCTGCTCCCATATTGGGGGCATAGATATTTACAATTGTTAGATCATCTTGGTGGATAGTCCCTTTAAGAATTATGTAGGTTCTCTCTGTATCTCTGACTACAGTCTTTAGTTTAAAATCTAATTTGTCTGATATGAGAATCGCTACCCCAGCCTTGTTTTGAGGCCCATTGGCATGAAAGATGCTTCTCCAACCCTTCACTTTCAGTCTGGTTGTATCTTTAGGTTCAAAATGGGTCTCTTGTTGACAACATATGGATGGGTCCTGTTGTTTTATCCAATCTGAAACCCTGTACCATTTTATGGGTGCATTTAGACCATTCACATTGAGAGTGATTATTGATAGATACGTTTTTATTGACATCGTGTTACCTTTGAAGTCTTTCTTTCTGTAGATTGTCTCTATATTTCTGTTCAATGCTATTCTTAGGATTTTTCCTCTTTTATAGAACCCCCCTTAATATTTCCTGCAGTGTCGGCTTGGTGGTTGCATAGTCTTTAAGCCTTGCTGGTCTTGGAAACTCTTTATATCTCCATCCATTTTGAATGTCAGTCTTGCTGGATAAAGTATTCTTGGCTGCATGTTCTTCTCATTTAGTGCCCTGAATGTATCTTGCCAGCCCTTTCTGGCTTGCCAGGTTTCTGTGGACAGGTCTGACATTATTCGATGGGCTTTCCTCTGTAAGTAAGGAGCCTCTTTGTCCTAGCGGCTTTCAAGAGATTATATCTACAATTTTGATTACTCAATTTGACTATCAGGTGCCTTGATGTTATTCTGGAATCTATAATCTTGGCTGGAGACCGTTCGGCCTCTAGTACATCAACGCTGGGTCCATTCATGAGATTGGGAAAATTTTCATGAAGAACTTGTTCCACTATATCTTCTAGACTTCTTTCTTTCTCCTCCCCTTCAGGGATTCCAATAATTCTGACGTTGGAATATTTCATGGCATCATTTTTTTCCCTGATTCTGTTTTTGTAGATTCTAAGCTGTTTGTTCCAGGCTTCCTCCTGATCCTTTCTCTCTATCTGTTTTTCCTCCAGATCACTAAATCTATCTTCTGTCTCAGTTACCCTAGCTTTGAGAGAATTTAGGTTAGATAGGAACTCATTGAGAGCATTGTGTACCTCAGCCGTGGTAGCTTTTAGCTCTGCCCTAACATTATGAACATCATCTCTGGTCATTTTCAGTTCTGCCCTAATCAATCCCTTTTGGTCATCCATGGCTTTCTCCAACTTAGCTATTGCCTGGATAATTGTTAGCCTGAATTCTCTTTCCGACATATTATGTATGTTGATAGCTGTTAGCTCTGTTGCAGAAGGTCCATCCTCTGTATTTTTCTTCTGTTGGGCATTCCTCCTCCTTTTGGTGAGAGATGACTGTTGGGCTTCTTCTGTTGGGCATTCCTAGGCCTTTTGGTGAGAGATGACTGAACAGATGTAGCTGGATATATCGACCGTGGTGCAGTCAAGGTGCACTGTGGAACACTTCTGAGCAATCAGGATTCCCCACCCAAATGAGAGAAAAAATAAAAGAAAAAGAAAAAAAAAAGAGAGAGAGAGAGAGAGAGACAGGAAAGAAAGAGAAGATAAAAGAGAAGGTTCAGCCCAAATGGGCCCCAGGGTAAGATTTATGAAGTATAAAAACAAAAACAGACAAACAAAAAGACTGATAAAAGTATATGACAAGAGAAAAAAAAATATATATATATAAGCAAACAAAGGAAGAACCTTGTGAACAAGAACCCCAAGTATAATATTTGTATACTATCAGGACAGACACAAAAACACAGAAACACTGGTGGAAGAAAAAGATGGGAGAGTGGTTATAAATTCTCAGTGTGGTGAGGAAGGTTGTTTTGATTCTTCCTGGATGTATCTTGATATCTTTGTTAAAGGACTCAACTTTCCTAAGATAAAGGGGGATTAAAAATTGGTTTACCTATAGGGGTAGCATTGATTGGGGAAAGGAGATTACTTTGAAGTTTAACTCTATATGAATATTAGAAAATAAAAATAAAAAAGGAATAAACTAGACTCAACTAAACTAATATTTAAAAAAAAGACATTTAAAAAATAGAAATTTAAAAGAAAAACACAGGTGTATGTATCAAAAAGTTCTGGTTAGAACCTTATTATGGAATTTGATGTACTGGACAGCTTACTGTGATGGTAAATAGGTTAAAAATTATCTATATAAAAATGAGCCAGAATAGTGTGAACAAATTAAAAATAAAAGTTGTCCTGTGAAGTAGTGGTGGTTGTTCTCGTGTAGTCTTTTTTTTTTTTTTTTTTTCTTTCCTGGTTGGTTTTCTGGGGGAGGGAACTGCCAGGTGGGTTTTCAGTCAATGATATTCCCTGAGTTAAGTCCTCCCTCCCCGCTCAAGGGGGTGGGCTCTGAGGAAACCGGTTTGTTCAGGCTTTTGTTCTCTGGAGGTTTTTATGTTTGTTCACTTTTTTTTTTTCCTTGCCTTGACCGCTTTTGATGGTTTTTGTAGGTTTAGAGGAAAGCAAACTGCACCCTGACCTCCCTCTCAGAGAGAAGCCTCAGTCTGGCTGCAGAGCCCATATAAATTCCCCCTTGCCCCTGGCAGAGCAGGTTCTGAGTGGCGGTCCCTGGGGACGCAGGATCTTCTGCTTGTACCCAAAACCAAGGCAGCAGTGGCGGCTGTCTGGGCAGCTCCAGACCGCCAGAGAGGGATTGCACACTGAGATTTTTCCACTGGCCCAGGCTGGGAGTGCCTGGTCTTTCTAGGTCTAAAAGCACCAGACTTGTGTGCACCTCTCTCAGGGGAGGCTGTGGGTCATGTGCATACATTTCAGGCTCTGAGAGCAGGGCGCAGGTCTGAAAGCACCAGGCTGGGCCTTCGCGCCCCTCTCTCAGGGGAGAGTTTGAGGTGCGCGTCTCAGGCTCTGAAACAGTGGCGCGGGTCTAAGAGCTCCGGTTGGCCTTTGTACACCTCTCTCAGGGGAGGGTGTGGGGTGCTCGTGTCTTAGGCTCTGTAGCAGGGCTTGGCATTCTGCTGTCTGTCGTGGCTCCCAGCCCCTCACAGGAGCCAGACCTCATGCAATTTCGGGCACGCTGGCCGCTCAGGGACCAAGACCTGGTTTCTCCACTGCACTCTCTCTGACTCAGCACAGGGGAGGCGGTCCTGGGTCCGGGGACTTAAGCCCCTGTCCCTAGTCGCCCCGATTCCCACAATTCCCCCCCCACGATCCTTTGCTCTTTTGGAGTGCTTTCAACCAGTCTCCAAGTTAATGCTGGTCTCCAGATGCAGGTCACTCTTGTATTAGGGGTATTACTTTCCAGTTGGTTGCCTCTGGTGGCTCCCTCCCCTTTTGTTTATTTTCTGATATCAGTCCAACGTTCCCACTCTGCTTTACCTGCCCACTGGCATCTTCTGCCCCTGTAGAGATCCAGACATGTATAATTCTGATCTCAGGCTGATTTCATGGGTGATCAGAGTTCTTTGGTAGGTAATCAGCTCACTTTAGGGTACAGGTTGAAAAGGCGCCTCCTCCTACTTCCCTGCCATCTTGTCTCCCCCTGAGGCATAGTTCTTAATAATATTGTCTATTGTTTTCCTAAGGATTTAGTCTGTTTATTCATTTTTAATGGAAATATTTTTCTTCCTAATAAAGTAAGATTTTTATTTAATATTAATACAGGTTAATTATGTTTTTCCTGATTTTTATTCACATGCCACTTCTTATTTGCATATTTGTGCATTGTCCATTTTCATTCAAAAGTTAGTGAATGATTTGAATGACAATTCTGTCATTCAAAAACTGGATTTTCAGGCACTGATTAGATTAAAATGCAGGTTGTGATTATGGAGGTACCAGGGAGCTCTGGGTGACTGACAGGAGAGCAGAGACTGATGTCCATCCCATTCACAGATGGGAAGAGCTTCAACCTGCTTCAGTGGGACTGGGAGCAATGACCCCCATCCATGTATGACTCTACTGTACTGTGACTCCTCTAACCCCCTGGAGTAACTGAATGCTGTTCTTCTCTCAGCCTATGAGAAAACCTAGGTTATCTGTTCCTTCTTCCTATGGCAGAAACATCACCAGTTCAGCGTGATGCAGGGAACAGTCATGGGGAATGGCAGGCCCGTAATGGCATGAGTAATTATATTACCAAGAACAAAGGGAAAGAAGCAGCCATACTCTGTCCACAACCCACTGTGGTGCTCAGGAGGCTGTGCCATCGTATTTCCTACACGGCTCCATGTCAATTTGCAGTATACTATGCACATAAGAACACCACCTGCTATCCAAGAGTATCTAACAGAGTCCCTGCCCTCAATTGCAGGAGCTTGCGCACAATCAGCCCCACTCCATGTGGGATTCCAGAATTTCCATATGTTCCCACTCTGGACATCTGAAGAACAGGAACTATAAAATCAGCACAATCAACATCCCTGTCCAGGTGACCAAATGTCAAGGAGCACAAATTAGGACACTTCTCCAATGGGAAAAAGCTCTGTGAGGTGTCCTGAGAGGAGTGAAGAGGTAGATCTCCCTCAAACTGGAGGACAAAAGTGAGTGGCAGATGACAAGTCACTTAGTTCACAGGAACTTCTTTGAGAGTGACCTGAGCTGTGACTGGATCAATTTCCCACGGGTTCTCCCTGCCTGTACAACTTCCTATCGCTTTCAACCATTTACTCCACCACATTCTTCAGGTTCTTCAGACAGCAACTCTGTGGATGGGCAGGGGCTCTGTGTGGGGAACCTGTGATGATCCAGACAGAGGGGTCTTTCTCTTTGCCTTAGATGATCCTCCCTCACACTGCACTCCTTTGATTCACCTTTTCTTTCTCCAGGGAATCCCCAAATATTTGTTCTCCTGCCCATCTGTTAATTGACTTGTTTCCCCTCACTGTAATCACCTGAAACTCTGAGAGGATAGGGAGCAAATCCCACCTTCACTTGGAATTCCATGAAGGGCCCCTCTCCTCTTTCCTCAACTGGCTTAAAAACAGCCTTTCCCAGGGCTGCATTTTTCTGTGTTCCTTCTGAGAATCTGTTCATAATGTTGTCCCCAACTTCACCTTCTAATACCTACCCACTGTCCAAGACCAGAAGCAGAACTGAGATGAGTATGTGGAATAGATGTATGGAAATAGACAACCACCTCATACAGAGAAGATGCATCAACCCAAGGAAAGCAATGTTCCATTGAAGGTCCATGTTTTTTCCTGAATGTCCTCATTCAGGTCTTTCCTCACATGGTAGCACAGAGGTGTTGCAGACCCACACATCTGGGGTAGGACTGATGGTATTTGGCAACCTCCTCACTTGAGGATTCAGTTAGATGGTCCCTCTTCCTGCCATATGAATTATCCTCTGGTGAACATCCCTGAAATTTGTACACATGTCATATCCCTCTGACACCTATGTATTTTAGATATTACACAGATTTCAAATACTGTCTTGCAATTCAAAATATGCACTTTATGAATATTTGGCTCTTAATATAGAGAATCAATACTGAATGAATTTTATAACTTGTTAAACTGTAATTGAAATACCTCAATAGTGGAGCATCTGAATCAATAAAATAAAAGTATAAAAGAATTATTTTATATAAAATAATTTTATATTTTATTTTATATTTAATAATTATTTTATATAAAGTAAATTTAATTACTTTATAATTAACTAGTAATTTAATTATTTTATATAAAGTAGTTTTATATAAAGTGATTATTTTACATATTATTTTATATTTTATAAAATATATAAAGATATATAAAATATAAAAATATACAAAATTATATATATGTAAATATATATAATATATTAAAAATAATATATTATTTTATATATTATTTTATATTACTTTAATATAAAGTAATTATTTTATATAAAGTAAATTTACTTATTTAACTTATAATAACTAGCAATTTAATTATTTTATATAAAGTAAAAATAATTATTGGGTAATAATTTATGATCAGAAACTTATAGGTTACTAATAGCACAATTCTGATTGATATATAAAAGTAAAGAAGAATAATTATCTCAAAATAATCCAATAGTTCAAAGTGGGTGTCAAAACTTGAGGGATTCTCCCTAGATATCATTGATCCCAAAGAACTTAATCAGGGTCTAGTGAGGAGCTGGGAGAGATGCTGGAGGTTGGAGAAGGAGTGGAAGTCAACCAGCAGAGAGGAGCTGGTGTGTGGAGGTCGTTTTTTCCCAGGGTCCACACCCTGAGGAATTAGAGAACTGGAAGAAGACCTCTCTTCTCAGTTCAGGCAGAAGCACTGGGTCAGGTATAGAGAGATGTCTCCTTCTCAACACTTATTACTGCCTCATCTGCAGCAATCAGAGAATACTTGGTCTTTGTGAAATACATGTTTCACAAATGACTATGTAAATTCTGGACCACATAAATGAGATTCTTCACAAACTGGAAAAGAAGAAAAGCTTGAGCATTTCTACTTTCCCCATAGGTAGTGGTGGCAGCACATGTTCTATTTAATAATTTACCTCCTCCTGTGCACTGTGTACTCTGTGAGATTGGTCATTTCATGGTCATGGGTGCATAGTTTCCCTTTCATTCTACCTCCTGCTTCCTTACTTGTTCTTACTGTTCCATAGGGCACAAACTCTATCATCACCTCTGTACTGTTTCTATCTAGTATCTCCTACAGGAGCCTAAGTATTAATTCCCTACAACAATTAGGTGGTTTTCTCTATGCCATCAATGAAGAAACCCAAAAGGCATTAAAGGGGAAAAAAAGCAATTCCATTTAGGGTAGCATCAAAAAGAATAAAACCTTTAGGAGTGAACTTAATGAAGTAAGAAAAGACTTGTAAACTGAATACTAGAAAAAAATGCTGAAAAAGATTTACATAAGTGAATTCCATGGAGCTTTTAACAAAATTCCTAGGTTAAGGTCAAATGTGCGTTCAGGAGGTTTTCAGTGAAAGAGAGAAGGAAGACCCCTCAGAAAGGAAGAGGGCTCATCCATAGAAATGTTCTTTGTATATCAATCATCATAATAAGTAAAATTTAAGACTAGTCTAAAAACATATTAAGTATATCAGAGGGTCAAATAAATAAGAATCTCTGGATAATAGTTAAGGAAAATTTCAACCTCATGAAGTAGGCAAAAGCAGAAGACACCGTTTACCTTTATACTGTCATAGCAAACATAGGCTGAAAAGCCCTTGTAGTGATGGCTGAGGACCTGAGAGGAGACTCTAGCCAATAATAAAACAACAAAGATCACACTGAAAGATGAGACACAGAATCATGATGAGGTGTGAACCACCTTGGTACTCTGAAAGTGTTAAGGCCTTTACTTGGTTCAAAACGAGGGTAGACTGGTTGAGCCCCAGCACCTGGAAGAAGAAAACTCCAATGTCAGGTAGTCCTAAAATATCTGGATACATAATCGCTGTGCAGTACATCCTGTATTTAACAGTCTGGAGGCCATTTAGTGATTTGAATAAAAGTCTCAGCCCCATACACCACAGGGGACACCTCCTCATTTGACTACCCTGGGCAGTGGCATTAGCATTATCCAGTTGCACAGTTTGGACTCCCATTTCCGGAGTGCTGGGGTGGGGGGGTGGTATCAGAGGGGCTGGTGGACTAAACATCCGGGTCCAGCAGGGGACGCTGTGGCACTGGTCCTGTGAGAACTGTGTTCTGGGACAGACCAGCTAGAAAAATACACTAATTCTTGCATGCTTGGCAGGCAGTGTCCTCACTGAAGTGTGAGTGTGCTGCACAGGGGCTGCAGGAGCCACATGACTGATCGGCTCTGACTCACTTTCTCCTGTCACACTGCATCCTCCATTCCCATGAAGCTAGTGTTCAGCCTGGGGGTTAGGCCTGGACAGAAAACCCTACTCTTGGACTACTTTGCATATTGAAAAAAAAAAAAATCACCTGAAATGCTACCTGCATCTGGGACGGGAGACCTCTAGGAGGGGCAGATGGGAATGCCAACAATTGATCCTGAAGGAGCAGAGCCTTGGGCTTCTCTGTCCTGTTCTGATTACTCCCTTCACCTACTCTCATAGACAGGGGTTTTCTTCAGGGCTGAGAGAAAAAATGTAGAAGGGGGTCATTTGCACTGCTTTGTCCTATCATCTGCCAGGTTGATCACCACTCCATTATTTCTGTCACATTGTTGCTTCAAGCTCTCCTTCAGAGGCCTAATTCAGACTGTGAGGGATTCCATCACCCATGATAACTGAGTCTATGTTAGAGAAAACTAAAGTTTACATTTATACTTACATATAACTAGTAATCTATTAATAAATATTATATATTATAAAATTTTATTACATAAATTTATAAGCATTATATAAACATTTATATTAAATACATCAAATATGTACTTACAAAATATAGGTAATGTAATAATATGTAGGTGTCATATATAAAACATTATGTATTATATGTAAATACATGTTCTTTATTATATATGTTTATTATGTCATATATAATATATTAAAATTTACATACTATATGTTATAAATTATATACTATGTTTTATATGTGTGTGAGTGTGTGTGTGTGTGTGTGTGAGTGCATTATTTAAAAAACTAGGAGAGAAACAGTAGCAGAAATTCATTTTCTTCTTTTCTGAAGATTTTATTCATTCATTTGACAGAGAGATCACACAAGCAAAGAAAGTTGCAGAGGCAGAGAGAGAAGCATACTCCTCCCTGAGCAGGGAGCCCATGCATGGCTCCATCAAAGGACCTGAAGGCCATGATCTTAGCTGCAGGTAGACGTTTAACTGACTGGGCCACCCAGGCATGCCACAAGTTCATTTTATCATTCTAGGAAAATAGTGAAAGGCAAACCAGCAGACACACCTGCTGTGAATGCAGTTGATTCATATAAGTAGAATCCATGTTATACAGACATTCACCTTGATTGAGAGAGGAATGGGGCTCAGAAGAGGTGAATGAAATTGCCCAGTGATGTGAACACAGACCTTGGGGAAAGAAGAAGACATACTGAGCCATATGTCAGCTGCCCTGACAGAGGTGCTGCCCTAACATACTGTGGGAGAGGAACATGGGCCCACTGAAAAGATATTCACTGATTTTCTAGCCCCGGTGGACAGTGTACTCAGATGAAAAGCACATCTCAGAGAAAGCTCTTCCATTGGTCTAGCAGCCCCATACTAAGGCCACCAGTGGGCAATCCTCTCTAGAGTTGGCTCAGGGCTTCCTTCAGAGGTCAGGGATCCTGGATGATTAGTTTGATAATCCAATTTATTCATTATGCAATGTATGATAAATGTCATAGCTTTCACACTGTCAGGATTTTAGTTATTTTTTTTTTCTAAATGATATGTTATTGATCATTTATTTCTGTATTTTAAAGATACAGAAAGTATCTTTAAAATACAGAAATGAAAGGTGGTATTCTGTTATTCACATATTTCAGTTCTTTTTAATTCTTCCTTTTTCTCTTAACTTTTAGATCCTCCTTATTTTCAAATTTGATGCACAGAATGCAACAAAATCACCATATCAAAGAATCCTTTGTTTGATAGGCACAAAATAATTGATGAGGAATCTTTCTGTGATATGAGTTAAGCTCTCAAATACAATAAGAAATGCAAACAATAACCACATGGATTACAGGAAACACAATGTGCCAGCAATTGTTAAATTAACATAAAATCATATTTTATTTCCCACTTTAATGAACACTGACTTTGTGGCTGAACTTCAAAGATAACTGGAGAATGTTATCTTCCTGCTCCTTCTCCTCTTCCACCTCTTCAGTCCTTATCTCCTCAATCACTCTTCTAGTTACTTCTTTTCTATAGGACACTGGTCAGAAAATGGGGTTAAATGATTCATAATATTCCTAACAACTGATTCAGATGCTGTGCCATTTTTATTTCTAATTATGAGTCTCCTGTTTTCTTATTTTATCATCTGGTTTTGGGAGGAATGTCCTAATTTACTGGTGAGATTATTACCTTTATTCTAAAACACTGCAGGTACTTGGAAGTGACTCCAGATTATTGATGGGTTCTTAGAGCACAAGACAGCAGGCATTCTGAGGCTGACAATGTGGCTTTGCATGTGGACACCAAAGGTGGTCTCCCCACAGCTGCTGCTGGAGACAGTTTTAAGGACTGCATCAGTGGGAGGACCTATCCATTCACAAACCTACATATGACTCTGATTTCCCACTGGGTTTACATCTGGAGAGAAGAGGGCCACTAATCTACAAAGGGTGCAATCAGGGATTTCACTGAGCAGGGAAAAATTTCCACTCATGGTGACATATTAGGGATGAACTAGAAGCAGGACCAGGAGGTGGAGAACACACAAATCTCTTTATTCAACTCTCAGGCTTAATGCCTGAGTTCTTGTGGAGCTCATTTGGTGAAGGACCACAACCCCCATCTCTCAGTGTGCCAGTACCCTATAAGCATTGTTCTTCGTGAGCTCCTAGCACCTGCCTCTTTCAATATTTCTTCCAGGGGACATCATGATGACACTGGGACAGGGAGAGAGGAAGCTGATTTGTATGAAATACCTTATCATTCTAATGGCTTTGGAGGCATGAAATCTTCCCAAGGACACCCCACTCCAGCTCAGGAAACTGAGGATGCCATGCCCTGTAAGGACCACCACCATGGTCTGGACTGTTATTCTTGTCAGGTTCCTCACTAAATGCTCTGCTCATATGAGGGGACTCTGCAACTGTGGTGGGCACATAAAAGCAGTGTCTCAGGGTGACTCTTGTCTCCCATAACAACACTTGTCTCTCCTTTGGCTTTAGGGAAAGATTGGCAGTGTCTCTAGGTCATACTCACCTTTGGTCCTAGGTTTGGATAAGTCTCTACTAGTAACTGCCCTGGCTAGTACTAGCAGACCCCAGGCTGGGTTTCCCAACCCCTTATCTACCAGATAAAGAACCATCCCACTGAGGTCCCTGATCACTCCTCTGGATCCATATCTGGGAACAAAACCACCTTACCATCACTGGGGCTTAGACTGAGGATGAAGCCAACTACCTGTGTGCTCTATGTGGGTAGTGGTGTTTACGGTGTGATTCAAATCTATGGGAGAGGGCGGCCAGAATTTCTCATGGTTCAGCCCTCAGAGGTAGGAGAGAACATGACAGGGGGGATAGTCAATACCACCATCGGAAGTGAGACTCCCTGGCTTTATTTTCCTGTCCAGTGTTTCATCACCATGTGCCCAGTTCCATCTCTCCCAGGATGTGCCCATCTCTCCAATGTTTTTATCAAAGACTGGGATTCCTCTCTGCCTAGATTGATCAGGAAGGGGCCCAGATCCAAAATACATCCCCAAACAGTGAGACTCAGTGATCTCACTGCTCCTTGTGAAATATTTCTTATTCAGGTGCATCAACAAACATGCCTTCAGAAATATACTTCACTATGGGCCTCAAGTGCATCAATAAACATGCCTTTGGAAGTATACTGCAAGCAGCAAGAAATGTCTCATATATGCAACCTGAAATTATATGTAAAGGACATTGAAAAAGACAAGAAAATAAAGCCTAAATTGAAGAGGAATAGGGAAATAATAAAGTTTAAAATGGAAATCAAGATAGAGAAATTTAAAAAAAAAAGAATAGATCAATGAAACACGGAACTTTAAAAAAAAAAACAACTTAAGATTTTATTGTCAAAAGAATGGCAGAATGCCACGGGCAGCATCTCATTTGGATATGTCTGGGGTCTTGGAAGCTTGACTACCCTACATTCTCCTGCAAATGGACCCTGAGAGCTTGTTTGGATGTTCTAGTTAGGGAGCGCAGTTACTCAGATACCCATGAACTAAGAAAGGTCCTCTCTATCGGGGAAGGTTGTCTTCTTCATCCGACAGTGCAACATCTGGAGGGATGCACATGGAGTGGTGAGGGAGGAAGGGAACACCCACCTAGCCATCCAGATCACTGAATCAACAATGGCAACCAATGGGGTGACAGATATCACAGCCAGATCAAACTCACATCCAACATGGACCTGGTTCTATGAAATAATTAACAGAATTGATTAAACCCCAGGCCAGACTTAGCAAAAAAAAAAAAAAAAAGAAAGAAAGAAAAGAAAAAGAAAAAGAGGGAGAGAGAGAGAAAGAAATGGCCCAAATAAATAAAATTATGAATGAAAGAGGAGAGAGAAATACAAATCATCATAAAACAATATTATGAGAAAGTATATAGTAACACATTAGGCAATGTGGAAGAAATGGATAAATTCCTAGAAACATATAAACTAAAAAAGAAGTGGAACAGGAAGTAATAGAAAAGATGAACAGTCCCATACGTGGGAAAGAAATTGAATCACTAACAAAACCTCCCAAAAAACAAAAGTCCAGGGCTGGAAGTCTTTACAGGAAAATTCTACAGACATTTAAAGAATTAATGCTGAGGAAACAAGATGGTGGAGAAGTAGGAGGAGGTGCCATTTCAACCTGTCCCCTAAAGTGAACTGATTACCTACCAAAGAGCTCTGATCACCCATGAAATAAGCCTGAGATTAGAATTATACACTTCTGGATCTCTACAGGGGCAAAAGATGCCAGTGGACAGCTAAAGCAGAGTGGGAATATCAGACTGATACTGGAAGAAAAACAAAGGGGGAAGGAGCCACCAGAAACAACATATTGGAAAGTAATACCCCAATATGAGAGTGCCCTGTGATTGGGGACCAGCATTAACTTGGAGTCTTATTGAAAACATTCAAAATAAGCAAAGGATAGTAAGAGTATATTGAGGGGAATCAGGCGGTTAGGGACAGGGTTTTAAGCCTGCCAACCCAGGACAGCCACCTCTGGCACTGAGCCAGAGAGAGTGGCGAGAAGAAGCCAGATCTTTGTCCCTGAGCTTTTGGCGCACCTGAGAGCATCTGGGTGGCAGCACCAGTGAGGGTGAGGGACCCTCACCAGCTGGCAGAACCACACACTTTTTCACTCTGCACGTGTGTGCAGCGACATGGGTCTAAGTCACGCACCACACTCTCCCCTGAGAGAGGTCCATGTAGGCGCCAGGTAGCAGGTGCTCTCTAAGACCCAGAGAGTCTGAGAACTCCTAGCCTGGGCCAGCATGAAATTCTCAGTGCGCTTTCTCTGCTTGGGACCTCTCTGGTGTTCTGGAGCTGCTCAGACAGCCATGGCTAGTTTTTCTCATGGTTTTGGGTACAAGCGGGAATTCCTGTGACCCCAGAGATGTGACTGGGAATGTGCTCTGCCAGCAGCAGAGTGGGAATTTATGTGCTCTGGAGCAACCAGAAGGGATCAGACTGAGGCTTCTTTCTGAGAGGGAGGTCTGGGTGCAGTTTGCTTTCCTCTAAACCTCCAAAGTGTGAGGTTTTACAGGCAAGATAAAAACAACACCAGGCAAGATAGGCGCAAGGCAAGGTTCATTAAAGATGCCCTTGGGCAAGGTTCCGCGACTCCGGAGAGGAGAGTTGGGGAAGTCATGCACAAGAGGGGTGGAGTGGGTCTTTTATCTGTGTTAAGACAGGGCATAGGTTCACAGCCATATAAGGTAAGGTATTTGGTGATTGGAGAGTGAGGGGAGTCCTGATATTCCTGTTTCCTGCATAGGTATTGGATTACTTATGGTGACATGTCCTTGGCATATATCCTTCCAGCGGGAGAGTCATGGGTTAAGGAAGAGGGCAGCCTGGAAGATGACAGCCCGACAGCCATTTTTCTTGCTCCTCCTGCATTCCCAGGGCCGCTGACCTAACACAAGGAACCACCAAAAGCCGCCAAGGGAAGAGAAAACAAAGGAACAAACAAACAAAAAAACCCTCCAGAGACAGAAGCCTGAAAAAACGGTTTCCTCAGAGACTCAAGAGGACTTAATTCTAGCAACACTCCCTGAAAAACCACACAGCAGGCCCCTCCCCCAGAAAGCCAGCCAAAAACAAAAACAAAATAAAACAACAACAACAAAAATAAAAACAAGAGGACAACCCCCACTACTTTATAGATACAACCTTTATTTTTAATTCATTCCCACTATTCTGGTTCTTTTCATTTTTTTAATAAAACTTTTTAACCTATTTACCATCACAATGAGATGTTCAATACATCAAATTCCATAATAACCTTTTAACCTGAACTTTTTGGATACTTATACCTGTGTTTTTCTTTTGCTTCTCTATTTTTTAATTTTTATGTCACTTTATTTTATTTTATTTTATTTGAATATTCACATAGAGATAAGCTTCAAGGTAATCCCCTTACCCAATCAATGCTACCTCTATAGGTAAACCAGTTTTAATCCCCCTTTTCTCAGGAACGTTGAGTCCTTTAACAAAGATACCAAGATACATCCAGGAAGAATCAAAATAATCTTCCTCACCCACATGAGAATTTATAACCACTCTTCCATCTTTTTCTTCTGTCAGTGTTTCTGCATATTTGTTTTTGTTCTGGTGGTACATAAATCTTATATTTGGGGTTTGTTTTGGTGGGATACTTTTATTTATTTATTTATTTATTTATTTATTTATTTTCTTTTGTCTTCTACTTTTGTTAGTCTTTTTGTTTGTATACTTCATTAATCTTATCTTTGGGGCCCATTCAGGCTGGGCCTTCTCTTCTCTTTTTTCTTTCTTTGTTTTTCCTGTCTCCCTCCCCCCCCTTTTTTTTCTTTCTATTTGGGGGGTACTTTTGATTGCTCAGAAGCATTCCAGGGTGCACATTGCCTGCACCATGGTTGATACATTCAGTTACACATCCATTCAGCCATCTATCACCAAAATGACTAGGAGGAGGAATGCCCAACAGAGGAAAAATTCAGAGACTGTGCCCTCTGCATCAGAGCTATTGGATATGGACATAGACAGTATGTTGGAAGGGAATTCAGACTAACAATTATCCAGGCAATAGCTAGGTTGGAGAAAGCCTTTGATGACAAAATGGAGTTGATTAGGGCAGAAGTGAAAGCAACCAGGGATGATGTTAATAATGCTCTTAATGAGTTCCAATGTAGTCTAAATTCTCTAAAAGCTAGTGTAACTGAGGCAGAAAATAGAATTAGTGATCTGGAGGACAAACAGATAGAGAAAAAGGATCAGGAGAAAGCCTGGAACAAACAGTTTAGAAGCCATGAAAACAGAATTAGGGAAATAAATGATGCCATAAAACATTCCAATGTCAGAATTATTAGAATCCCTGAGGGGGTTGAGAAAGAAAGAAGACTAGAAGATATAGTTGAACAAATTCTTCATGAAAATTTTCCCAATCTGGTGGAAGGAACCAGTGTTCGTGTACTAGAGGCAGAAAGGTCTGCCCCCAAGATCACAGAATCTAGAAACACCTCGAGACACCAGATTGTGAAAATGATGAATCACAATTGTATACAGGAGCTCTTGAAAGCAGCAAGTGTGAAGAAATTACTTACATAGAGAGGAAAGCCCATCAGAATAACATCAGACCTGTCCACAGAAAACTGGAAAGCCAGAAAGGATCGGCAAGTTGTATTCATGGCACTAAATGAAAAGAACATGCAGTCAACAATATTTTATCCAGCAAGACTGACATTCAAAATGGATGGAGAGGGGTGCCTTGGTGGCTCAGTGGGTTGAAGCCTCTGCCTTCAGTTCAGGTCATGATCCCAGTGTCCTGGGATTGAGCCCCATATCAGGCTCTCCTGCTTCCTCCTCCCTCTCTCTCTCTGCCTGCCTCTCTGCCTACTTCTATTCTCTGTCTGTCAAATAAATAAATAAAATCTTAAAAAAAAAAAAAAAAGGATGGAGAGGTAAAGAGCTTCTAAGACCAGCAAGGTTTAAAAGAGTTGTGACCACCAAGACGACACAGCAGGAAATATTAAGTGGGGTTCTATAAAAGGGGAAAAAACCCAAGAATATCATTGAACAGAAATATGTGGAGACGATCTATAGAAACAAAGACTTCACAGTTAACATGATGTTAATAAAAACATATCTCTCAATAATCCCTCTCAATGTAAATGGCCTAATTGTGCCCATAAAATGACATAGGGTTGCAGATTGGATAAAACGACAGGACCCATCCATATGTTGTCTACAAGAGACCCATTTTGAACCTAAGGATACATCCAGACTGAAAGTGAAGGAATGGAGAAGCATCTTTCATGACAATGAGCCTCAAAACAAGGCTAGGGTAACGATTCTCATATCAGATAAATTAGATTTTAAACTAAAGACTGTAGTCAGATTTACAGAAGGACACTACATAATTCTTGGTTTTTTTTTTTTGGTTTTTTTTTAAAAGATTTTATTTATTTATTTGACAGATAGAGATCACAAGTAGGCAGAGAGGCAGGCAGAGAGAGAGAGGAGGAAGCAGGCTCCCTGCCGAGCAGAGAGCCCGATGCGAGGCCCGATCCCAGGACCCTGGGATCATGACCTGAGCCGAAGGCAGAGGCTTTAACCCACTGAGCCACCCAGGCGCCCCAACACTACATAATTCTTAAAGGGACTATCCACCAAGAAGATCTAACAGTTGTAAATATTTATGTCCCCAATATGGGAGCAGCCAATTACATAAGAAAACTGTTTATCAAGATAAAGAGTCATATGGATATGAATACATAAGTAGCAGGAGATCTTAACACACCACTCTCAGTAATAGACAGATCATCCAAGGAGAAAGTCAATAAAGAAACAAGAGCGTTGAATAACACATTAGACCAGATGGACCTCATAGATATATACAGAACATTCCACCATGAAACAACAGAATACTCATTCTTCTCGAGTGCACATTCTTCTCGAGTGGAACCTTCTCCAGAATAAACCACATACTGGGTCACCACAAACTACAAATTAGGGCTCAACCGATACCAAAAGATTGAGATTATTCCCTGGATATTCTCAGATCACAATGCTTTGAAACTGGAGCTCCGCCACAAGAAAAAGTCTGGTAGGAATTCAAGCACCTGGAAGCTAAAGACCACCTTACTTAAGAATGCTTGGATCAGGGGCACCTGGGTGGCTCAGTGGCTTAAGCCTCTGCCTTCAGCTCAGGTCATGATCTCAGGGTCCTGAGATCGAGCCCCGCATCGGGCTCTCTGCTCAGCAGGGAGGCTGCTTTCCCCTCTCTCTCTGCCTGCCTCCCTGCCTACTTGTGATCTCTCTCTCTCTCTCTCTCAAATAAAAATAAATTAAAAAAAAAGAATGCTTGGATCAACCAGGAGATCAAAGAACTGAAACAATTCATGGAAACCAATGAGAATGAAGACACTTCGGTCCAAAACCTATAGGATACAGCAAAGGTAGTCTTAAGGGGAAAATACATAGCCATCCAAGCCTCCTTCAAAAAAATGGAAAAATCCAGAATATACCAGCTGTCTTTACATCTTTAAGAACTGGAGAATCAAAGACAAATTAAGCCAACTCCATGCACAAAAAGGGAAATGATCAAGATTAGAGCAGAGATCAATGAGATAGAAACTAGAGACACAGTAGAACACATCAATGAAACTAGAAGCTGGTTTTTTGAAAGAATCAATAAGATCAATAAACCATTGGCCAAACCAATTCAAAAGAAAAGAGAGAAGGCCCAAATTAAATTAATAAAATTATGAATGAAAAGGGAGAGATCACAACTCACACCAAGGAAATAGAAACCATCATCAGAAATTATTATCATCATTATTATCATTATCATGCCAATAAGTTAAGCAACCTAGATGAAATGGATGCATTACTGGAAAACTATAAATTTCCAAAATTGAACAAGGAAGAAATTGAAAACCTGAATAGACTGATATCTAGTAACGAGATTGAAGCAGTGTTCAAAAACCTCCCAAAAACCAGGAGCCCAGGATGTGATGGATTCCCTGGGGAATTCTACCAAACTTTCAAAGAAGAAATAACACCTCCTCTCCTGAAGCTGTTTCAAAAAATTGAAGCAGAAGGAAAGCTTCCAGACTCTTTTTTATGAAGCCAGCATTACCCTGATCCCCAAACCAGGCAAAGACCCTACCAAAAAGGAGAATTTCAGACCAATATCCCTGATGAATATGGATGCTAAGATCCTCAACAAGATCCTAGCCAATAGGATCCAATAGCACAGTAAAAAGATTATCCACCATGACCAGGTGGGATTCATCCCTGGGTTTCAAGGACGGTTCAACATTTGCAAATAAATCAATGTGATAGGCAAAATCAATAAGAGAAGAGAGAGGAATCACATGGTCCTCTCAATTGATGCAGAAAAAGCGTTTGACAAAATTTAGCATCCGTTCCTCATTAAAAAACTTCAAAGTGTAGGGATAGGGGGGAAATTACTCAGCATCATAAAATCTATCTATGAAAAACCCACAGCAAATATCATCCTCAATGGGAAAAAGCTTGCAGCTTTCCTTTTGAGATCAGGAACACGACAAGGATGCCCACTCTCACCACTCTTGTTCAACATAGTCTTAGAAGTCCTAGCAACAGCAATCAGACAACAAAGAGAAATAAAAGGTATTCAAATTGGCAATGAAGAAGTCAAACCCTCTATCTTCGCGGATGACATGATACTTTATATGGAAAACGCAAAGACTCCACCTCCAAACTACTAGAACTCATATAGCAATTCAGTAATATGGCAGGATACAAAGTCAATGTCCAGAAATTAGTTGATTTCTTATACACTAACAATGAAAATACAGAAAGTGAAATTAAAGAATCGATTCCATTTACTATAGCACCAAGAACCATAAGACACCTGGGAATAAACCTAACCAAAGAGGTAAAGGATCTGTACTCGAGGAACTACAGAAAACTCATGAAAGAAATGGAAGAAGAAACAAAAAGATTCTCACGGATCGGAAAAATAAACATTGTTAAAAATCTCTATACTGTCTAGAGCAATCTGTACTTTCAATGTCATTCCGACCAAAATTCCACTAGCATTTTTCAAAGAGCTGGAGCAAAGAATCCTAAAATTTGTATGGATTCAGAAAAGACCCTTAATTGCTAAGGAAATGTTGAAAAAGAAAAAAAAAAAACTGGGAGCATCACCTTGAATGATTTTAAGCTTTACTACAAAGCTGTGATCACCAAAACAGCATGGTACTGGCACAAAAAGAGACACATAGAGCAGTGGAACAGAGTAGAGAGCCCAGATATGGACCCTCAACTCTATGGTCAAATAATTTTCAACAAAGCAGAAAAAAATATACAGTGTGGAAAAAAGACAGTCTCTTCAATAAATGGTGCTGGGAAAATTGGACTGCTATGAGTAGAAGAATGAAACTCGACCAATCTCTTACACCATACAAAAAGATAAACTCGAAGTGGATAAAAGACCTCAACGTGAGGCAGGAATCCATCAGAATCCTAGAGGAGAACACAGGCAGTAACCTCTTTGATATCAGCCACAGCAACTTCTTTCAAGATATGTCTCCAAAGGCAAAGGAAACAGAAGCTTAAATGAATTTTTGGGACTCATCAAGATCATAAGCTTCTGCACAGCAAAGGAAACATTCAACAAAACAAAGAGCCAACACATGGAATGAGAAAAGATATTCACAAATGACAATACAGACAAAGGTCTGATATTCAGGATCTATAAAGAACTCCTCAAACTCAACACACACAAAACAGATAATCATGTCAAAAAATGGGCAGAAGGCATTAACAGACACTTCTCCAATGAAGACTTACAAATGGCTATCAGACACATGAAAAAATGTTCATCATCACTAGCCATCAGGGAGATTCAAATCAAAACCACATCAAGATAGTGTCTTACACCAGTTACAATGGCCAAAATTAAAAATCCAATAAACGACGTGTGTTGGAGAGGTTGTGGAGAAAGGGGAACCCTCTTACACTGTTGGTGGGAATGCAAGTTGGTGCAGCCACTTTGGAAAACAGCATGCAGATTCCTTAAGAAAGTAAAAATAGAGCTTCCCTATGACCCTGAAATTGCACTACTGGGTATCTACTCCAGTGATACAGATGTAGTGAAAAGAAGGGCCATCTGAACCCCAATGTTCATAGCAGCAATGGCCACGGTTACCAAGCTGTGGAAAGAACCAAGATGCCCTTCAACGGATGAATGGATAAGGAAGATGTGGTCCATATGCTATGGAGTATTAAGCCTCCATCAGAAGGGATGAATACCCAACTTTTTATCAACATGGACGGGACTGGAAGAGAGTATGTGGAGTGAAATAAGTCAAGCAGAGAGGGTCAATTATTATATGGTTTTGCTTATTTGTGCAGCATAAGAAATAACACGGAGGACATGGGGAGATGGAGAGGAGAAAGGAGTTGTGGGAAATTTTAGGGGGAGATTAACCATGAGAGACTATGGACTCTGAAAAACAATCCGAGGATTTTGAAGGGGCAGGGGGTGGGAAGTTGAGTGAGCCTGGTGGTGGGCATTATGGAGGGCATGTATTCCTGGAGCACTGGGTGTGGTGCATAAACAATGAATTCTGGTACACTGAAAAGAAATTAAAATATATATATATATATATATTCCCAAACTATTCAACAATGCAGGGCTCTCATCAGTTCTGATCAAAGACCTGGTGCCCATCCCTTCCTGGAAAAAGAGGTCATTATCCAATTGTCCAATTGGAGTGGTGTCACTGGTTTCAGTGGAGAACTGAGCCTCCATCCCATGGGCAAATCATCTGAGACAAAGCATATGAGTGATGTTTGTACTACATTTGCACTTTTTCTGTAATTGTTACATAGTTTTAATGCAGAAGTACATACACAAGTGCTAATTCTTTATTTTTTTATTCTTTATATATATAAATATACATATAAATATATAAAGATATTTATATATTTTTATATAGATATAAATAAATAAATAAGATAGAAATAAAGATATTTATATCTTTATATATTTATATGTATATTTATATATATAAAGAATAAAAAAATAAAGAATTAGCACTTGTTCTTCTGAAACTCCTCCAAAAAAATAAAAACAAGAGGGACTCTTCCAAAGTCATTCTATGAAGAGAACATTACCTAGATCCCAAAACCAGACAAAGACCCCACAAAAAGGAGAATTGTTGACCAATATCCTTGAAAAACTTGGATGCATAAATTCTCAATGAGATACTGGCTAATCAGATCCAAACATACAGTAAAACAATTATTTACCATGGACAAGTGGTATTTATTTCTGGGCAGCTGAGATGTGATTAGCACACAAGTCAATCAAGTAATACCTCGCATTAATAAATGAAAGGACAAGAACCATATAATCTTAACAACTAATGCAGAAAAAGAATTTGTCAAAAATACAGCATCCTTTCTTGATAAAAACACTCAACAAAGTAGGGATAGAAGGAACACTAAGGCCAGTTAACCTCTGTGTAGTTCTTCCCCAAAATCAACCTTAGTATACATACAACCTTAGTATAATCATGAGTAGATATCAGATAACCCAAATTCTGAGACATTCTAAAATATCTCACAGCAGTAGTCTTTAAAATACCCAGAGCTTAGAAAAACAAAGGAAGACTGAAAAAATAACACTTTATAGAATATTGGTACATCATGATGAATAAATGCAATGTGTTATTTTGCCTGGATCCCAGAAGAAAAGAAAGATATTAGTGACAAAAACCTGTGAAATCTACCTAAAGTGTGCAGTTTATTAATATCAGTGGACTTCTGTTACTCTTTCTCTCTCTCTCTCTTTTTTTAATACAGTAGTTGTGCAAGGTGCTAGCATTAGAATAATCTGAGACAAGGCATATGAGTGATGTTTGTACTACATTTGCATTTTTTCTGTAATTGTTACATAGCTTTTTTTTTTTTTAAAGATTTTTATTTATTTATTTGACAGAGAGAGATCACAAGCAGGCAGAGAGGCAGGCAGAGAGAGAGGAAGGGAAACAGGCTCCCTGCTGAGCAGAGAGCCTGATGCGGGGCTCGATCCCAGGACCCCGGGACCATGACCCGAGCTGAAGGCAGAGGCTTAAACCACTGAGCCACCCAGGTGCCCCAATTGTTACATAGTTTTAATGCAGAAGTACACAACAATAAATTAATAAAAATATAAATAAAATATATCATGTTTCCTCCTCTGTGCTTACAAACATCAAAGCTAACATAAATGTTTTACTGGGCACCAGGCCTCACTCTAAAAATTTTCACACCCAGTCCTTAATCAATAACTATATTTTCTTTTCATTATTCTGTAAAGAAAAGTGTTAACATAGTAATCTCAATTCCTGTCTTTTATTTAAATAGCTTGGCGATCATGAAAAATCACCTCCATAGCATGAGCTAAGCAGGATCTCCACCATCCTGGCAATGGAGGAAACCATTCAGAGAAGTCACCACAATGATCCCCAGTTTTGGCCAGTGGAAAGCATTCCCATTTATCCCAGTCCTCTCTCTTACCAATGAAACATCGTAGACACAGTACAAAAAACAAGTACATGAAGACTCTGGGATGGAAAAAGAATAAGGAAGTTTTCCCACAAACCTTAACAGTCAAGGAAAACACAACAGTGAATTCCCTGGTTTCTTCCCCTCTGTTACCTCCCCAACATGAAAGACAAGATGCTGCAGGAGAGTCGAACCAACAATCACTCAGAAGCCCAGATGCGGGGAAATGAAACAAAGAGCACCAAAAATTCCCAAAATGCTAATACTCATGATCCAAGGATCTGGAGAAAAGTTGGCCTGAGCCTGAAAATATTTTTGACAAACCTGCCCATCATTTACCTGCACACACTAATGAATTCCCAAACTGTTCAACAATGCAGGGCTCTCATCAGTTCTGAACAAAGACCTGGTGCCCATCCCTTCCTGGAAAAAGAAGTCATTATCCAATTGTCCACTTGGAGTGGTGTCACTGGTTTCCGTGGAAAATTGAGACTCCATCCCATGGGCAAATGGCCTGGAGAAGGATAGGTCACTGCACTAGTTAGTAGTCCAGTTCCTCCCACCCATGAGTTTAGCTGGCCTGAAGGAACCTACTTCAAGACCACCCATCAGGAGGGAGATGGAATGGCAGAGGTGGTCTGTACTCCTGTACTCCTTATGGTGGCCATGGGGCCTGTGAGGAGCTGAGTTTGTGCTCTCACCCGACATTAGCACAGTGAATAAGGGGGATGAACAAAGGGAGCTGGCCTTATGCTTGAGCCCAGAATCCCTGGTGTCAGGGATTAGAGAGGATAGCGGGGACCCAAATGACCATTCCCTGCAGTGAAGCAACTCCATTCATTCCTGTGTGTCCCATTCTGGGGTCAGCAGTGCCCATCAGGGAGCCTGTCCAACTCCCCCACCAGTTGGGAACTAGTAGGTCACAAATTTGCCCCATTTTTCCCAACAGGGAGTCAGCAGCCCTGACCAGTGGGAGTAAGAACTTCACTTTCCCTGGGGCCATGAGGAAGCTGACATACAACCCCTGATATCCTGCTCACCTGAATGGGAGGACTGAATGATTATAGAAAGGTAACTGGGGGGCCAGCAGTTCACATTATATTGCCCCAAATCCAGGAAATCCAGGAAAAAAGCCATTTGTAATGTCAAGAAGCAGGAAAATCTAACCTTGAATGAGAAATAAGAATTTACTGCCATTTACACTAGGGTTACTCAGTTGCTGAAATTACTAGATAGATATTTTTAGGCAATAATTGTAAAATCCATCTGATGAGCAACTACAAACACTCCCGGAACAAATGGAAAAGATCGAGATGAAGAATTGATATAGAAGACTTCCAAATATACCAAGTGGAAATTATAGTACTGAAAAATACAATAGATGAGCTTGCTAAAGAAACCTCGCTAATCAAGCTCAAGAATAGGTAACACTTATTTGTTATTTCTTTGTGTGTTGAAAGAACAAAGACCTTACATCCCCTCTGCATAATTCCCACCACCATAAAGTCTCCTTTGGGTGTCATCAGGGGATGCTGTGCACCAGCTCAGAGAGGCCTAGGTTGAAGCCAGCTGCAATGGTTCCAGATGACTGGGCACTCCACATGGTCTAGTTGACCCCAAAGATGTGAGAGCAGCTGCTTCTTTAGAAGGGACAAACTCAGAGCTCTTTCCCCTGCCCCAGACCTCCTCTTGAGAGGGAAGCTACAAGCTGGGCTGAGGACCCAGTATCAAGTGGCACTGTTGACTCATATTTACATAATGCACCACAAAACACAGATTTACCCTGGGAGCTGATGAGGAGACAAAGGACACATCCCCAATACCAGCACCAGCTCTACAGGCAGGGGAACCTTGGGAAGTCCACACCATGACCTGGACTCCTCACCTCCATCTCCTCCTCCTCAACCATTGATCAGGTTCATGGAGATTTCTAACGGTGGTGACTGGAGGAGTCCTTCTGCCTTTATTCTTCATTCCTAACATGTGTCTGCTTTCATTTCAAGGACCAATTAGTTCTCATGCTGTGATATGACTCAGGGGCCCTCACTCACTGTGTCCCCAGGAGGGACAGTCACAGTCACCTGTTCCTCCACCACTGGAGCAGTCACCAATGTTCACCATCCATACTGGTTCCAGCTGAAGCCTGGCCATGTCTCCAGGACATTAATTTATGATACAAGCAAAAAACACCTCTGGACCCCCCTATCAAGTTCTCAGGTTAACTCCTTGGGGCAAAACTCCCCTGACACTCTCTGGTGCCTAGTCTCAGGACAATGCTGATTACCACTGAGAGCTACCCTTATAGTGGTGCTTGGTGCAGTGTGAGACCCAGGAGTGGGAGGAAAACAAAAACTCATTTTCACCAAGTGTGAGTACAACTATGGTTATGTCATATGGGCCATGACCAGACATATGACTTCCAGAAAAATCTAAATGTTAACCATCCATGCAGAGATGGGGATTGAATGGGTCTGAATATTTAAAAATTGTTGAATCAGTTTTGGAACATAAAATTTTAATATTTTATCTAAATATTAAATATGCACATAGGGTAACTCAATATTATAGTTTTAGAAAGCAATTTTTAAAGAAATATACCGACCTAAGACACTTAAGAATGAGTATACAAGTATGTCAAGTTCAGAGTTGTTTACAATGAAAAATAATTCAAACCAACATGAACGTTTCTCATTGGAAAAGTGGCCGAATTATACCAAATCATTCTATGGAATAAAGATGATATATGAATGAAATGAGACAGATCTACATATACTGTTAAACAATGATCCCAGTTACATTTATCTGGAAATACTGGTCATGGAACAATAAAATGCAAAAAGCAAGATCTCTTTATGTTAATATAATATAAAATATATAAAATACTAGTGTAAATAATTTATAATTATTATTTATATTATATAATATATTAAATTACATATATTAAAATATATATAAATTATATTACTACAGCTCATTAATTAACTTATTAACAGTTATTCTTCATTCAGGAAGTAGCAGTGAAACAGAAAAGTGCATTTTCAGTAGATGGTAATATATTAAATTTAAAGAACCCTTAGAGAAACTTATTAAATAACAATCCTCATACTGAGACAATTTACAAAATTAGAGAAAAAGTCTTAAATATAATAGTGAATTGATACAAAATAATTATCAAGAGAATAATATAATTATTAAAGTGTAAATGAGAAACCACAGAAGTTATCAAGGCCAAAAAAAAAATGTAGTTCCTGACAGCATGATATTTTTGTGGCAGACATATATAAATAAATACATGTACCATGTGGGCTTGTGAAATTAACAGGAGACCCTGACAACAACAACAATAACCAAATAAGTCAAACTGTCAGGGTAACCAAGGTTGAATTATTACCAGTGTTGGACCAATGAACTTTTCTGGGGATCTTTAAGCATTGAACTTTTTTCAAGTGCATTATGTCCCAGTAATGAAATCAGGAACAAGGAAGAAGATAAGTCAGATAATCAGGTGATTCTGAAATATCTTTAAATGTAAATATTTCCCTTAGCTATCTACCTGAGGACATCAATGCCCTGGGGGAAAAAAGGAATAGCTCAATCCCAGATTTGGCCTGCTTATTCTACTGCCCTGGGTGGTGACTTAAGAAAGGTCAACCTGAGAGGTCAGAAAGCCCAACCAGGAATGATGGGCAGTATGACTTGGGTGGGGGAGCATGGTGTCTGTGGGCAGGAAGGGGTGTTAGTGGGCTGCTCCCCACTATCACTCACCACTGCACACTTAGGAAGCAGGGTCCTTACTGTGGCTGACTATCTTGCAACTGGGTACCCAGAAGCAACACGGTCCTTAGTTCTGAATCACACAGGCCTCATATTTTGTCATCCACTGCATCATGGAGTAAACTGATTATCACGGAAAGATAGAAGGGCAGGATAAACCTACAACAAAAATAATTTTGCTTCCTGAACTCGAGCTGCAATGCTCCCTGGGCAAAGGATAGGACACATTAGGGGATGGACTGTCTCTGTGCCAATAATTGGGCCTCAGCAAGCAGAGCTCTGCGGCTTCTCCGCTATGACCTGTATTCTTTTTTTTTTCAATTCCTCACTGATTGAATAGAGAGTTTTCTTTAGGAGAAAGCAGAAGGCTTTGGGGAGTCAAGAGGGAGGGAAAATGGATCTACCTTTTCTCCTATGAGATCTGGGCACAAGTGGTTGGCATCCCATTCTTCCTGTCACCTTCTGACCCATGTTCTGGGGTTGTAAGAAAGAGGGAGCTGGTTCTGCCATGCACAGTGTCTAGGTCTTTGTTTTAAAAATGGTTGAAATACATATTAAAGTAAGAGACATACATCTGAAACTCTTTTTCTCACTCTAGCAAATCAGTGGAAGGAGCATAACCCAACAGAAGAGTAACAGAAGTGAAAATTACAGGAAGTTCTAACTTAAGAACATAGCTGATAGTTGCACAAATGACTCAATGCCTGTGCCGTTAGAGTCATACTATCTCAGAAAAATTATCCTTGAGCAACAGGGAGGGTTGGGGCTGAGACCAGTAGTGTGCAGTCTCTGTGATGAGGAACATGGAATTTGGGGGGGCAGATGTGAAGAGACACTGAACCACATGTTAGGTGCCTGAACTAAGTAAGAGCTACTGAGCTTCCAGTGCCAGTCTCCTGACACTGGGAAAGAACAGCGAGGTTAGCAGACACACTTTATGGGACACAGTGATCTCTAGAGCACATGGTCAGACTGCATCTACATGTCCTCCCAGATGCAAGCACAACCCAGAGGGAGCTCCTCCCTGATTCACTCAGGAACACTCAGGACCCACAATGGGTGCTGCTCTACCACCTTCCTGTGTGTGAACTTTCCTAGCATCCCGAGTGCTTCTCCCATCTCCAGGAAGACCATCAGTCTAGCCATTCTGCTCCAGCTGCCCAGATCTGCGCCACGGAAAAGTGAATGTGGTACCCTGGTTTCTGGGCAATGCTCAGGTGTCAGGACAGCCACTCTCAGAGACCCTTGCTGCTAACTATGATTTCCAAATTTGCCTGTGATGAAATCTGCAAATAGTGTGTGAGCCCTTTATTTGCCACCATTTCAGTTGTTATTTTTGTATCAATCTTCATTTTTGCCAATACTTTATAGTGATTTGTGGAAAGAGATATCAATCATGTTTTCATCTTTCCAAGACTTTCTTTTTTCTTGAGTTTCAATACTGATGGACACCTCAAAATTTGATAAAGATAAGAAATTACCCATTGGTCCCCAAGGTATCTTGAGTGTTAGTTTAAGAACAACATCCTTTACTGTGATTATTTTTTTTAGCATCAGTCGTGGCTCTCAAACACATTGGGAGGCAGGAAAGGTATCCTGTAAGAATTAGCAAACCAACAATTTATTACTGATTCCACAATGAATGCCAATCATAATTATAGCTCATCCTGGGTTTAGCACCAGCCCTGAGCTTCATCCACCCCCTTATGCCCCCTGCCACTCCTCCTAACTACCAGAATCTTCTTCAAAATTATAGGTCTTTTTACACTTCTTTAGAGCACAAAGGGGAAGGGACTTGAAAATGTACCTGGGAGAAGGGAGTTGGGGAAATTGGAGGGGGAGACAAACCATGAGAGACGTGGACTCTGAAAAACAATCCAAGGGTTTTGGAGGGGTGGGGTTGGGAGGTTGGGTGAGCCTGGTGGTGGGTATTATGGAGGGCACATATTGCATGGAGCACTGAGTGTGGAGCATAAACAATGAATTCTGGAGCACTATAAAGAGATTTAAAAAATAAATTTAAAATAAATAAAAAAGAGAAAAAGAAAATGTACCTTGACTGCCACACACACTTGTTCACACAGTGTCTTTTTAAAATTCTTTTTAATTTCATTAATTTATTTTTAAATGTCCTTTATGCCCATTGTGGGGCTTGAAGTCACAATCCATAGATCAAGCATCACATACTATATCCACTGAGTCAGTCAGGCACAGAGTATCCTTTTCACTTCTGATCAGGAGCCACACTTGTCTCTATTTGTTATACCTGGCACGGCCAGTTGTTTCCAAATTTCATGGTCAAACTCTGACCTTTCCTTCTCAAAGGCTATAGTTACATTGATGGACTTCATGGAATATACAGCTTCTTAGAACATTTGAGGTTGGCCTCTTCAGCCTGGTGGATCACTGAGTGTAGGGACACCAAGCCCTGATAGGCTTCCTCATTCTAGGACTAGTCAGAGGGGACCACATCCCTTCACTCCCAAGATTGGGGCTCTGAGATTCCCAGGGAACTCACTGACAGAGGAGTGACCACTAAGATGATCCACCAAGGAGACAATCAGGGTTGTCACTTGGGAAGACAGAAAATGTCCCCAGTGCTGGGATGGATTTGGGATGAGCTAGAAGCAGGGCCAGGATATGGAGAACACACCCATGTCCTCAGACTCAGTCTTTCCAGAGAGGATAGTTGGGTTGAAGTTACCAGACATGTGAGGGAGCTGATTTGGTGAAAGATGCCATTCCTGTCCCTCAGTGTTCTAGTCACCCTGCAGTCATTGGTCTATGTGAGGTCCCAGCTTAAGGCTCTTTCACATTCTCCTACAGGGGATAGCAGGGTGACACTGGGTCAGGGAGAGAGGGTCACCTTCTCTCCCTATTGTGTTTGGGAGGCATGAAAAGGCCCAGGGACACCCATCTCCAGACCAGGAGACGGAGGTGGCCACATCCTGTGAGGTTCCCCACCCTACCATGGCCTGGATGGTGTTTCTTCTTGAGCTCCTTGGTTATGGCTCAGGTCAGGGGAGTACGCTTTGCATCCTTGAAGGGTACATAAAATCAAGGCCTCAGGGTGACTTGTTTCCATAACAACAACACCTGTCTCTCCTCTTGATTTTAGGAACAGAACCCCAGGCTGTGGTGTTCCAGGAGCCATCACTGTCAGTATCTCCAGGAGGGACAGTCACATTCACCTGTGCCTTGAGTACTGGTTCTGTCTCTATGGGTAACTATCCTGGCTGGTACCAGCAGACCTAAGGTCAACCTCCTCACTTATTATCTACAACACAAACAACCTCCTCCTTATTATCTACAACACAAAAAGCTGCTCCTCAGGGGTCCGTGGATACTTCTCTGGATCCCTAATAGGGAACAAAACCACTCTCATCATCTCAGGGGCCCAGCCTGAGGTTGAGGTTGGCTATTTCTGTGTGTTTTATAGAAGCAGTTATAATTACACAGTAATTTAAATAAATGAGGAGGTGCAACAAAAACCTCCTCATGAACTCAGAATGGCTCAGCCTTAGAAGCAGGAGAAATAGTGAGTGGGTGAATAGTAAACCCCAATATGGGAAAGGAGGCTCCCTTGCCCCATTATCCTCTGCAGTGGTCCCTACTCATATGCCCCGATTTTGACTTCCCAAGGTGTGTCCATCTCTCCAGTGTGACTCCCCTCTTCCTCAAACCTAGACTTCCTCTCTTTCTCTGTTTATGATGGGGAGGGCACTCAGGCCAATAATGTACTCACAAACAGTGAGTTTCAATGAGCTCCCTGCTCTGTGTGAGATGCTTCTTATTAAAAGAACATTAACAAACATGTCCTCATTCAGTAATTTAATGATGGAAACCAAAGCCTATTGAACATTTATTTTAAAGATTTCATTTTTATTTATTTGACAGAGAGATCACAAGTAGGCAGAGAGGCAGGCAAGGAAAGTGGGGTGGGGGGGGAGCTGGCTTCCTGCTGAGCAGAGACCCTGATGCAGGGCTCCAACCCAGGACCCTGAGATCATGACCTGAGCAGAAGGCAGAGACTTTAACCCACTGAGCCACCCAGGTTCCCCAAAATTTTTTTTAAAATTTCTTTTCATTGTTCCAGAATTCATTGTTTATATACAACACCCAGTGCTCCATGCAATAAATGCCTTCCATAATACCCACTATGAGGCTCACCCAACCTCCCACAACCCCTCCCCTCCAAAACCCTCAGAATGTTTCTCAGACTCCAAAATCACTCATGGTACATCTCCCCCTCCAATTTTCCCCAAATCCCTTCTCTCCATCTCCCCATATCCTCAATGTCATTCCATATGCTCCACATGAGAGTGAAACTATATGATAATTGACTCTCAATGCCTGATTTATTACACTTAGCATAATCTCTTCCAGTCACATTTATGTTGATAAAAAGTTGGGTATTCATCCTTTCTCATGGAGGCTTAATACTCCATAGTATATATGGACCATATATTCTTTATCAATCCATCCATTGAAGGGCATCTTGGTTCTTTCCACTGTGTGGTGACTGAGGTCGTTACTGTTATGAACATTGGGATACAGATGGTCCTTCTTTTCACTACATCTGTATCACTGGAGTAAATACCCATTAGTGCAATTGCAGGGTCATAGAGAAACTCTATTTTTAATTTCTATTTTTTTTCCATGGGTGATCAGAGTAATTTTTTTAATCATTTTTAAAAATTTATTTTCAGGGATGCCTGGGTGGCTCAGTTGGTTAAGCAGCTGCCTTCGGCTCAGGTCATGATCCCAGCGTCCTGGGATCGAGTCCCATATCGGGCTTCTTGCTCATCAGGGAGCCTGCTTCTTCCTCTGCCTCTGCCTGCCATTCTGTCTGCCTGTGCTTGCTCTCTCTCCCTCTCTGACAAATAAAATCTTTAAAAAAAAAAAAATTTATTTTCAGCATAACAGTATTCATTGTTTTTTATACACACCCAGTGCTCCATGCAATCCATGCCCCCTCTAACCCACCACCTGGTTCCCCCAAACTCCCACCCCCCACCTCTTCAAACCCTTCAGATTGTTTTTCAGAGTCCATAGTCTCTCATTGTTCACCTCCCCTTCCAATTTCCCCCAACTCCCTTCTCCTAACTCCCCATGTCCTCCATGCTATTTGTTATGCTCCACAAATAAGTGAAACCATATGATAATTGACTCTCTCTGCTTGACTTATTTCACTCAGCATAATCTCTTCCAGTCCCGTCCATGCTGCTACAAAAGTTGGTTATTCATCCTTTCTGATGGAGGCATAATACTCCATAGTGTATATGGACCACAGCTTCCTTATCCATTCGTCCGTTGAATGGCATCTTGGTTCTTTCCACAGTTTGGCAACCGTGGCCATTGCTGCTATAAACATTGGGGTACAGATGGCCCTTCTTTTCACTACATCTGTATCTTTGGAGTAAATACTCAGTAGTGCAATTGCAAGGTCATAGGGAAGCTCTATTTTTAATTTCTTGAGGAATCTTCACACTGTTCTCCAAAGAGGCTGCACCGACTTGCATTCTCACCAACAGTGTAAGAGGGTTCCCCTTTCTCCACATCCCCTCCAACACATGTTGTTTCCTGTCTTGCTAATTTTGGCCATTCTAACTGGTGTAAGGTGGTATCTCAATGTGGTTCTAATTTGAATCTCACTGATAGCCAGTGATAATGAACATTTTTTCATGTGTCTGATAGCCATTTGTATGTCTTCATTGGAGAAGTGTCTGTTCATATCTTCTGCCCATTTTTGGATATGATTATCTGTTTTGTGTGTGTTGAGTTTGAGGAGTTCTTTATAGATCCTGGATATCAACCTTTTGTCTGTAGTGTCATTTGCAAATATCTTCTCCCATTCCGTGGGTTGCCTCTTTGTTTTCTTGACTGTTTCCTTTGCTGTGCAGAAGCTTTTGATTTTGATGAAGTCCCAAAAGTTTATTTTGGCTTTTGTTTCCTTTGCCTTTGGAGACATATCTTGAGAGAAGTTGCTGTGGCTGATATCGAAGAGATTACTGCCTATGTTTTCCTCTAGGATTCTGATGGATTCCTGTCTCACGTTGAGGTCTTTTATCCATGTTGAGTTTATCTTTGTGTATGGTGTAAGAGAATGGTCGAGTTTCATTCTTCTACATATAGCTGTCCAGTTTTCCCAGCACCATTTATTGAAGAGACTGTCTTTTTTCCACTGTATATTTTTTCCTGTTTTGTCGAAGATTATTTGACCATAGAGTTGAGGGTCCATATCTGGGCTCTCTACTCTGTTCCACTGGTCTATGTGTCTGTTTTTATGCCAGTACCATGCTGTCTTGGTGATCACAGCTTTGTAGTAAAGCTTGAAATCAGGTAACGTGATGCCCCCAGTTTTATTTTTGTTTTTCAACATTTCCTTAGTAATTCGGGGTCTCTTCTGATTCCATACAAATTTTAGGATTATTTGCTCCAGCTCTTTGAAGAATACCAGTGGAATTTTGATCGGAATGGCATTAAAAGTATAGATTGCTCTAGGCAGTATAGACATTTTAACAATGTTTATTCTTCTGATCCAAGAGCATGGAATGGTCTTCCATCTTTTTGTGTCTTCTTCAATTTCTTTCATGAATGTTCTGTAGGTCCTCGAGTACAGATCCTTTACCTCTTTGGTTAGGTTTATTCCCAGGTATCTTATGGTTCTTGGTGCTATAGTAAATGGAATTGATTCTCCAATTTCCTTTTCTGTATTTTCATTGTTAGTGTATAAGAAAGCCACTGATTTCTGTACATTGACTTTGTATCCTGCCACGTTGCTGAATTGCTGTATGAGTTCTAATAGTTTGGGGGTGGAGTCTTTTGGGTTTTCCATATAAAGAATCATGTCATCTGTGAAGAGAGAGAGTTTGATTTCTTCCTTGCCAATTTGGATACCTTTTATTTCTCTTTGTTGTCTGATTGCTGTTGCTAGGACTTCTAATACTATGTTGAACAGGAGTGGAGAGAGTGGGCATCCTTGTCGTGTTCCTGATCTCAATGGGAAGGCTGCAAGCTTTTTCCGATTGAGGATGATATTTGCTGTGGGTCTTTCATAGATAGATTTTATCAAGTTCAGGAATGTTCCCTCTATCCCTATGGTTTGAAGCGTTTTAATCAGGAACGGATGTTGGGTTTTGTCAAATGCTTTTTCTGCATCAATTGAGAGGACCATGTGGTTCTTCTCTCTCCTCTTATTGATTTGTTCTGTCACATTGATTGATTTGCGAATGTTGAACCATCCTTGTAACCCAGGGATGAATCCCACCTGGTCATGATGGATAATCTTTTTAATGTGCTGTTGGATCCTATTAGCTAGGATCTTGTTGAGAATCTTAGCATCCATATTCATCAGTGATATTGGCCTGAAATTCTCCTTTTTGGTAGGGTCTTTGCCTAGTTTGGGAATCAGGGTAATGCTGGCTTCATAGAACGAGTCTGGAAGTTTTCCTTCTGCTTCCATTTTTTGAAACAGCTTAAGGAGAATAGGTGTTATTTCTTCTTTGAAAGTTTGGTAGAATTCCCCAGGGAATCCGTCAGGCCCTGGGCTCTTGTTTTTTGGGAGGTTTTTGATCACTGCTTCAATCTCGTTACTAGATATCGGTCTATTTAGGTTGTCAATTTCTTCCTGGTTCAATTTTGGGAGTTTATAGTTTTCCAGGAATGCATCCATTTCACCTAGGTTGCTTAGCTTATTGGCATATAACTGTTGATAATAACTTCTGATGATTGTTTCTACTTCCTTGCTGTTGTGATCTTTCCCTTTTCATTCATAATTTTATGAATTTCAGCTTTCTCTCTTTTCTTTTGGATTAGTATGGCCAATGGTTTATCGATCTTATTGTTTCTTTCAAAGAACCTGCTTCTAGTTTCATTGATACGTTCTACTGTATCTCTGGTTTCTACTTCATTGATCTCAGCTCTAATCTTGATTATTTCCCTTCTTATGTGTGGAGTTGGTTTGATTTTTTGTTGATTCTCCAGTTCTTTAAGGTGTAGAGACAGCTGCTGTGTTCTGGATTTTTCAATTTTTTTGAGAGAGGCTTGGATGGCTATGTATTTCCCCCTTAGGACCGCCTTTGCTGTATCCCATAGGTTTTGGACTGAAGTGTCTTCATTCTCTCTGGTTTCCATGAATTGTTTCAGTTCTTCTTTGATCTCCTGGTTGATCCAAGCATTCTTAAGCAAGGTTGTCTTTAGCTTCCAGGTGTTTGAGTTCCTTCGGAACTTTTCCTTGTGATTGAGCTCCAGTTTCAAAGCACTGTGGTCTGAGAATATGCAGGGAATAATCTCAGTCTTTTGGTATCGGTTGAGTCCTGATTTGTGACCCAGTATCTGGTCTATTTTTGAGAAGCTTCCATGTGCACTTGAGAGGAATGAGTATTCTTTTGTTTTAGGGTGGAATGTTCTGTATATATCTATGAGGTCCATCTGGTCCAATGTGTCATTCAATGCTCTTGTTTCTTTATTGATTTTTTGTTTTGGTGATCTGTGTATTTCTGAGAGAGGCATGTTAAGATCTCCTACTATTAATGTATTCATATCAATATGACTCTTTATCTTTTTTTAAAAAAGATTTTATTTATCTATTTGACAGAGAGAGAGATCACAGGTAGGCAGAGAGACAGGCAGAGAGAGAGGAGGATGCAGGCTCCCCGCTGAGCAGAGAACCCGATGCGGGCCTCGATCCCAGGACCCTGGGATCATGACCTGAGCCGAAGGCAGAGGCTTTAACCCACTGAGCCACCCAGGCGCCCTCTTTATCTTGATTAACAGTTTTCTTATGTAATTGGCTGTTCCCATATTGGAGGCATAGATATTTACAATTGTTAGATCATCTTGGTGGATAGTCCCTTTAAGAATTATGTAGTGTCCTTCTGTATCTCTGACTACAGTCTTTAATTTAAAATCTAATTTATCTGATATTAGAATCGCTACCCCGGCCTTCTTTTGAGGCCCATTGGCATGAAAGATGCTTCTCCATCCCTTCACTTTCAGTCTGGGTGTATCTTCAGGTTCAAAATGGGTCTCTTGTAGACAACATATGGATGGGTCCTGTCGTTTTATCCAATCTGCAACCC
>NW_019154157.1:709960-721115 GCF_002288905.1 Enhydra lutris kenyoni | reverse complement strand
ACAACATATGGATGGGTCCTGTCGTTTTATCCAATCTGCAACCCAGTACCATTTTATGGGCGCATTTAGGCCATTCACATTGAGAGTGATTACTGATAGGTACGTTTTTACTGACATCGTGTTACCTTTGAAGCCTTTCTTTCTATAGATTGTCTCTATATTTCCATTCAATGCTATTCTTAGGATATTTCCTCTTTTATAGAACCCCCCTTAATATTTCCTGCAGTGTCGGCTTGGTGGTCACATAGTCTTTTAAGCCTTGCCGGTCTTGGAAACTCTTTATCTCTCCATCCATTTTGAATGTCAGTCTTGCTGGATAAAGTATTCTTGGCTGCATGTTCTTCTCATTTGGTGCCCTGAATATATCTTGCCAGCCCTTTCTGGCTTGCCAGGTCCCTGTGGACAGGTCTGACGTTATTCTGATGGGCTTTCCTCTGTAAGTAAGGAGCCTCTTTGTCCTAGTGGCTTTCAAGAGATTATACCTACAATTATGATTCCTCAATTCGACTATCAGGTGCCTTGATGTTTTTATGGATTCTATAATCTTGGGTGGAGACTGTTCGGCCTCTAGTACATGAACGCTGGTTCCATTCGCGAGATTGGGAAAATTTTCCAGAAGAACTTGTTCCACTATATCTTCTAGACTTCGTTCTTTCTCTTCCCCTTCAGGGATTCCAAAAATTCTGATGTTGGAACATTTCATGGCATCATTTATTTCCCTGATTGTGTTTTCATGGTTTCTAAGCTGTTTGTTCCAGGGTTCCTCTTGATCCCTTCTCTCTATCTGTTTGTCCTCCACATCACTAATTCTATCTTTTGTCTCAGTTACCCTAGCTTTGAGAGAATTTAGATTAGATTGGAACTCATTGAGAGCATTGTGAACCTCTGCCCTGGTAGCTTTTAGCTCTGCCCTAACTTTGTGAACATCCTGTCTGGTCGTTTTCATCTCGGCCCTAATCAATTCCGTTAGGTCATCCATGGCTTTCTCCAACCTAGCTATTGCCTGGATAATTGTTAGCCTGAATTCTCTTTCCAACATATTGTCTATGTTGATAGCCATTAGCTCTGTTGCAGAAGGTCCATCCTCTGTATTTTTCTTCTGTTGGGCATTCCTCCTCCTAGTCCTTTTGGTGAGAGATGACTGAACAGATGTAGCTGGATGTATCGACCGTGGTGCAGTCTGGGTGCACCCTGGAACACTTCTGAGCAATCAGGATTCCCCACCCAAATGAGAGAAAAAAGAAAACAAAAAGAAAAAAAAAAGGGGGAGAGAGAGAGAGAGAGAGAGAGAGAGAGAGAGAGAACAGGAAAGAAAGGGAAGATGAAAGAGTAGGTTCTGCCCAAATGGGCCCCAAGGTAAGATTTATGAGGTATACAAACAAAAACAGACAAACAAAAAGACTGATAAAAGTATATAACAAGAGAAAAAAAATACATGCAAATAAAGGAAGAACCTTGTCGAAAAGAACCCCAAGTGTAAGATTTATATACTATCAGGACAAACACAAAAACACAGAAACACTGGTGGAAGAAAAAGATGGGAGAGTGGTTATAAATTCTCAGTGTGGGTAAGGAAGGTTGTTTTGATTCTTCCTGGATGTATCTTGATATCTTTTTTAAGGGACTCAACTTTCCTAGGCTAAAGGGGGATTAAAAATTGGTTTACCTATAGGGGTAGTATTGATTTGGGAAAGGGGATTACTTTGAAGTTTAACTCTATATGAATATTAGAAAATAAATATAAAAAAGGAATAAACTAGACTAAACTAAACTAAAATTAAAAAAAATTCATATACACTATGGAGTATTATGCCTCCTTCAGAAAGGATGAATACCCAACTTTTGTAGCAACATGGATGGGACTGGAAGAGATTATGCTGAGCGAAATAAGTCAGGCAGAGAGAGTCAATTATCATATGGTTTCACTTATTTGTGCAGCATAACAAATAGCATGGAGGACATGGTAGTTAGGAGAAGGGAGTTGGGGGAAATTGGAAGGGGAGGTGAATAATGAGAGACTACGGACTCTGAAAAACAATCTGAAGGGTGAAGAGGTTGGGGGGTGGGAGTTTGGGGGAACCAGGTGGTGGGTATTAGAGAGGGCACAGATTGCATGGAGCACTGGTTGTGGTACAAAAACAATGAATATTGTTATGCTGAAAATAAATTAAAAAATGATTAAAAAATTTCAAAAAATAGAAATGCAAAAGAAAAACACAGGTGTATTTATCAAAAAGTTCAGGTTAGAAGGTTATTATGGAATTTGATGTACAGGACAGCTCGCTGTGATGGTAAATAGGTTAAAAATTATCTATATAAAAAAATGATCCAGAATAGTGGGAACAAATTAAAAATAAAAGTTGTCCTATGAATTAGTGGTGGTGGTTCTCTTGTAGTCTTTTTTTTTTTTTTCTTTCCTGGTTGGTTTTCTGGGGGAGGGGCCTGCCACGTGGGTTTCCAGTCAATGATGTTCCCTGAGTTAAGTCCTCCAGTCCCCCTCAAGGGGGTGGGCTCTGAGGAAACCGGTTTTTTCAGGCTTTGTTCTCTGGTGGTTTTTATATTTGTTCACCTTTTTTTTTTTTTTTTTCCCCTGTCGCCTTGACCGCTTTTGATGGTTTTTGTAGGTTTAGAGGAAAGCAATCTGCACCCTGACCTCCCTCTCAGAGAGAAGCTTCAGTCTGTTCTTCTGTGGGTGTTGCGGAGCCCATATAAATACCCCCTTGGCCACTGGCAGAGAGGGTTCTGAGTCGCGTACCCTGGGGACACAGGATCTTCTGCTTGTACCCAAAACCAAAGCAGCGGCAGCTGTTTGGGCAGCTCCAGACCACCAGAGAGGTTCCAAGCAGTGATCACACACAGATTTTCCCACTGGCCCGGGCTGGGAGTGCCCTGTCTTTCTGGGTCTAAGAGCGCCCGGCTTGCGCGCACCTTTTTCAGGGGAGGCTGTGGGTTTCACGCACGTCTCAGTCTCTGACAATGGGGCACAGGTCTGAAAGCACCAGTCTGTGCCTTTGTGCACCTCTCTCAGGGGAGAGTTTGGGGCACATGTCTTAGGCTCTGAAACAATGGCGCATGTCAAGGAGCACAGGCTGGGCCTTTGTACCTCTCTCAGGGGAGGATGAGGGGTGTGCACATCTCAGGCTCTGTAGCAGGGCTCATGCGTTCTGCCATCTGGCGAGGCTCCCATCCCCTCACAGGGGCCAGAACCCACGCAATCTCGGGTGTGCTGGCAGTTCAGGGATCAAGACCTTGTTTCTCCACCACACTCTCTCTGGCTCAGCACCAGGGGAGGCTGACAGGGGACTTAAGACCCTGTCCCTAGCCGCCCCGATTCCCACAATTCCCCCCCTCCCCCGCAATCTTTTGCTCTTTTGGAGTGCTTTCAACCAGTCTCCAAGTTAAGGCTGGTCCCCAGATGCAGGGCACTCTCGCTCGTATTAGGGGTATTACTTTCCAACCAATCACCTCTGGTGGCTCCCTCCCCCTTTTGTTTATCTTCCGTTATCAGTCCGCCTTTCCCACTCTACTTTACCTGCCCACTGGCGTCTTCTGCCCCTGTAGAGATCCAGATGTGTCTAATTCTGATCTGAGGCTGATTTCATGGGTGATCGGAGTTCTTTGGTAGGTAATCAGCTCACTTTAGGGTAAAGGTTGAAAAGGCGCCTCCTCCTACTTCCCCGCCATTTTGTCCTATTTTTAATTTCTTAAGGGATCTGCACATTGTTTTCCAAAGTGGCTGCACCAATTTGCATTCCCACCAACAGTGTAAGAGGGTTCCCTTTTCTTCACATCCTCTCCAACACAAGTTGTTTACTGTCTTGTTAATTTTGGCCATTCTAATTGATGTAAGGTGGTATCACAATGTGGATTTGACTTGAAAGTCCCTGATGGCCAGTGATGATGAACATTTTTTTCACGTCTGATAGCCATTTGTATGTCTTCATTGGAGAAGTGTCTGTTTTTGTCTTCTGCCCATTTTTGACATGATTCTCTGTTTTGTGTGTGTTGAGTTTGAGGAGTTCTTTATAGATCTTGGGTACCAGCCTTTTGTCTGTACTATCATTTGTGAATATATTCTCCCATTCTGTGGGCTGTCTCTTTGTTTTGTTGAATGTTTCCTTTGCTGTTCAGAAGTTTTTGATCTTAATGAAGTCCCAAGAGTTCATTTTCGCTTTTGTTTCTTTTGCCTTTGGAGACATATCTTGAAAGAAGTTGCTGTGGCGAATGTAAAGAGGTTACCGGCTATGTTCTCCACTAGGATTCTGATGGATTCCTGCCTCACATTGAGGTCTTTTATCCATTTTGAGTTTATCTTTGTATATGGTGTAAAAGAATGGTCGAGTTCCATTCTTCTACATATAGCTGTCCAATTTTCCCAGACTGTCTTTTTTCAACACTGTATAATTTTTCCTACTTTGTTAAAGATTATTTGACCATAGGTCCATATCTGGGCTCTCTACACTGTTCCACTGGTCTATGTGTCTGTTTTTGTGCCACGACCATGCTGTCTTGGTGACCATGGCTTTGTAGTAAAGCTTAAAATCAGGCAACGTGATGCCCCCAGTTTTTTTTTTTTTTTTCAACACTTCCTTAACAATTCAGGGTCTCTTCTGGTTCAATACCATTTTTAGGATTTTTTATTCTTACTCTTTGAAAAATGCAGGTGGGATCTTGATCAGAATGGCATTGAGAATATAGATTGCTCTAGGCAATATAAACATTTTAACACTGCTTTTTCTGATCCATGAGCATGGAATGGTCTTCCATCTTATTTTGTCCTCTTCAATTTCTTTCATGAGTGTTCTATAGTTCCTGGAGTACAGATACTTTACTTCTTTGGTTAGGTTTATTCCCAGGTAACTTATGGTTCTTGGTGCTATAGTAAATGGAATTGATTCTCTAATTTCCCTTTCTGTATTTTCACTGTTAGTGTATAAGAAGGCAACTGATTTCTGTAAATTGATTTTGTATCCTACTACATTACTGAATTATTGAAAGAGTTCTAGTAGTTTGGGGGTGGAATCTTTTGGATTTTCCATATAAAATATCATGTCACCTGTGAAGAGATAGAATTTGACTTCTTTACTGACAATTTGAATACCTTTTATTTCTTTGTATCATCTGATTGCTGTTGCTAGGATTTCTAGTACTTTGCTGAACAACACTGGCAAGAATGCCCGTCCTTGTCCTTTCCCTTATGTCAAAGGGAAGGCTGTCAGCTTTTTCCCTTCAAGATTGAAATTCATTGTGGGTTTTTCACAGATAGATTTTAGGAAGTTGAGGAATGTTCCCTCTATCCCTATACTTTGAAGAGTTTTAATCAGGAATGGATGCTGTATCTTTTCAAATGATTTTTCTGCATCCACTGAGAGGACCATGTAGTTCTTCTCTCTTCTTTTCTTGATTTGTTCTATCACATGATTGATTTGCAAATGTTGAACCACCCATGCATCCCATGGATGAATCCCTCCTGGTCATGGTAGATAATCTTTTTAATGTACTGTTGAATCATGTTAGCTAAGATCTTATTGAGAATCTTAGCATCCATTTTCATCAGGGATATTGGTTTGAAATTCTCCTTTTTGGTGGGGACTTTTCCAGGCTTGGGGATCACGGTATTGCTGGCTTCCTAAAAAGAGTTTGGAAGTTTTCCTTCTGCTTCAATTTTTTTGAAACAGCTTCAGGAGAATAGGTGTTATTTCTTCTTTGAAAGTTTGGTAGAATTCCCCAGGGAATCCATCAGGTCCTGGGCTCTTGTTTTTTGGGAGGTTTTTGATCACTGCTTCAATCTCATTACTAGATATCGGTTTATTCAGGTTGTCAATTTCTTCCTGATTCATATTGGAAGTTTATAGGTTTCCAGGACTGCATCCATTTCATCTAGGTTGCTTAACTTATTGGCATATAACTGTTGATAATAATTCCAATGGCTGTTACTATTTCCTTGGTGTTAGTTGTGATTTCTCCCTTTCCATTCATAATCTTATTAATTTGGATTTTCTCTCTTTTCTTTTGAATTAGTTTGGCCAATGGTTTATCGATCTTATTGATTCTTTCAAGAATCCAGCTTCTAGTTTCATTAATGTGTTCAACTGTACCTCTAGTTTCTATCTCATTGATCTCTGCTTTAATCTTGATTGTTTCTTTTCTTGTATGTGGACTTGGCTTAATTTGTTGTTGATTCTCCAGTTCTTTAAGGTGTAAAGACAGCTGGTATACTCTGGATTTTTCCATTTTTTTGAAGGAGGCTTGGATGGCTATGTATTTCGCCGTTAGGACTGCCTTTGCTGTATCCCATAGGTTTTGGACTGAAATGTCTTCATTCTCATTGGTTTCCATGTATTGTTTCTTCTTCGAATTCCTGGTTGATCCAGACATTCTTAAGCTAGGTGGTCTTTAGCTTCCAGGTGTTTGAGTTCCTCCCACACTTTTCCTTGAGGTTGAGTTCCAGTTACCAAACATTGTTGTCTGAGAATATACAGGGGATAATATCAGTCTTTTGGTATCAATTGAGTCTTCATTTTTGACTCAGCATGTGGTCTATTTTGGAGAAAGTTCCATGTGTGCTCAAGAAGAATGAGTATTCTGTTGTTTTAGGGTGGAATGTTCTGTATATATCTATGAGGTCCATCTGGTCCAATGTGTCAATCAAGGTTCTTGTTTGTTTATTGATTTTCTTCTTGGGTGATCTGTCTATTACTGAGAGTGCGTGTTACGATCCCCTCCTATTAATGTATTCTTATCTATATGACTTCTTATCTTGATTAACAGTTGTCTTATGTAGTTGGCTACTCTCATATTGGGAACATAAATATTTACAACTGTTACATCTTCTGGGTGGATAGCCCCTTTAAGGATGATGTAGTGTCCTTCTGTATCTCTGACTACAGTCTTTAGTTAAAAATGTAATTGATTTGATATGAGAATTGCTACCCCAGCTTTTTTTTGAGGCCCATTGTTATGAAAGATGCCTCCCCATCCCTTCACTTTTATTCTGGGTATATCCTTAGCTTCCAAACGCGTCTCTTGTAGACAATATATGGGCAAGTCCTGTCATTTTATCCAATCTGCAGCCCTGTGCCATTTTATGGGAGCATTTAGGTCGTTCACATTGAGAGTGATTATTGAGAGATATGTTTTTATTGACATCATGTTGTCTGTGAAGTCCTTGTTTCTATATATTTTCTCCATAAATTTATGTTTATAACACTCTTAGGTTCTTTCTTCTTTTCTAGAACCCCCTTAATATTTCTTGTAGCATTGTCTTGGTGTCACAGTCTTTTAAACCATGCCAGTCTTGGAAGCTCTTTACCTCTCTATCCATTTTGAATGTCGATCTTGCTGGATGAAGTAATCTTGGCTGCATGTTCTTTTCATTTAACACCCTGAATATGTCTTGTCAGTCCTTTCTGGCTTTCCAGATTTCCGTGGACAGGTCTGACATTATTCTGCTGGGCCTTTAACTCTAAATAAGAAATCTCTTTCCTCTAGCGGGTCTCAAGAGCTCCTGTCTAAAATTAGGATTAATCATTTTCACAATCAGGTGTCTTGAGGCCTTTCTAGATGCTGTGATCTTGGGGGAGACCTTTCTGCCCCTAGGACAGGAACACCAGTTCCATTCCCCAGATTGGGAAAGTTTTAATGGAGAATTTGTTCAACTATATCCTCTAGTCTTCTTTGTTTCTCCTCCCTTTCAGGGATTCCAATTATTCTGATATTGGAACATTTCATGACATCGTTTACTTCCCTAATTCTGTTTTCATGGCTTCTAAGCTGTTTGTTCCAGGTCCCCTCCTAATCCCTTTTCTCTGTCAGTTTGTCCTCTAGATCACTAATTCTATCTTCTGCTTCAGTTACCCTAGTTGTTAGAGAATTTAGATTAGATTGGAACTCATTGATAGCATTTTTATTTTCTTCCCTAGTGGCTTTCACTTCTGTCTTAATCAATTCCATGCTGTCATTAATGGTTTTCTCCAACCGAACCATTGCCTGGGTAATTGTTAGTCCAAATTCCCTTTCCAACATACTGTTTATGTCCATATCCAATAGCTCTGAGGGAGAGGGAAGAGTCCCTGAATGTTTCCTCTGTTGAGCATTCCCCCTCCTAGTCATTTTCATGAGAATGGCTGAGGGGATGTGTAGCTGAATGTATCAACGATGATCCAGGCAAGTTGCACCCTGAAATGCTTCTGAGCAATCGAGAGCCCCCAGGAAAGTAAAGAAAAAAGAAAAAAAAGAGAGAGAAAGTGACAGAAAAAAAAAGTGAGAGAGAGAGAAGACACAGCAGGATGGGCCTCAAAGGTAAGATTTATAAGGTATACAAACACAAACATACCAAAAAAAGACTGATAAAAGTAAATAACAAGGAAAAAAAAAGAACCCAGCCAAAATGAACCCCTATTATAAGATTAATACAATACCAGAACAACAACAACAACAAAAAATACACAGAAACAGACAGAAAGAAAAGATAGGAGGGTGGTTATAAATCCTCAGTGTGGGCAAAGAATGTTATTTTGATTCTTCCTGGATGTATCTTGATATCTTTGTTAAAGGACTCAACTTTCCAGAGATAAAGGGGGATTAAAACTGGTTTATATATAAAGGTAGTATTCATTGGGGAAAGAGGATTATCTTGAAGCTTATCTCTATATGAATATAAAAAATAGAAAAGCAAAAGAAAAAACATATGTATGTATATATATATATATATATATATATATATATATAAGTTCAACTTAAAAGGTTAGTATGTAATTTGTAGTATTGAACCTCTTGTTGTAATATTAAGTAACTTACTTTTTTTTTTTAAATAAAAGGCACAAAAATAGTGGAAACAAATTAAAAATAAAAGTTTTATCTATGAGGGGAGGAGTCAATATGGTGGAGAAATAGCAGGCTGAGACGACATCAGGAAGCAGGAGATCAGCTAGATAGCTTATCTAATCATTGCGAACAACTACAAATCCAATGGGAAATCAAAGGGAAGAAGAGCAACAATTCTAGAAACAGAAAATCGATCACTTTCTGAAAGGTAGGACCTGTGGAGAAGTGAATCCAAAGTGATGGGAAGATAGACTGTGGGGGGAGGGGCCTGCTCCCAGCAAGTGGCGGAGCAATGGAGCACAAAATCAGGACTTTTAAAAGTCTGCTCCATAGAGGGACATTGCTCCAGAGGCTAAACCGGGGGGAAGCCCACGCGGGGTCAGCATAACCCCACGTCCTGCGGGGTCACAGAAGGACCGGGGGTGTCTGAATGTCTCAGAGCTTGCAGATATTAGAATGGGGAAGCCAGCTACAGCGACAAAGCCGAGGAGTGAGCTCTAAGCTCGGGGTTACCTTGAACCAGTCACAGGCTGGGTGAGCTCGGAGCACGGCCGGAGGCCACGGAGATGGAAGCGACCAGGTGCTTTTCTCCAAGTGTGACCGATTGAGCCCTTTCCTACGAGTGCAACCAGAGGCCAGGGAGATGGTGGTGGTTGGGCGCTTTTCTCTGAGGGCGCACTGAGGAGAAGGACCCCGAGCTCCCGGCTCCTCCGGGCTGGAGATTGGGAGACCGCCATCTTAATTCCCATCCTCCAGAACTCTTAGGAAAGTTCTCAGGGAACAAAAGATCCTGAAAGCAAGCCTGAGCGGATTACTTAGCCTGGCCCCTGGTAAGGACGGTGCAATTCCGCCTGGGGCAAAGACACTTGAGAATCACTAAAACAGGCCCCTCCCCCAGAAGATCAACAAGAAACCCAGCCAAGACCAACTTCGCTCACCAAGGAGAACAGCGGAATTCCAGAGGAGGAGAAAGCAAATCTTATCTGGACAAAATGACAGGAGGAAAATCTAACCACAAAAAAAAAAAAAAAAAAAAAAAAAAAAGAACAAGAGGCAGTACCGAAGGTTAGGGACCTAATCAATACAGACATTGCTAATATGACAGATCTAGAGTTCAGAATGCAAATTCTCAAGGTTCTAGCCGGGCTCGAAAAAAGCATGGAAGATATGAGAAAAACCCTCTCCAGAGAGATAAAAGCCCTTTCTGGAGAAATAAAAGAACTAAAATCAAACCAAGTTGAAATAAAAAAAGGTATTAATGAGGTGCAATAAAAAATGGAGGCTCTTACTGCTAGGATAAATGAGGCAGAAGAAAGAATTAGTGGCATAGAAGACCAAATGACAGAGAATAAAGAAGCTGAGCAAAAGAGAGACAAACAAATACTGGACCACGAGGAGAGAATTCGAGAGATAAGTGACACCATAAGACGACACAACATTAGAATAATTGGGATTCCAGAAGAAGAAGAAAGAGAGAGGGGAACAGAAGGTATATTGGAGAGAATTATTGTAGAGAATTTCCCTATTATGGCAAAGGGAACAAACATCAAAATCCAGGAGATGCTAAGAACGCCCCTCAAAATCAATAAAAATAGGTACACACCTCGTCACCTGATAGTAAAATTTACAAGTCTTAGCAACAAAGAGAAAATCCTGAAAGCAGCCCGGGAAAAGAAGTCCATAACATACAAGGGTAAAGACATTAGATTGGTAGCAGACCTATCCACAGAGACCTGGCAGGCCAGAAAGAACTGGCATGATATATCAGAGCACTAAACGAGAAAAACATGCAGCCAAGAATACTATATTCAGCTAGGTTATCACTGAAAATAGAAGGAGAGATTAAAAGCTTCCAGGACAAACAAAAACTGAAAGAATTTGCAAACACCAAACCAGCTCTACAGGAGATATTGAAAGGAGTCCTCCAAGCAAAGAGAGACCCTAAAAGTAGTAGATCAGAATGGAACAGAGACAATTTACAGTACAGTCACCTTACAGGCAATACAATGGCACAAAATTCATATCTCTCAATAGTTACCCTGAATGTTAATGGGCTAAATGCCCCAATCAAAAGACACAGGGTATCAGAATGGATAAAAAACCAAAACCCATCAATATGCTGTCTACAAGAAACTCATTTTAGACCCGAAGACACCTCCAGATTTAAAGTGAGGGGGTGGAAAACAATGCACCATGCTCATGGACATCAGAAGAAAGCTGGGGTGGCAATCCTTATATCAGATCAACTAGATTTTAAGCCAAAGACTATAATAAGAGATGAGGAAGGACACTATATCATACTCAAAGGGTCTGTCCAACAAGAAGATCT
>NW_019154157.1:706874-709860 GCF_002288905.1 Enhydra lutris kenyoni | reverse complement strand
TGACTATAATAAGAGATGAGGAAGGACACTATATCATACTCAAAGGGTCTGTCCAACAAGAAGATCTAACCATTTTAAATATCTATGCCTCTAATGTGGGAGCAGCCAACTATATAAACCAATTAATAACAAAATCAAAGAAATACATCGACAATAATACAATAATAGTAGGGAACTTTAACACTCCCCTCACTGAAATAGACAGATCATCTAAGCAAAAGACCACCAAGGAAATAAAGGCCTTAAAGGACACACTGGACCAGATGGACATCACAGATATATTCAGAACATTCCATCCCAAAGCAACAGAATACACATTCTTCTCTAGTGCACATGGAAGAGTCTCCAGAATAGATCACATCCTGGGACATAAATCAGGTCTCAACCGGTATCCAAAGACTGGGATCATTCCTTGCATATTTTCAGACCAGAATGCTCTGAAGCTAGAACTCAATCACAAGAAGAAACTTGGAAAGAACCCAAATACATGTACACTAAAGAGCATCCTTCTAAAAAATGAATGGGTCAACCAGGAAATTAAAGAATAATTGAAAAAATTCATGGAAATAAATGATAATGAAAACAAAACGGTTCAAAATTTGTGGGACACAACAAAGGCAGTCCTGAGAGGAAAATATATAGTGGTACAAGCCTTTCTCAAGAAACAAGAAAGGTCTTAAATACACAACCTAACCCTACACTTAAAGGAGCTGGAGAAAGAACAACAAAGAAAGCCTAAGCCCAGCAGGAGAAGAGAAATCATAAAGATCAGAGCAGAAATCAATGAAATAGAAACTAAAAAAAAATAGAACAAATTAAAGAAACTAGGAGCTGGTTCTTTGAAAGAATTAATAATATTGATAAACCCCTGGCTTGACTTATCAAAAAGAAAAGAGAAAAGACCCAAATAAATAAAATCATGAATGAAAGAGGAGAGATCACAACTAACACCAAAGAAATACAAACAATTATAAGAACATACTATGAGCAACTCTACGTCAACAAATTCAACAATCTGGAAGAAATGGATACATTTCTAGAGACATACAAACTACCACAACAGAACCAGGAAGAAATAGAAAACCTGAACAGGCCCAGAACCAGGAAGGAGATTGAGACAGTCATCAAAAATCTCCAAACAAACAAAAGTCCAGGGCCAGACGGCTTCCCAGGGGAATTCTACCAAACATTTAAAGAAGAACTAATTCCTATTCTCCTGAAACTGTTCCAAAAAATAGAAATGAAAGGAAAGCTTCCAAACTCATTTTATGAGGCCAGCATCACTTTGATCCCAAAACCAGACAAGGATCCCATCAAAAAAGAGAATTACAGACCAATAACCTTGATGAACACAGATGCGAAAATTCTCACCAAAATACTGGCCAATAGGATCCAACAGTACATTAAAAAGATTATTCACCATGACCAAGTGGGATTTATTCCAGGGCTGCAAGGTTGGTTCAACATCCGCAAATCAATCAATGTGATACAACACATTAATAAAAGAAAGAATAAGAACCATATGATATTCTCAATAGATGCTCAAAAAGCATTTGACAAAGTGCAGCATCCCTTCCTGATCAAAACTCTTCAAAGTGTAGGGATAGAGGGCACATACCTCAATATTATCAAAGCCATCTATGAAAAACCCACCACAAATATCATTCTCAATGGAGAAAAACTGAAAGCTTTTCCGCTAAGGTCAGGAACATGGCAAGGATGTCCGTTATCACCACTGCTGTTCAACATAGTACTAGAAGTCCTAGCCTCAGCAATCAGACAACAAAAAGAAATTAAAGGCATCCAAATCGGCAAAGAAGAAGTCAAACTATCACACTTTGCAGATTATATGATCTGCATATATTATATGGGGAAAACCCAAAAGGCTCCACTCCAAAACTGCTAGAACTTGTACAGGAATTCAGTAAAGCATCAGGATATAAAGTCAATGCACAGAAATCAGTTACATTTCTTTACACTAACAACAAGACAGAAGAAAGAGAAATTAAGGAGTCAGTCCCATTTACAATTGCACCCAAAACCCTAAGATACCTAGGAATAAACCTAACCAAAGAGGCAAAGAATCTATACTCAGAAAACTATAAAGTACTCATGAAAGAAATTCAGGAAGACACAAAGAAATGGAAAAATGTTCCATGCTCATGGATTGGAAGAACAAATATTGTGAAATATCTATTCTACCTAAAGCAATCTACACATTTAAAGCAATCCCTATCAAAATCCCATCCATTTTTTTTTCAAAGAAATAGAACAAACAATCCTAAGATTTGTATGGAACCAGGAAAGTTCTGGTAACCAAAGGACTATTGAAAAAGAAAGCCAAAGTTGGTGGCATCACAATTCCAGACTTCAAGCTCTATTACAAAGCTGTCATCATCAAGACAGTATGGTACTGGCACAAAAACAGACACATAGATCAATGGAACAGAATAGAGAGGCCAGAAATAGATCCTCAACTCTATGATTAACTAATCTTCAACAAAGCAGGAAGGAATGTCCAATGGAAAAAAGAAAGCCTCTTCAACAAATGGTGCTGGGAAAATTGGACAGCCACATGCAGAAAAATGAAATTGGACTATTTCCTTACACCACACATGAAAATACACTCAAAATGAAGGACCTCAATGTGGGAAAGGAATCCATCAAAATCCTTGAGGAGAACACAGGCAGCAACCTCTTTGACCTCAACCGCAGCAACTTCTTCCTAGGAACATCGCCAAAGACAACAGAAGCATGGGTAAAAATGAACTATTGGGATTTCATCGAGATCAAAAGCTTTTGCACAGCAAAGGAAACAGTTAACAAAACCAGAAGACAACTGACAGAATGGGAGAAGATATTTGCAAAGGACATATCAGATAAAGGGCTAGTATCCAAAATCTATAAAGAACTTATCAAACTCAACACCCAGAGAACAAATAATCCAATCAAGAAATGGGCAGAGGACATGAACAGACATTTCTGA
>NW_019154157.1:664881-706774 GCF_002288905.1 Enhydra lutris kenyoni | reverse complement strand
TAGTATCCAAAATCTATAAAGAACTTATCAAACTCAACACCCAGAGAACAAATAATCCAATCAAGAAATGGGCAGAGGACATGAACAGACATTTCTGCAAAGAAGACATCCAGATGGCCAACAGATACTTGAAAAAATGCTCCACATCACTCGGCATCAGGGAAATACAAATCAAAACCACAATGAGATACCACCTCACACCAGTCAGAATGGCTAAAATTAACAAGTCAGGAAATGACAGATGCTGGTGAGGATGCGGAGAGAGGGGAACCCTCCTAAACTGTTGGTGGGAATGCAAGCTGGTGCAACCACTCTGGAAAACCGTGTGGAGGTTCCTCAAAAAACTGAAAATAGAGCTACCCTATGACCCAGCAATTGCACTACTCGGTATATATTCTAAAGATACAAACGTGGTGCTCCGAAGGGGCACATGCACCCAAATATTTATAGCAGCAATATCCACAATAGCCAAGCTATAGAAAGAACCTAGATGTCCATCAAAAGATTAATGGATAAAGAAGATGTGGTATATATACACAATGGAATACTATGCAGCCATCAAAGAAATGAAATCTTGCCATTTGCGATGACATGGATGGAACTAGAGGGTATTATGCTTAGCGAAATAAGTCAATCGGAGAAAGACAACTATCATATGATCTCCCTGATATGAAGAAGTGGAGATGCAATGTGGGGGGGTGGGGGGTAGGAAAAGAAAAAAATGAAAGAAGGTGGGATTGGGAGGGAGATAAACCATAAAAGACTCAATCTCTAAAAACAGACTGAGTTGGGGCGCCTGGGTGGCTCAGTGGGTTAAGCTGCTGCCTTCGGCTCAGGTCATGATCTCAGGGTCCTGGGATCGAGTCCCGCATCGGGCTCTCTGCTCAGCAGGGAGCCTGCTTCCTGCTCTCTCTCTCTCTCTGCCTGCCTCTCTGTCTACTTGTAATCTCTCTCTGTCAAATAAATAAATAAAATCTTTAAAAAAAAATAAAAAATAAAAACAGACTGAGGGTTGTTGGGGGGAGGGGGGATGGGAGAGGGTGGTGGGGATATGGACATTGGGGAGGGTATGTGCTATGATGAGTGCTGTGAAATGTGTAAACCTGGCGATTCACAGACCTGTACCCCTGGGGATAAAAATACATTATATGTTTATTAAAAAAATAAATAAATTTAATTAAAAAAGTTTTATCTATGAAATATACAGGTTTTAGAGCAATACCAGGTGCTTAATATCTTCTTTCCCCCTGATATTGGGGTTTTACAATCTTAGGGGTACACTCTGATGGTTGTCCTCTCATTTTTTGGTTGGCTTTCTGGGGTGTGGCCTGCCACGTTGTTTTCCAGGAAATCTTGCTTAGGATGAGTCCTCCTGCCCTGTATCAAGGGGCTGGGCTCTGAGGAAACCAGTTTTTCAGGCTTTTGTTCTCTGGAGGGTTTTGTTTTGTTTTGTTTTGTTTTGTTTTGTTTTCTGTTTATTTTTCTCCCTTGGTGGCTTTTGGTGGTTCTTTAGAGGTTTAGAGGAAAGCAACCTGCACCTGGACCTCCATCTCAGAGAGGATCCTCAGTCTGTTCTTCTCTGTGTGGTCCAGAGCACACAGACTCCCCCTCTGTCACCTCCCTCCAGCAGAGCACATTTCCAGCCACAGTCTCAGTGGTCTCAGGAGCTCCCTCTTGTCTCTGTACTCTGGTGCTACTAAAACCGTGAGCAATATCGGTCCAGAGAGCCTGCTTCCAGTGGCTGCCTTTGCTTGGGCTGTTGTCTGGGGAGGTCCAGACCACCTGAGAGATCCCAACCAGAGATAGTGCACTGAGATTTTCATGCCCACCCCCTACCCCAGGCTGGGAGTGTTCAGACCCTTGCCAGTCCTAGAGATCACTGGCTAGCACCCACATGAACCTCTCAGGGGAGGGTGTGGAGTAAGGCTCAGGCCCCAGTCACACAGTGTGGGAACTGAGTACAAAATCCTGTGGTTCCAGAGAGTGCCAGATGGCATATCTCCAGATGCTCTCACATGCATCAACACCGAGATGCTCTCAGGCATGCTGGCGGCTCAGGGACCATGGTCTGGAGGCTTCTCTGCCTTCTCCCACTCTCTGGCACCAGTCGTCACCAGCGGTGGCTGTCCTGTGTCTGTGGGCTTAAGTTTGTGCCCATGGCCACCCAATTATACCAGTTCCCTCTTAAGACATTTTTCTCTTTTTGAGTGCTTTTAACCAGACTTGAAGTTAATGCTGGTCCCCAATCACAGGGCACTATTACTTTCCAATGGGTGACTTCTGGTGATTCCCTCCCCTTCTGTTCATCTTCAGATATCAGTCCGATAGTTCCCACTCTGCTTTATCTGTCCACTGGTGTCTTCTGCCCCCGTAGAGATCCAGAAGTGTATAATCCTACATCTCAAGCTGATTTCATGGGTGTTCAGAGTGTTCTGGTAGATAATCAGCTCATTTTAGGGGACCAGTTGAAACAGCGTCTCCTACTTCTCTGCCATCTTGCCCCCCCCACCAGGTCTGTCTGTTGAACATTTCTTCCTCTGGATAGATATGAGCTGGATCCATAGCCCATATGCTGTTCTGCTTCATGTGCCAGATGCTTCTAGTCAGTGTGCAGTAGAGATTATGAAGGAAAATAATTGTTCAGGAAAGACCAATTGTGGATTCTGTATGAGATAGTTAATGCTCACCTGATATTCATATCCCTCACTTCTTATTTCTTTTAATTTGGGTCATCACTTCATTAACTATGGCAGTGTTTACCTTATTAATAATATAATTTTAAAAATTCTTGTAAAGTTAATAACAAATACGTGGTATACTTGTAATTTTTTTTAAATTTGGAAAACATGTGTCTTTTAAGGAATTAGAAAATCAATGTATATCAGGAACTTGGGTCACAGCAGGGGCATGGGTGTTTGTAAATCGACAGTTAGCAGAATGTTAGTCCTGCCCCAAAGTAATTTCCACCCAGAGCTGGGGTTTTGCCAAAGAACAGTATGGGGCATTAAGTGAATTCTCCAGCTTCTGCTCAGTGGGGGCTCCCTGCTCTATAATCCCCCAATCTCATCAGGCTGAGGAATTGGCATCTGTAGGTACTGGTGGGGACTCAGAAACTGTGTCCTCTCTGGCAGGCAAAGTGTCCTGCTCACTAGTCAGTGGAAGAACCCAGCAGCTGCTTCCTGCCTGCTCCCTCCCAGGGGACACTCTCTGAGCCTCCCCCTAGATTCTAGTCTGTCTTGGATCCAAGCTAGACAGCAGCTCATGCTCAGGTTTGAACAGATTATCCAGTAGGAAAAAGTTCATATGAGCAGCCTTCCCCTTTTCACCACTGGCGTTGACAAAAGAGGCTTAGCCACAGAACCCCAGCTTAGCACTCAGGATACCTCTGTCCCCATGGCCTGGTCTCCTTCCCTCCTCATGCTCCCCTCCAACTGCACATGACATGCACAGGCAAGCCTCAGAGAATTTAGTTTGATATATATCTCCATCAGATGATAGGGAGAAACTAGATAGGATGTGATTGTCTGAGGGGACTGTTGGTGATGGATCACTGGGGATGGAGTTGGTGTGGGAAGGAGATGCTGTAGCTATAGGCCTGACTCCTGGAAGGAGACATGGAAGGGAGGATCAGGTAACAGAGTCAGAGACTACAGGTCTGTGCATGTAAGCAAGGATGAGGAAGGTCCTGGGACCTCAGAGGCATGAAAGGAGACTTCTTGAGTCTATGTGTTCCTGTCAGCAACTAAGGGGCAATGGGCTTGTCAGTTTTCTTGTGTCCTGCCTGCAGGTTCTTCTTGGGGGTCACTGATGACTACACTTCCAAGGCCAACACAAATGGCCTTTGCTGCTGTCTGCCATCCTCAGGACAATGGCTGTGCTCTCCTTCTTTCTCTTCCTCCACATGGATCCTAAATTATGTCAAGCTGAGGTGTCTCAGGGCTTTAAAGGCTTTGTTCCTTGCATATCTCTATAGGAACAGAGGCCACTGCCTCTGCCCCAAGCCACTTGCCTAGGAGGGAATGAAAGCCACCCCTTTTACCAGTCAGCACCTCTGGGGACATGACACAATCCTCAAAGCATGGATTAACAATCACTGCAACTCTGTTCATCTCTGAATTTTTCTAAAAACTCTCCACCCTGAATTTTTCTAAAACCTCTCCACTCTGAATTTTTCTAAAACCTTTCCACCACACCACAATCACCATATGACACAGGACAACACACACATCACCAGCCTCAAATATAGACAGCCAAATGACCTCATCCATGTCAGCCAAGGCATCCTTATGTCTTTGGACATCATTCTACACACACCTGACATTCTGGATCATCCTTCCCTCTCCCATAGCCTAAGAACCTGTCAGTCATCTCCAGGTGTCCAACCAGGAGATGTGACATTTCTCTCTTCCCTTTCCCTGAGGTCCTGATATCCCCAGTCGAGTCTGTGTCCATGGATCCTTCCACCAATAGAGAAATTCCATTCATCACGGGGTTGCAGCCTGAAGCACAAAGCTGACTATAACTGTGCTGTAGCTCACTGGACTGGGAGAAGCTATACTTATTCACAGTCTCTCAGTTAATGAGGTAGTGCGATAAGAATGCCTTTACATAAAAATCATGGCTATGAGTATATTTTTACTGAGAAAATTAAGAAGTGACACGTGTCTTTTTTCAAGGCTCTTGAGTCCAGTCTGTGCTCACTCAGCTGCCCTCAGGGTCTGGGGCCCTGGATTAGAGGTTGCCATTTTCTGCACTGGAAGCAGCACCAAAATCAGGGATTGTTTTTCTGTGAGTTGGTACCAACAGCTCCCAGAACAACTCCCAATCTCCTCAATTTAAGCTCATGGGTCCCACATCCATTCTCTGGCACTAAGCTTGGCTGCCTGGATCCCTAACCACCGCTGGCCTCCAGGTTGAGGAAAAGGATGATTGTTTCAACTCAGTTTAGGACAGGTTTCTTAGTGCTCACTCAGTTCTTTATTCTGTGGGAAAACAAGTCAAATTCTACTTACTCCTCTGCAAATGGCATGAAGAGCCAAGGTCCTGGCTGCTTAGCTCAGCCTGTGATTCTGCTCATTATTTTGTGATCCCCTGGGCATATGCTCATCCTTGGATACTGTCTGGGAGTGAAAGTTCTTTTTGTCCTTTTTTTCCTCAGGGTCACCCAGACCAGCCCATTCCTTCACAAAGAATCTCAAAGGAAATAGAAAGCCCTTGATATCATGAATTGGAACAGCTAAGTTCTCAGCTCATGTGCATTCAATAATTTTCTTCTGACATTTCCAAAAACAAAATATTCAGTGTGCTTTCAGCCTCACATTGGGCCTCAGCACCATCTCTGCATGGCTTGATGGATATGCCAGCTCTGTTTGAATCTGTAACCAGGATTAGCTTAGCTTTAAGCAGATGACCAGTTTGTTCATTTTCTCATGTTTCAGGGAATAATTAAAGTGATGTCAAACTAAAAATGTTATAAGCTAAACAAATAAAGCAAAACAAAACAAAACAAAAACAAAACAAATATCGTTCTAGAGAAACATTGGCATGTTAATGTTTATAGAAACTTTATTTATAACACCAAACATGAGGGGATATTGCTCAGTGGTAGAGCATTTGACTGCATTATACCAAATGAGAAAGCAACCAAAAATCTGCACACTGAATTTTATACCAGCTTTTTGTATAATGTCCAAGGCTTGAGGTAACAAAGATTTCCTCTGATATGTGGTACATTAATAGAATTGTATATTTGTCAAAATCTAAAACAAAGTAATTCTTGAATCAAAAATATGCATGCATTTTAAATACACATTTTTTCAGGAAGAAAAATATATAAATGACTCATTCTTATCATTGATATTTTATTACATTTTTAAAGAGCAGGAATCTAGAAGTGTTAGGTTAGTGATTGACAGTAGGAGAGAGAAGGAGGATGGTGAATGTGTAAAGCACGGAGATTGCATTTTTGGGGGTGTCACTCTCCTACACAAATCTGTGTTGGAAGCCACATCACACTACTATGTTGTTTCAGCTCACTAAACTCTAGGGCACAGGACAGGATCCTAGAGCACACATAGAGAATCATCTAGGAGACTGGGGACCATGGCATTTTGCATAGTGTGAAATTACCCCATCTGCTGCTACAAATTTGTGAACCTTCCTCACAGAAGAGGTGGGATGGAAAGGTCCTGACCCAAAGGACATTACAAAGGAAGGGAGCCTGTAGGTACAGAGAGAAAAGTAATTGCAAGTGAACCCCATAATCCACCAGAGGCAGCTGTGTCCCATGGGGTGACTTGCCAACAATTGTGATGTTTATGGTCTGTGCCTGGAATTGAATAATGAAGTCAGTGGTCAGAGCCACTGTTGTCTCTTCAGGAAGGGAAGTTCCAGATTTGTCTCAGCCTCTTTATAAGCAATGTCATGGTCAGATTCATCCTTGTGGTTCTATTTATGTCTCTAAGTCACCCTTCGGTTGCAACCATTAAGAAACTTTGCACAAATAAAGGTTTACTATTGACAAGTCCTGCAAATTGCACAGTATACCTGGGGCCCCAGAGGAAGCTCATAAGTAGAGGAAAAGTCAGCCTACACCATCCCACCAAGAGTGTATACAATGACTGAGTTGACAGAATAAGGATCTGAGGGTGAGAGACACAGAGAGACACATAGAGACAAGTCTTCTTAGGTCTCACACTGAGTGTTCATGTGGGCACATGTGCTGGTACTTGTGACTTTGTCTTTTTGCTCTGTGCACTGGGGAGTGACACTCACCCACTCCTTTAGTGGAGAAGCACTGGAGCACTGGAGACACTTGGAGACAGTCCTCAGTAAGGAGCTACAGCAAGTAGCTGAGCTGAGTGTGGCCATGAGGCTGCAGTCTAAGGAAGGTCTGGATATGGCCCAACCTCCTTGGGGAGTGGGAAAGAACCCGCAGTGGAGGCACAGGCAGCTCTGGTCTGAGATCCTGTCCCCTAATTTTAGTCAGGTCACTTCAGGGCTGGAGCAGCAGAGGCACTGTTAGCCTATCCTTGAGCCCTTGGGTTGATGGCAGCTTGAAAAGCAGCCCCTGCCCGAGTCGGGGTCCAAGGTCCAGCTGCCTTCCCCCCAGGTCCTGAGAGCTAAGGTGGGTCATCCTAGTGTTATCCTCATGAAAGACACCAGGAAGAGGGAGTTGGGGAAGGAGCAGTGACCAGAATGTGTCTTCCTTGTAACAGGAGGCTGAAGGGAATGAGAGAGAGCCTGCACCTCTGCCTCCCTGTCACTAGAGGTCTTGAAGATGTGCATGCAGGGTAAGAGGTTCCACTTTATGCACTTCATGTGCCATCTGCCCCCTCCTCACCTTCTCCCGAGGTTTGAAGATCTGCAAATATCACCTGCAAACACATCTTCAATGTCCTTAGCCCTCTTTGGAACACAGATTTGGGGAAGACAAACAGGTGTTTTTTACCTAAGCCTACATTCCGCTGACCCCTTCTACCCAGAGTGGAAGATAGGAAATCACTAACACAAAAACTACAAGAATGGTGAAAGGACTGTATACAGGAGCCAGCATGAACAGAACGGCTCTGCTTCCAGGACTCCTCTCACCCATTCTGTACAAGACGATGGTGCCCACAGTTCTGTCCCAGGCTTCTGTCCCTCCTACATGCCCACAACCACAATGGGGACTGATCAGGATACCTGGAACCCAGCCTCCCAGGCCTGGGCACTCCTACTCGTCACACAACCTTAGGGTCCACCATTTCTTCACATTGAATTCAGTATTTCCAACTGGTTCCCAGATGTTCCACTATTTTATGAACAGGAAACCATCTCATAACCCTATTTCTTACTACACTAAATATCCACCTCTTCTGCCCTCTGTTCAAACTGAAATCTCAAAATTTTAACACATCATCCTTTCTCTCCCCAGAGTAGTCCCAGAGATTCTCCATCTGAGCTTGGTTCCAATGCATCTCCTCCTCTTATATTCCTGTCTAAATTATCCTTTCCATAGGACACCCTACCTATAGCTAGCCCTGCTCTCCCCACACTCCTGTTCTAATCCCCAGTGACCCTCAGACTGTAAAACTATCACATCCATGGAGAAAGGGGAACACTTTTACACTGTTGGAGGGAATGCAAGCTGTGCAGCCTCTTTGGAAAACAGTGTGGAGATTCCTCAATGAAGTAAAAATAGAGCTACCCTATGACCCTGCAATTACACTACTGGGTATTTACCCCAAAGATACAAATGTAGTGAAAAGAAGGGCCATATGGACCCCAGTGTTCATAGAAGCAATGACCATAATAGCCAAACTGTGGAAAGAGCCTTTGACAAATGAATGGATAAAGAATATATGGTCCATATATACAACAGAATATTATGCAGCCATCAGAAAGGATGAATACCCAACTTTTGTATCAACATGGATGGAACTAGGGGAGATGATGCTGAGTGAAATAAGTCCAGCAGAGAGAGTCAATTATCATATGCTTTCACTTACTTGTGAAGCATAAGGAATATCATGTAGAACATTAGGAGAAGGAAAGGAAAAGTGAATTGGGGTAAATTGGAGAGGGACCTGAAGCATGAGAGACTGCAGACTCTGAGAAACAAACTGAGGGTTTTGGAGGGTGGTGGGGATTGGGTGAGCCTGGTGGTGGGTATTAAGGCGGGCACATATTGCATGGAACACTCATGCAATTGTTTATTTTTATTTTAAAAAATAAATTGTTTTATTTTATTGTGCATAAACAATGAATCTTGGAACCCGGGGGGGAAAAAAACCTGCCATTTCCACGCCTCTTTTGAGCATTGGCAATTTCTGTTTTCTTTTCCCTTTTGTTCCAACATGTGAAAACTAACTTTTCTCTTGTCTTCAACTTTAGCTCCTGAAAAGTTCTATATCTTGAGAATCTCACACTTTTATATGTTTTATAGAGATCCTAACGTACACAGTGTTGTATAATTCTTGACAACATTCTCTTCCACCTTTATGAAATCATATAATGATAGTTAAAAAGAGCATTATCATTTGTTTAACTGGGGGGGGGGTGAGCATAGGGCTCTCAGAAGACATCTCCATCACTGCTTGTGATAATGACCCATTTCTGGTAATTAACCTCAGGACACTGAGGACACTGCTGGTGAACATGTAACGAGTTGGGAGCACTGTGTATCACCCCGTGCAATGCAAGCGGACCCTAACAGCTAGGGGAGACCTCCTGGTTTCAGGGCTGGGGGGAGGATAGGCTACTCCCTATGCTCCCTAGTGAGATCCAGGAGCCTGGTGCTGGGTGTTCCCAAAGCTGTTCACTCCACCCCCTCCTGGGTCCTACTCAGACCAGGCTCTGCCCTCAATATCCTGTTTTCAGGTACCATCTCATGGTCCTGAATCACTGACAAGGTGGGGTCTCAGAGAGTCTGTAAGGGGGTGAGTGTGAAAATTTGCATAGACCATCCTTTCATTTCTCTGGGAACAGTAGAGAGGATAAGAAAATCCTGGGGAAGCCCAGACACACACTGGAGACCAGCAGCTGTGCCACCTTGGCCTGGATACCTGTTCTCCTAATGTTCCTCTCTCTCTGGTCAGGTAGGGCCAAACTCAGATTTCTGGGGAGCTACCCAGTCATTATTAGACCTTGTGATGTAGAAATTCCAGCTTAAATTCCCCATCACCTGTGAGCTTCTGCACTCACAGTTTCCTTCTCTCAGACTGTATTGATGGAACTGACTTCCTACTCTGCACCCTGGAAAAAGAGCCAGACTCACCTCAACCCTGAGCAGTGTCTCCAGTGCAGGTACATACAGGATGTTTTGACACCAGCAGAAGCCAGGGAGTCTTCCACAGTATTTGCTGAGGTTCTGCTCGACTCAGATAAGCACCACGATTCCAGAATATCCAGGAATTTCTCTGAATCCAAAGTTATCTCAGCAAATGCAGGGCTTCTGCTCATCCCTGGTATTCAGCCTGATGATGAGACTCATTATCAGTGTAACACATGGCAGGACCATACTTACACTGACACAGTATTCCACAATCACACGGTAGTGAGATTAAACCATCATGTGCTCCCTTTGCCTGAGGCCATCACCCCTGCTCTGCCTGACACCAAGACTACCTCAGGGTGATATATCTGGTGACTTCTGCCTCCACAAACTTCCCTTCTCAGAAAAGCAATCTGATCTGATTATCCTCATAAACTTAGACTGACCCACTGCTAGGGTATCTTACCATGCTCTAGTTTGCACTGGCAGAAAGTGCCACCTCAGAGACACAAGTAGTCTCTTTGGAGAAGCTGGAGGTGCAGGAAGTGTTTGGTTCTGAATATGTTCAACTCAAATCTAAGAGGAAATCCCGGAAGCTCAATCTGCACTTTGAAATACAAATCTGACCTGCAATAAAGAATGACACTCTACATACCCCAGGGGACCATCATAATTAACAATAAAACATTAAAATATCATTTATTGTGCTATCAGAAACAAGATATGGTCCTGTTTCATATCAGAAACAAGATATAGTCTTGTTTCTGATAAATATGAAAAATATTAAATTCTCATTAAATGAGAAGTTTAAAATATTCCTGAGATAAATTAATGAAGACCTAAATAAATAGACATCTTTATTTATTTATGGTCAGAATAGTTAGCATTAATTATCCCCCAAATTATTCTTAAACTCATTGCTATGATTTGGTGACACACTAACAATCACCAGGAAGGAAATCTCAAGACGGGCATGGAAAGTGTGAGGACAGATATAAATAATGACAGATCCCTGGGAAAACACAGCACTATTTCCATGTGACCTGTCTCCATCTGAAGTACTGGAGGGAAAAGAATTTGATATGAGGTTAGGGGAACCCAATCAATGGGTGAGAGCAGAGACTCACCCTCCCCTCTTAGGCTCCTGTGATCAGAGCTGGCTGAGGCTTACTGTGTCCTAGGGATGAGGTATAAGATGTGAGATACTCTGTGAGTACACAGTCCCAGGGGGAAATAAGGCAGAGCTGGCCTGGGGGCCTAACTCATACCTACCTGAGCCTTCCATTGTAAAGTGAAGAAGAGAAGGCCTAAGCACAAAGAGTGTAAAGATTCAGGGTCTAAGTCCGGCAAACCTTTTGTGGGACATGAGTGAGGGTGAAGGAAGGCTCTACTATTGGTGGCAAAATATTGACTTTGCACCAGGGAAGAAGGGGGAAGCAGGACACATGAATCTGACTTTCCTATAGCTGATTCCCCTCAGGACACAGGAGAGCTCTGGTGAGCATGTGTTCCCTGATACCACAATACCTGGATTGTGTCCTGTCTCTCTCCTCATGGCTCCCTGGAGCATATTACTAAGAACAGGTTTAGAGGCAAGGCTTTGAATTCGCAATCCATTCACTGGATGACTCTCCCCTTTTGGCAATTCACTCTCTACTCAAAAACATTCCTGGCAGTCCCGGAATTTGTGCTCTGAATCCTCCAATGAGTTAGGCTTATGGCAAGTAAGCAAAGACCCTGAAACTCTCCACTCCCTATATATATATTTTAAGATTCCACCCATTTTTGACAGACAGAGATCACAAGTAGGTGGAGAGGCAGGCAGAGAAGAGGAGGAGAAGCAGTCTTCCTGCTGAGCAGAGAGCCTGATATGGGGCTTGATCCTAGGACTCTGAGACCATGACCTGAGCCGAAGGCCGAGGCTATAACCCACTGAGCCACCCAAGCGCCCCATCCACTCCCTATATTTTATATCATCTCATTTGAATGGACACTATTCCCTCAAAGAATGAAGAGAAGATTTGAAAAATTAGGGCAGGTCTGCTCAGCTGTGGACCACAGAAGGCAGGATTGGTGATGACTGTCACCACAGACTGGTACCATCTCATCCTTAATGTCTTTGCTCACTATACAGGTGACTGGATATGGGAACAGGGGAAGGTTCCCTGGGAAGTCACATGGGGACCTGCTTCCTCATCTTGTCTCTAGACCCCAGTATCATCCTGTATGTGTCTATCCCACTTCCAGGATTCTTCCAGCTCATCTGTGCTGACTCAGCCACCTTCAGCATCTGGGGTCCTGGGCCAGGGGACCACCATCTCCTTCACCAACATCGGAAACAGCACAAACATTGGTAGAAATCCTGTGAACTGGTACAAACAGTGCCAAGGCAAACCCCCTAAAATCATTATCTTTGGGAATGATAACCTATCCTTGGAATCCCCGAGTGATTCTCTGTCTCCCCATCTCACAGCCTGGACTCTCTGACATCACTTGGCTCCAGGCTGAGTATGAGGCTGATTATTACTGCTCAGCCTGGGACAGCAGGCTCAGAGCTCGTACAGTGCTCCACTGTCATGAGGATGTGAGACAAAAACTTGCTGTCCCATAGTGATGAGGTTTCCTTGTGTAGACCCCATTTTCTCCCATGACAGATGCTTCCCTTTTAGTCTCACCTAAAACTTGGGTCTGAAGCTCACCCTAGTGAACTTTCTTTAGTATGAATTTTTTCCGCTTAATTCTATTACTGAAACTTGTCCTTGTAGACGCACATCTGTTTTATGCCAACAGCCCAAATTCCTGGATGCGGGGGCAGGTTGCTCCACGGCCAGATTCCCTGAGAATTGTGCTCATCAGCTAGGGCTGCCATAACATAATGCCACAGACTGGATGGCCAAAATAAAATATTTTTTTTTCTTACATTTCTGGAGGCTGAAGATTCAATTTCCAGGTGGTGTCCGGGTTGATTTCTCCTGAGGTCTCTTTCCTTGGTTTGAAGATGGTTGTGTTCTTCCTAGGTTCTCACATGACCTTTCCCTTCATAATCACATCTGAAGATGTTACCTTTTCTTATAAATGCACCAGCCCTATTGATTAGGGTACCACCCTTATGACCTCATTTATGCATAATTGCGTTCCCCATTGCCTTATCTTCCAGCAATCACAATACGGGTTAAGGTTTCTCTATAAGATTTTGAAAGGACAAAATTCAGTCTGTATAAATGGGTCAGGATAGACACCAAGAAGACAGAGTCCTGCTGTGTCTGTTCCAGGATAGTCAAAAGTCCAGATGACATGCATGCACAACATTTACTGAACTCTCACTACAGTCCAGCCTTGTGTCTCGGGGCTCAGCTAACTGGGTGGAAAAGAATGGAAGGGTCCCCATGCTCAAAGTACTGACATTGATTAGGGGAAGATACAGGACACACACACAAAATACATTGTGTCTCACAATGACTTCCCACACAGGGGCAAAATGTCTCTGCATTCCCAAGTAACATCCACATGACAGAGCCTCAGAATGAGAGAGACTGGCCCTTCCTTCAGGATGACTGGACCAAATCACCCTATCTTCCCTGACACCATCATTGTGACAAATGAGATTGATTGGGTTGGGTAACACAAAGCCTATCTGGTCGAAACTGGACTCAGTCCCTGATTAACCATGTAGCTGGGAGATTTGGGCTCAATAGGAGAAGAAAATGATTGAAATTTCATCAAATGATTCTTCAACTTGTGCATCCACTTCCTTCCACTGTCTTCAAAATTCAGGTTAGGACACAGACTGTTACTGAAACTGGAATCTGTTAAGACACAGGTCAGGCTGTTCCCATATCATAAAGCTACAGTTTTGGTCCCTGATTAGTCTAATATCCTTGCACCCCATCAATTCCAGGAGAAGACACACTCACTCCTAGGCACAAGGTGCTGATCCAAAATGCTCTCTGCCCCATGAGAGGGAGAAAACAGAAAAAAAATCCTCACACAATGGACTCCTCTTCCCAGAGATAGGAAGAAAGTCAAGGAGTTTCCAGAAATCTCAGTGGTGGCTCCTTCCACACCAGTTCACACATAAGACCCTCTATTCCAATGTCATTCTGCCAGGTAGCTCCAGACTCAGGGGCCAATACAGGAAACACTCCTTTTGTCCACACACTCCAGACACACTTCACCTCCTCCCAGGATCATTTAGTCATCTCTGTGTCATTGCTGAGTGTCCATGCATCATAGGATCCTGGTCACAGGGAGTGAAATCACAGCCCACCTGACTCTTATTCCACTGTGACTTGCCCCTCTGGGACACAGAGACAGCTGTTAAAAGTCACAACTGAACTATCCTGGTTTTCCTCTGCTTTGGACTTCTTTGTCAGTGACTGTCTGGAATGTTATTTATCTATTAATGTTATGTTAAGTCTTCAGGTCTAGGATAATTTCTTTTCCCAAATTCTACTCTCTCTCTCTCATGTTCTCCTCTTCTCACCAGTCACTTCATAATCCCAAGCAAAGACTTCTCATCCATTGCTTCAATGAAATGTGTGGGGTGTGGATTTCATTAAAAACACAGACAGGCTCAGCGAAGAGTTTACTTACCAGGAAATCACTCCAAGACCTAGCAAAAATACTACTGATCTTAAGGATTTTAGACTCAGTCACAACAGTGTGACTAGACTGGGTAGAAGAATCCCCTGGTTTGCTTTAATGAATAAATTCCAAAACTGTCAGATTGTATTTTTCAAAAAATTGCACATGTCTCTCGTATAAATAGATTATAAGCAAGATTCACAAACTTATTCAATTTGTATATTACTTATGATTCCAATAAATCAGTAAACGATTTTACATAATATTTTCAAAACATAGTACTTAGATCTCACCAACATATGGCCAAAAAAGGACACTTTGTGTGATGGAGATGAGTTGGTTTGTATTTTAAAGAAGAACAGAAATATGAACTTTGGATTTATCTTCTCCTCTGACAATTATTACTTACATGATTCCGTGTTAAATGTTCAAAGGAGGCCACCCAGATTTTAGATTCCCCCATGCTAGGCTTCCTATCTGATCTCCCCTAAAGGGGATCTATTTTCTCCCCACCCAAGGACCTCACCCCCATCTTTCCTGGTCCCTCTTCTGCCATATAGATCCATCCTGCCTTCTTTTCCTGGAGCTACCACAGTCATGCTGAAACAGTGAGCAAGTTCATTAGCCTGACCAGCCACAGTCCATCGTCCTAGACTCCTCAGACCTTTCCCTGCCAGAGTCTCCTGATTATGAATGCTTGTGACCTTGTTCCTGGGGGTCCTCTCCCCTGGGTCATGTTATTCATCTCTGGCTCTCTCTGTTTATACCCATCAAGTGGACTCTTTATATCTTCAACTGAACCCAGGGATCCTTAAAACATGTTTGCTCTTGTCTCTGATTCCCTTATATTGGGACCCCAAAAGCCCTCACCCCTTCATGTATGGTTGAAGCAGTTGACTCTTCGGTCTCCCTGGTTCCAGTGTTGAAAGCAGGAAGGGAGGTCCATTGTTTGATCCCTCTGCTCATGTTTCTTCTTCAAGAGAAGCTCCATGAGGCAGGGGTCAGACTGTCTGCCAGGACATATGGTGCTGGGCCAGGATGGGGTCCTGAAGGGAGGAGATTTGCCTGTGCACATGTTTCTCTCTTTGCTGTAAGCCTGAGAGCTAGGGGCCACCCATGAGGGAGAGTGCCCCCATGGGAAAAGGAAACAAGGGTAGCCTCACCCTATGTGTGACACTCAGTGCAGCCAAGCAAATGTGTTTATTACAGCGTGAGAAAAAAGGGAAAAAGTCACTAACAAATGCTTTAAATCCAGAGTGCCTGTGTGGCTCAGTTGGTTAAGTGTCTGCCTTTGATGCAGGTCATGATCTCAGGGTCTTAAAATCAAACCTGTGTCATACTCTCTAGTCATCAGGGAGTCTGCTTCTCCCTCTCACTTTCCCTCTGTGCACTGTCGCTGTCTTTCTCAAATAAATAAATCAAAATCTTAAAAAAAAATAGAAATCTCTGAATCTGATTTACTGCATGGAAACTAACAAAACATAATAAGAAAAAAAATGAAAAAAAAAGGAATCATTTTTCAATAGAACAAAAATACGTGAATATATTTATTTAACAGTAAAATTTAATGATTTTTCTTAAATGACAGAAAAATACATTTTATGGTATAAATATATTACCTATTTTTTTTAAAAAAAAGCAACAAGGAGGAGGGACAAGATGGCAAAGAAGTAGGAGACCTTGTTTCAACCAGTCACCTAAAGTAAGCTAAATATCTACCAGAACACTCTGAACACCCATGAAATCAGTCTGAGATGTAAGATTATACACTTCTGGATCTCTCTGGGGACAGAAAACATCAGTGGAGAGGTAAAGCAGCGTGGGAACACTTGGACTGATCAGAGGATAAACATAAGGTGGAAGGAGCAACCAGAAGTGGCCCATTGGAAAGTAATACCCCAAAACATAAATGTCTTGGGGACCAGCATTAACTTGGAACCTGGTTAAAAGCACTCAATAAGAGTAAAAGATCTTAAGGGGAAACTGGTGGAATTGCTTGGGTCATGGGCATGGGCCTAAGCTCACAGACCCACGACAGCCACTGCCAATGACCACCCATGCCAGAGAGAGTCTGACAGGGCCCCTAGTATGTGGTCCCCAAGCCTGCAGCTTCCCAGAGCTTTCACCACTGCTGGGGCTGGGCACATTCCTATCCATACTTGAGAGAATGCAGTGTGAACTCCAGTTGGGGCCTCTGCCCACAGCCTTCTGCGACCTGAGTGGCTGTGGTGTCTGAGCACACCTGGCATGTGCCTGGACTCCAGAACACAGTCCAGGAAAAGGCAAGCACTGTAAGGGGGCTCCCTGGACTAATATTGCTCATGGTTTTAGTGGCACAGGTGTACAGAGACAAGCTGGGGCCTTGGGTGACCACTGAGATGGTGGCTGGGGGAGGTTGCAGTGTGCAGTGAAGTTTGTAGAGGGAAAGTCTGTGTCTTCTAGAACACCCACAGGGGAACAGTCTGAGGTTTCTCTCTGAGGCAGAGGTCTGGGTGCAGACAGATTCTTTGCTTTGACCCTCTAAAAAGCCACAAAAAGGGGGCACCTGGGTGGCTCAGTGGGTTAAAACCTCTGCCTTCGGCTCAGGTCATGATCCCAGGGTCCTGGGATCGAGCCCTGCATCGGACTCTCTGCTCAGCAGGGAGCCTACTTCCTCCTCTCTCCCTGCCTACTTCTCTGTGATCTCCATCTGTCAAATAAGTAAATAAAATCTTAAAAAAAAAAAAAGCCACAAAAAGCTGCCAAAGAACAAAAACCTCCAGAGAACAAAAGCCTGAAAAACTGGTTTCCACAGAGCATAGCCCCTTTATAGGGGACAGGGAAACTCAACACAAGCAAGATTGACTGGAAAACAAAGCAGCAGGCTCCTACTCCAGAAGACAAGCCTAAAGAACTAGAGGACAAACACCACAATGTCCCCATTAAACTGTAGCACCCCCAACTTCAGGGGAAAACAATATATTAAGCTCACAGTATTGCCCCCAAACATGTATATTACATAGATTCTTTCATTCTTTCTTCTCACGATTCTTGTTCTTTTATTTTTTTTTAGCCTACTTAGATTTACAACTAGAAATTTAATACAACATATTTCATAATAACTTTTTAACCTGGAATTTTCATACATATGTTTCTTTTTTTTTTTTAATATACGTGTAGATATAAGCTTCAAGGATATCCCTTTTTCCCTATTCAATACTACCCCTATATGCTGCTTCCTGACAGCACACAGGAGAAGAATGAAACTCAAAAAAGTCAGCTGCAAGAGAAAGGGAGCAGAGGTTGACATTAGAAAACACTGTCACCCCAAACAGCCCCTCAGTTTCATACTTAATGTAAAGTAGTTAACAACCAACAAAGAAACCAAAGTAGGATAAACATTGACCATGAGTCTTTTAGATAAACAAGAAGAAAGGCAAAATATGTCTAGTAATGTAGTATATGAGGTATAGTTGAACATGACCCCCAAAAAAGGGGATTGTCTGACTAACTGCTACTGTTCTCTGGAGAAAGGGAGATATCAGAAAAATGAGGCAGGTGGTGTTCCACCCTGAGTGGGCCAGGCATTCCCAGCTACTCGGCTTCAAGGACATATATCGTCTTCTTCCCCGGAGGCCTATTGCTACTATACGTTTTCCTTAAACCTGTCTTTAAGCATACTTGGTAACTAGTATAAATTCTCATGGGTTATATTTTAAGTAATACATTGTTTTGAGGGATGGTTACACTTATATATAAATCAGTTTTAATTCCCCTGTATCTTTGGAAAGTTGAGTCCTTTTAACAAAGATAACAAGATACACCCAGGAAGAAAAAAATAACCTTCCTCGCCCACATCAAGGAATTATAACCACACTCCCATCTTATTCTTCTGTCAGTGTTTTTGTATATTTGTTATTATTCTGGTATTATATTAGTCTTATTCTTGGGATTCATTTTGACTGGATTTTTTCTCTTTTTTCTCTTGTCATTTACTTCTGTTCATCTTTTTGTTTGTTCATTTTTGTTTGTATACCTTATAAATCTTATTTAGGGGCTCATTTTAGCTGGGTTATCTCTCTCTCGGTCTCTCTCTCTTTTTTTTTTCTTTCTCTCTCTCTCTTTTTTCTTTCATTTTGCTGGTGACTTCAGATTGTTCCAAAAATTTCCAGGGTGCACATTGCTTGGATTGTGGTTGATATATTTATCTATACATCCCCTCAACCACCTCAAGTGTTCCAACATCAGAACTACTGGGATCCCTGAGGGGGTGGAGAAAGAGAGAAGACTAGAAGATATAGTTGAACAAATTCTGGATAAAAATTACCCCAGTTGGGGGAATGGGACAAGCGATCATGTCCTGGAGGCATAAAGGATGCCCACCAAGATCAATGAATCTGTAAAGACCTTAAGACACTTAACTGTGAAATTCACGAATCGTAATTTCAGACAGGAGGTCTTAAGGGCAGCTAGGGAGAAGATATTCCATACGTAGAGAGGAAGCACCATCAGAATAATATCAGACCTGTCCACAGAAACCTGGCAAGCCTGAAAGGGCTGGCAAGACATATTCATGGCACTAAATAAGAAGAACATGCAGCCAAGATTACTTTATCCAGCAAGGCTGACATTCAAAATGAATGGAGAGATAAAGAGATTCTAAGGCCAGCAAGGTTTAAAAGAGTATGTGACCACCAAGCTGGCACTACAAGAAATATTAAAGGGGGTTCTATAAAAGAAGAAAGAACCACAGAGTGACATAGAACATGAATTTACAGAGACAATCCATAGAAACAAGGACTTCACAGCCAACATGATGTCAATAATAATGTATCTTTCAATAATCACTCTCAACGTGAACAGCCTAAATACTCCCATAAAATGGCACAAGGTTGCAGAATGCATAAAATGACTGGACATGTCCTTATGTTATCTACAAGAGACACATTTGAAGCATAAAGATACATTCAAACTGAAGATGAATAGATGGAGAGCCATCTTAAATGGCAACAGGCCTCAAAAGCAAAACAAAACAAAACAAAACAAAACAAAACAAAAAACAAACAAAAAACACCTAGGTAGTGGTTCTCATCTCAGATACATTAGATTTTAAGCTAAAGACTGTAGTCGGAGATACAGAAGGACGCTACATCACTCTTAAATGGTCTATCCACCTAGAAGATCTAGCAATTGTAAATAGCCATGCTCCCAATATGGCAGCAGCCAACTACATAAGCCAACTGTTAATCAAAATAAAGAGTCATATCGATATGAATACATTAGTAGGAGGGGATCTTAGCACACCACTCTCAGTAATAGACAGATCATCCAAGCAGAAAATCAATAAAGAAACAAGAGCCTTGTTTGAAACACTGGGCCAGATGGGCCTCATAAATATATACAGAACATTCTAACCTAAAATGACAGAATACTCATTCTTCTTGAGCACACATGGAACTTTCTCAAGAATAGACCACATACTGAGTCACAAATCAGGGCTCCATGGATACCAAAAGATTAAGATTATCCCCTACATATTCTCAGAACACAATGCTTTGAAACTGGAACCCAATCACAAGAAAAAGTTTGGAAGGAATTCAAACACATGGAAGCTAAATACCATCCTGCTTAAGAATGTTTGGATCAACCAGGAAATCAAAGAAGAGCTTAAATAGCTCATGGAAACCAGTGAGAATAAAGACACATTGGTCCAAACCCTATGGGGTACATGAGAGACCGTCCTAAGAGGGAAATACATAACCATCCAAGCCTCATTCAAAAAAAAAAAAAAAAGAAAAAAAAAAAAGAAAAAGAAGAAAAATCTAGAACACACAAGCTCTCTTTACACTTTAAAGAATTGGGAAATCAACAACAAATTAAGCCAACCTCACACACAAGAAGGGAAATAATCAATATTAGAGCAGAAATCCAATTAGTTAGAAACTAAAGATACAGTAGAACATGATAATGAAACTAGAAGCTGGTTCTTTGATAGATCTTTGAGAGATCACAGGTTCTTTGAGAGATCACAGGAAACACCAAGTAATATGAAACAATCATCAGAAGTTATTGTCAGCAGTTAGATCCCAATAAGTTAAGCAATCTAGAAGAAAAGAATACATTCCTGGAAATCTATAACCTTCCAAGATGAAAACGGAAAGAAATTGACAACCTTAATAGACCAATATCTAGTAATGAGATTGAAGCAGTGATCAAAAACCTCCCCCCAAAACAAACAAACAAACAAACAAACAACAACAAAACCAAAAACAGGAGCCCAGGACCTGACGGATTCCCTGGGGAAATCTACCAAACATTCAAAGAAGAAATATCTAGTCTCCTGAAAGTGTTTCAAAAAATAGAAAAGGAACAAAAACTTCAGGGTCTTTCTATGAAGCCATCATAACCCTGATCCCAAAACCAGGCAAATACCCCACCAAAAAGGAGAATTTCAGACCAATATCTCTGATGAATTTGGGTGCCAAGATTCTCAACAAGATCCTAACAGGATTCAACAGTCCATTACAAAGATTATCCACCATGATCAGGTGGGAATCATTCATGGGATGCAATGTTGGTTCAACATTGTAAAACAATCAATGTGATCAAACAAATCAATAAGAGAAAAGAATCATGTGGTTCTCTCATTTGATGCAGAAAAAGCATTTGACCAAATACAGCAACTGTTCCTGATTAAAACTCCTCAAAGCATAGGGATAGAGGGAACATTCCTCAACTTCATAAAATCTATCTATGTGCATGGTGTCAGAGAATGGTCGAGTTTTATTCTTCTACATATAGCTGTCCAGTTTTCCCAGCACCATTTATTGAAGAGACTGTCTTTTTTCCACGGTATATTTTTTCCTATTTTGTCGAAGATTATTCGACCATAGAGTTGAGGGTCCATATCTGGGCTCTCCACTCTGTTCCACTGGTCTATGTGTCTGTTTTTATGCCAGTACCATGCTGTCTTGGTAATCACAGTTTTGTAGTAAAGCTTGAAATCAGGTAACGTGATGCCCCCAGTTTTATTTTTGTTTTTCAACATTTCTTTAGTGATTCGGGGTCTCTTCTGATTCCATACATATTTTAGGATTATTCGCTCCAGCTCTTTGAAAAATACCGGTGGAATTTTGATCAGAATGGCATTAAAAGTATAGATTGCTCTAGGCAGTGGAGACATTTTAACAAGGTTTATTCTTCCGATCCAAGAGCATGGAATGGTCTTCCATCTTTTTGTGTCTTCTTCAATTTCTTTTATGAATGTTCTGTAGGTCCTCGAGTACAGATCCCTTACCTCTTTGGTTAGGTTTATTCCCAGGTATCTTATGGTTCTTGGTGCTATAGTAAATGGAATTGATTCTCTAACTTCCCTTTCTGTATTTTCATTGTTAGTGTATAAGAAAGCCACTGATTTCTGTACATTGACTTTGTATCCTGCCACGTTGCTGAATTGTTGTATGAGTTCTAGTAGTTTGGGGGTGGAGTCTTTTGGGTTTTCCATATAAAGAATCATGTCATCTGCGAAGAGAGAGAGTTTGATTTTTTCCTTGCCAATTTGGATACCTTTTATTTCTCTTTGTTGTCTGATTGCTGTTGCTAGGACTTCTAATACTATGTTGAACAAGAGTGGAGAGAGTGGGCATCCTTGTCGTGTTCCTGATCTCAACGGGAAGGCTGCAAGCTTTTTCCAATTGAGGATGATATTTGCTGTGGGTCTTTCATAGATAGATTTTATCAAGTTCAGGAATGTTCCCTCTATCCCTATGGTTTGAAGCGTTTTAATCAGGAACGGATGTTGGGTTTTGTCAAATGCTTTTTCTGCATCAATTGAGAGGACCATGTGGTTCTTCTCTCTCCTCTTATTGATTTGTTCTGTCACATTGATTGATTTGCGAATGTTGAACCATCCTTGTAACCCAGGGATGAATCCCACCTGGTCATGATGGATAATCTTTTTAATGTGCTGTTGGATCCTGTTTGCTAGGATCTTGTTGAGAATCTTAGCATCCATATTCATCAGTGATATTGGTCTGAAATTCTCCTTTTTGGTAGGGTCTTTGCCTGGTTTGGGGATCAGAGTAATGCTGGCTTCATAGAAAGAGTCTGGAAGTTTTCCTTCTGCTTCAATTTTTGGACCCTCAACACTATGGGCAAATAACCTTTGACAAAGCAGGAAAAATATACAGTGGAAAAAAGACAGTCTCTTCAATAAATGGTGCTGGGAAAACTGTACAGCTATATGTAGAAGAATGAAACTCGACCATTCTCTTACACCGTACGCAAAGATAAACTCAAAATGGATAAAAGACCTCAACGTGAGACAGCAATCCATCAGAATCCTAGAGGAGAACATAGGCAGTAATCTCTCGATATCAGCCACAGCAACTTCTTTCAAGATATGTCTCCAAAGGCAAAGGAAACAAAAGCGAAAATGAACTTTTGGGACTTCATCAAAATCAAAAGCTTCTACACAGCGAAGTAAACAGTCAAGAAAACAAAGAGGCAACCCATGGAATGGGAAAAGATATTTGCAAATGACAGTACAGACAAAAGATTGATATCCAGGATCTATAAAGAACTCCTCAAACTCAACACACACAAAACAGAAAATCATATCAAAAAAATGGGTAGAATATATGAACAGACACTTCTCCAGTGAAGACATACAAATGGCTATCAGACACATGAAAAAATGATCATCATTACTAGCCATCAGGGAGATTCAAATTAAAACCACATGGAGATACCACCTTTCATCAGTTAGAATGGCCAAAATTAGCAAGACGTGAAGCAACGTGTGTTGGAGAGGATGTGGAGAATGGGGAACCCTCTTACACTGCTGTTGGGATGTAGTGAAAAGAAGGGCCATATGTACCCCCAATGTTTATAGCAGCTATGGCCACGGTCGCCAAACTGTGGAAAGAATCAAGATGCCCTTCAATGGACGAACGGATAAGGAAGATGTGGTCCATATACACTATGGAGTATTATGCCTCCATCAGAAAGGATGAATACCCAACTTTTGTAGCAACATGGGCGGGACTGGAAGAGATTATGCTGAGTGAAATAAGTCAAGCAGAGAGAGTCAATTATCATATGGTTTCACTTATTTGTGGAGCATAACAAAGAGCATGGAGGACAAGGGGAGATGGAGAGGGGAAGGGAGTTGAGGGAAATTGGAAGGGGAGGTGAACCATGAGAGACTATGGACTCTGAAAAACAATCTGAGGGTTTTGAAGGGGTGGGGGGTGGGAGGTTGGGGGAACCAGGTGGTGGGTATTAGAGAGGGCACGGATTGCATGGTGCACTGGGTGTGGTGCAAAAACAATGAATACTGTTATGCTGAAAAGAAATAAAAAAAATCTACTTATGAAAAACCCATAATGAATATCATTCTCAGTGGGGAAAAGCTGACAGCCTTTCCTCTGAGATGAGGAACATTACAAGGATGCCCACTCTCGCCACCCTTGTTCAACATAGTGTTTGAAGTCCTCGCAACAGCAATCAGACAATAAAAAGAAATAAAAGGTATTCAAATTACAAAAAAAGAAGTAATACTCTCTATCTTCGCAGATGACATGATACTTTATATGAAAAACTCAAAAGACTCCACACCCAAACTACTGGAACTCATACAACAATTCAGGAATGTGGCAGGATACAAAATCAATGCATAGAAAATAGTTGTTTTCTTACACATTAACAATGAAAATACAGAAAGGGAAAGTAGAGAATCGATTCGATTTACTATAGCACCACAACCATAAGATATTTGAGAATAAACCTCACCAAATAAGTAAAGGATCTGCATGTGAGGAATTACAGAACACTCAGGAAAGAAATTGAAGAAGACACAAAAAGGTGGAAAAACATTCCATGCTCATGTATGAAAAGAATAAATATTGTTAAAATGTTTATATCAACCTTATCTTGGTGGGGGCTAGACTCTCATGAGCTGAAAGGTTTACTTAACAGACTTATCCTAGCTTTAGCCCCAACACACTGGAAAAAAAAATCTTTATAATATCCAGGGCAATCTATACTTTCAACTATATTTCAATCTATCTACCTATATATTTCAATCTACATATATTTCTATATTTCTATATCTATATATAGAATCTATACTATATATATAGTATAGATTGAAATATATATATTTATATATATATATTTCATATATACATATTTCATATATATATATGATATATATATATATATATATATATATATATTTCAATCTATACTTTCATCCTAATCAAAATTCCACTGACATTTTTCAAAGTGATGCAACAAACAATCCAAAAATATATATGGAGCCAGAAAGACCCTGAATTGCTAAGGAAATGTTGACGAAGAAAAACAAAGCTGGGGAGATCACGTTTCCTGATTTCAATCTTTACCACAAAGCTGTGATCACCAAGACAGCATGGTACTGGCACAAAAACAGACACATAGACCCCTGGAACAGAGTAGAGAGCCCAGATATGGACCCTCAACTCTATGGTCAAATAATCTTTGACAAAGCAGGAAAAAAATATCCAGTGGGAAAAAGACAGTCTCTTCAATAAACGGTGCTTGGAAAATTGGACAGCTATATAGAGGAAAATGAAACTTGACCATTCTTTTAAGCCATAAACATGACAAACTCAAATGGATGAAATACCTCAATGTGAGACAGTAATCTACCAAAATCCTAGAGGAGAACATAAGCTGCAACCTCTTAGAAATTGGCCATAGCGACTTCTTTCAAGACATGACCAAAGACAAAGGAAACAAAAGAGAAAATGAACTTTTGAGACTTCAAGATAAATAGTTTCCACACAGCAAAGTAAACTGTCGACAAAACAAAGAGGCAACCCACTGACTGAATGGGAGAAGATATTTTCAAATGACACTATAGACAAATGGCTGGTATCCAATCTAAGATCTATAAAGAACTCCTCAAACTCAACACACACACACACACACACACACACACACACACACACACACACAAGATTATTACACCAAAAATGGCAAAAGACATGAAGAAACACGTATCCAAAGAATGAATATCAAATGGCTGACAGACACATGAAAATCATTAGCTCTCAAGGAAATCAAAGTCAAAATCACATGGAAATACTACTTATCCCAGTTAGAATGGCTGAAATCAATGGGATAGGAAACAAGTGTTGGAGAGGATGTGGAGAAAGGGAACCCTCTTACACTGTTGATGGGATTCCAAGTTGGTGTAGCCACTTTGGAAAAGAGTGTGGAGATTCCTTAGAAAAGTAAAAATAGAGCTACCCTATGACCCTGCAATTGCACTACTGGGTATTTACTCCAAAGATAGAGATGTACTGAAAAGATGTGCCATATGGACCCCAATGTTCATAGCAACAATGGCCAAAATCGCCAAACTGTTGAAAGAGCCAAGATACCCTTCAACAGCTGGATGGATAAAGAAGATATGGTCCATATATACAATGGAATATTACACAGCCATCAGAAGGGATGAATAGCCAACTTTTGTATCAACATGGATGGACCTGGAGGAGATTATGCTGAGTGAAAACAGTCAAGCAGAGAAAGTCAATTATTGTATGGTTTCAGTTACTTGTGGAGCATAAGGAATAACATGGAGAACATTAGAAGGAAAGGAAAACTGAATTGGGGTAAATTGGAGGGGGAGATGAACCATGAGAGACTGAGGACTCTGAGAAATAATCTGAGGGTTTTGGAGGAGAAGAGGGTGGGTGGATGGGTGAACCTGGTGTTGGGTATTAAGGAGGGCACATATTGCATGGAGTACTGGGTGTGGTGCATAAACAATGAATCTTGGAACACTGAAAAAGTAAATTTTAAAAAAGAGAAAGTAATCAGAAGAATAATATGATGTTTGATAGAAGTACTCCTAAAATTTTACTCAGAGTATGATCATAAATAAATTAAAAACTAAAAAATTACCCATACATTAGGAACTTTACTAAACACAAAATGTTATGTTTTAGAAATATAATTCCATATCAGTAATTAGTCTGGAAATTATACTCATGAAAATTCCAAGAGTAACTATACAATTTAATATTTCCATTTATTATATTGTGATACCCATTTTTGCCTTATCAGAATATTACTTTTATTGTCAAGTAAAACTTAATTTACACATTATTTAATATTGTACTTTATATACTGCTTGATATGGACAAAGAATTGTACTTAAGCCTGATTATTTATTTAAAAAAAGGAATTTGCATTATAATTTAATGATTTAAATAATAAAGTTAGGTACTTAAAAAAGAAAAAAAAAACAATGTTTATTCTGCCAATCCATGAACATGGAATATTCTTCCATCTCTTTATAACTTCCTCCATTTCTTTCATCAGTATTCTGTAATTTCTAGAATATAGATCCTTTACTTCTTTGATTTCGTTCTTTCCTAGCTATCTTATGGTTTTTGGTATTATTGTAAATGGAATCAATTCCTTAATTTCTCTTTTACTGTTACACTGATAGTGTATAGAAATGGAACTGATTTATATACATTGATTTTGTATCCCGCTACATTGTATAATTGGTCCATGATTTATAATAACTTAGGGGTGGAGTCTTTTGGATTTTCCACATAAAGTATCATGACTTCTCCAAAGAGAGATAGCTTGACTTCTTCTTTGTCCATTTGAATACCTTTTATTTCTTTTGTTGTCTGATTACTGTTGCTATGACTTCTAGTACTATGTTGAACAATACTGGTGAGAGAAGGCAACCCTGTCATATTCCTGACCTTAAGGGAAACATTCTCAGTTTTCTCCCCACTAAGAATTATATTCACTGTGGGCTTTTCATAAATTGCTTTTGTGATATTGAGGTATGTTCCCTCTATCCCTATACTTTGAAGAATTTTAATTAGGAGAGGATGTTGTATTTTGTCAAATGCTTTTTCTGCATTGATTGAGAAGATCACATGGTTCATGTCTTTTCTTTCATAAATGTTCTTTCTCACGTTGATTGATTCGTGAACGTTGAAGCATCTTTTCATCCTAGGATTAAATCTCACCTGGTCATGTTGAACAATCCTTTTAATGAACTGTGGGATTCTATCGGCCAAAATCTTGTTCCATGTACAAGTTCCATGTACACATGAGAGTGAGTTTTGTTTGTTTGTTTTTGTTTTTGTTTTTGTCTTTCTTTTTAGTATGGGACAGTTTATCACACTAATGTACCTCAAAAGAAAGCTGGTGTAGCAATCTTAATATCAGAGAGATTATCTTTTTTTAAATTTTAATTATTTATTAACATATAGTGTATTATTAGCCCAAGAGGTAAAGGTCTGTGAATTTCCAGGTTTACACACTTCACAGCACTCACCATAGCATATACCCTCCCCAATGTCCATAACCCAACCACTCTCTCCATAACCCCCACCCCCAGCAACCCTCAGTTTGTTTTAGTGGCAATGTCCACAATCACCAAACTATGGCAAGAACCTAGATGTCCATCAACAGATGAATGGATAAAGAAGTTGTGGTATATATATGCAATGGAATACTACACAGCCATCAAAAGAAATGAAATATTGCCATTTGCAACGACATGGATGGAACTAGAGGGTATTATGCTGAACGAAATAAGTCAATCAGAAAAAGACAATTATCATATGATCTCCCTGATATGAAGAATTTGAGAGGCAATGTGGGGGGTTTGACGGGTAGGGGAGGAAAAAATGAAGCAAGATGAGATTGGGAGGGAGACAAATCATAAGAGACTCAATCTCACAGACAGATTAGATTTTAATGCAGAACCATAGTAAGAGATGTAGAGAAACATTACATCATACTTAGAGTGTATATCCAATAAAAAGGTCTAACAATTATCAATATCTATGCCTCCAAAATGGGAGAAGCCAATTATATAAACCAATTAAAAACCGAAATGAAGAAGCATATTGATAATAATACATTAATAGTAGGATACCTCAACACTCCATTCAAAGCAATGGACAGATCATCTAAGCTGAAGATCAACAAAGAACCAGAGCTTTGAATGACACATTGAAGCAGATGTACTTTGTAGATATATTGCACTAGCTCTCATTTATGTTTAATGGAGGTTCTCTCTTAGTGTTATTTTGTTTGTTTTATGTTTCCACACATGAGCACCTGGTGATGCTGTAGGACTACCTATCATCCCTACACAGCTGCTCAGTGAGAACACTTGATTCAAAGCAGTCCTGGCATAAAGGATGGTTGCTGTGCTTATGTCAGCAACTCAGTAGTTGTGTCCTGACTGACCTGGCAGAATCCCCTGAGCAAGGACCTGTGTGTGGTCTCAGCAGGTGCTTCCTCCCTGGGATCTCCCCAGAGAATGAAGCCAACTCCCATCCTCCTCAGTGTGTGGTATGAGCTGAGCTCCAGCCCCAGGGCTAAGGGAGTGGCTGGGGAGTCACTGAATGAAACCCTTTGCATGGACAGCCCCTCCTTTGGCTGAAGGTGGGGGAAAAAAGGAGCCTTTGGGCAGCCCAACCCATGCTGGGGATCAGGGGCTGTGTGCCACAGCTTGGACTCCTTTCCTCTTTATTATCTTGTGTCACTGCATGGGTCAGGACAGGCTTCGGGGACACAGGACAGCAGCTAGCTAGTTCAGAAACTCTGGCTCACACCCTGTGAAATTTTACCCTGGCGCCTACTCCATCACCCATGGCTGTGTATTTTTGCAGGTTTCCTGTCCATGCCTGTGCTGACCCAGCTGTTCTACCTCTCATCATTTGTGGGAACAACAGCCAGACTCGCCTACCTCCTTGAACAGTAGTTTCAGTGCTGAATGTTTATAGCATAAGCTTGTTCTACCATAGCCAGGGAACCTCCCTGGTATATCCCCGATTCAGATACTTACCAAGGCTCTGGAGTCAGCAGCTGTTTCCCTGGATCAAAAGATGCCTCAGCTAATGCAGTGTTTCTTCTCAACTCTGGGCTCCATTCTGAAGTTGAAGTTAACTATTAGTTTGCTCTATATCATCAGAATAGGAGCAGCTATCATGATTCACAATGTCCCAGACAACAAATAAATGAGAAAACAAAACAAAACAAACTCACAAACAAAAAACTGAGGCCACAGACCATGGATGTAGGCCTCTTTTTTAGTGAGAAACCTACCTGGAGACACGTGCAGGGAGGGCTCTTCTGCAGGAAGATCTGTCTTTGAACAGGGAATATTGAAAGATACAGAATATGTCTATAATATGAGACACCATCAGACATCCCAGGAAAACAATAAAGATAACCTAATGGAGCCCAACTGCACATCACCACTCAATTTGGACAAGATGAACAAGAATAAATATGTGTCTACACCTGAACCTGTTGCCCAGCAAGCATTCATCTACACATCGGTTTCACCATCTTATTCCATAAAGTGTTACCTTGTGTCACTACTGATGTGTTCACAGCTGATATATTGACAATAACCCTGGTCACAGACACAGTCTCTTCTCTCTGAGCCAGCTACCTGTGTGTTTGGACCAGATCTAACTGGTGTGACTACACCCCCACATATCTTCTTCCTCTTCTCTCCTCTTCTTCTGCCACCCTCAGGCTTCAGTCTTTCCCATTGGATCCTCAGGTCTGAACACCATCTGAAAGTAGAATTTCAGAGAAAACTGGAAGTGGTGGTGCTGTAGTTTCCAGTCTCCAGTGTCCATTTCCCTGGAGGAGAATAAGCAGAAAAAAGAGCTGCATGCAACACCTCACATCCTCCTTCCTGCCCTCACCCCAGGCCCCATATTTTTGTTGCCAACACTCCCAATCAGTCTCTTTAGTGAAAATAAAGTTATTTCATTTTCCTAAAAAGGATGTGTTAATCTAATATTTAGGTATTTGAACATGGAATCTGCTGATTTTTACCCCCTTCAGAATTAACTGATGCCACACCCATGGGGAAACCTGGAGATATCCACAAAGAATCCCCTGCATATTTTAAGATATGACATTATTTTTCTTATGTTCCAGATAGATTCTAGTTCCTCAGATTTCTGTGGGCAGGAGATCCACTACAGAAACATTTTTTTCCCTCAGTACCTAAAGTCCTGGGCTATAATGTTTTACCACAAAAACATCATCATTTTCTTCTTCTCTGTCCTTGTTAGACACCTGCGGACACAAGGGACTGTGGGTTTGGCTGTGGTGTGTGGCAGGAAGATGGTATCTTCATGCTTACTCCATGCCCTGTGCTGCTTGATAACATAAGACACAATAGATATAGGTCTTGTGTCTGCAGAGATTAAAAAAAGAAAGAAAGAAAAATTGCTCGTCACACAAGACCTGACTCCTGATTCAGTGAATTGTTAACAGATTTACTCTCCCATCAGTCCTTCCAGCCTACATAAATTCTTTTTTTTTTTTCATTAAAACCTTTGAAATTCTTGCCTCTAAATGCAGGGTTCTGGACCTTGGAGATTTTTAAAGAGAATTATCATAGAGAATTCCTCAGGGTTTAAGTACCACACAAGGAACGGGGGCCTCTTAGCCATATTTTTGGACACACACATATACACACACAGGTATACACAAGCAGGTATACACACAAACAGCTCTTTACTCTCTCTAAGTGACTAAAATGCTGTGATCTGTGCTTCTGGGCTTCTCTGTCCCTCCAGAAGTCTGGCTCAACCTGGGTTCACCCAGCCATTATCAGTATCACAATCTCCAGGAGGCAGAATCTTCATCACCAGGAAACACCAGGGGCAGTGAGTGTTACTGGGATCCTGTTATCAGGTAATCAGGATGTGCCCTGAGCCCTGGCTCTCTGCGATGATGCTGACACTCTGGAATTCCAGGAAGAATCTCTGTCACCATGGGAATCTCAGCCCCTGACCACCTCTGGGACACAGGCAGAATCTGAGGCTGATTGGTATATTTATTATAAGACTCCAGCCTCAGTGTTGCTTCCACGGACTTCAAAACCCCTGGTAACAAGAGAAATAACCTCCCAATGCTCTCAGGGATGGGTTGTCACTCCCTCAGTCATCCTAGTGACACCTCCAGCCAGGCTGCACTCTGAGGGAAAGTCATCTGCCCTAAACCAGGGCCAAAGGATATGCGACCTCAGGGACAACATCCCCTTATCTCCATCATTCCTCAAATCAGATGTGGGGTATTTGACAGAAACTTCTGGGTCCATTTGACCTAGGGTAGCAGAAATTCATTCCTGTAGTCATGAGTGGCTGAATGAATCAATGCTCTACCTTAGACATCCTGGACACAAGTTGCAGGGACTACAGCTGTGCCCACCACAGAGAGTGGTCTGACCCCAAATCCCTTCGTCCTATAAGCTCTTTCTCTCTTAGGATGGTTTTTAGTTCATAGGGATAGGTCCCTGAATTGGTTTACTGGTCACAAAGTTGATCTTTCCTATCTGGGAGACCAGACACATGGTACAAATGAGTGATTTTACAAAAAGCATATAAACCCCTATTCTACTGAGAACAGAAGACATTCCTGTTCCACTGTTTTCCATCCATATTTGTAACCACTCTTTCCACCTATATCCTCTCTGCAATAAGCACAGATTTGGGAAAACTACACTATTGATGGTACCTGCATCTTCACAATGATGTTCTCATTGCATTTAAATCAATCTTACTGAATGGAATTATGGAGAAAGAAACACACATTCATTTTAAGTATGAGGTTGGCTCAGTGGTGACTAAAATATGAACTCTGTCACCAGGTCTCTGTCAGAGCATCTGTAGCTTTCACTCCTTTCTTCCTAGAACATCAAACAAATTTGCCCTTTGTGCTCTGAGGTCAGTGCAACACAAAGCCTCATGTGCCAAGGCTCCTGAAGGCTTGTGCTTGTGTGCTTGGAGGAGAAATTCTAGGACGGAATTATGGCCCCAGTATGTGGAAAGATTGTTTCAAGCAGATGGAAAGATTGAGGAGCAAGGAAGAATAAGGATGTTTAGTATGCAATCATTGAAGGAATGGACATGAGGGCTTCTGCCTACAAACTGGAGAGAAGAGCCCCCCATCTCTTCAAGGCTTTGACAACCTCAGAGGAGGAGGAGTTCTGGAAGCCAGGGAGCTGGCCCATAGGAGGAAAGTCTATGCATCCAGCACAAAAGGGGCCATAAGTCCATTGGGAACTCTCAGTTATCTGGTACTGATGCTTACCTGTAATTTGTATAAGAGACATCCTATCAGTCCTGAACCGCCACCAAACCAAGAGGTACTTGGACAGACTAACCCTGAAGACACTTAGTAGAGCATTTAGTGATCCCTGAAGTAATAGGAAGCAGCCTATAAGGACACTTGGCTTGGTCCTAATGGAGGAAAGAGTGGACAGAGCATTGGGCAGGCAGAAGTGTCTGCTGGGTTCTGGTCACCATTACCATAGACAATAATGTGTCTGTGTCTAGGCACTATGGGGTACTCATAGCTTGTCATTGAGGTTCACCTGTGATTAGAGCTCTTCCCCTGCCCACCGCTCTTACTTGCTCAAATAGAGGGACCTGACCCATGGCCAGTGAGGGGTCATAGCCCTGGGTGTTTAATTTGCATGGTTGGTCCCACCCTCTCTCAGTGATTGAATAAAGGAAGAGAGAGATTAGGAGAGGCTCTGCACAGTTGTGGGGCCAAGGAAGATAGGATCTGTGGTGACCTCTGCCATGACCCAGTATACTCTCTTCCTCACCCTCTTTACTCATTGCACAGGTGATTGGATGTGGAAAAAGGGGAAGGGACCCTGGGAGGACACATGGGGCTCTGCTTCCTTCTCTTCTTTCTAGACCCCAGCATCACCCTCTGTGTTTCTTCCCCTTCCAGGGTCCTGGCCCAGTCTGTGCTGACTCAACCATTCTCACTGTCTGGGTCCCTTGGCCAGAGAGTCACCCTCTCCTGCACTGGAGGTATCACCAACACTGGTGATGGTTATGTTGCATACTTGTACCAAAAGCACCCAGGAAAGGCCCTTAAAACCATCATCTATGATACTAAAAGTAGACCCTCAGCAGTCGCTGAACAATTTTCTGGCTCTGGGTCTGGCAACACTGGCTCCCTTATCATCACTGGTCTCAAGGCTGAGGATGAGGCTGATTATTACTGCTCATCATGGGACAAGAGTCTCAATGGTCACACAGAGCTCTGGGTCTGTGAAGAAGTGAGACAAAAACCTGCTGTTCCCCCAGCAATGGAGGTCCCCTTGCAGCCTACACTCCTTAGCCATATCAACTGCCTCCTTTGTTTATTCTAAACTGTTGTCTGAGACCAATCTCAGGAACTTTGGCTTCAACATAGTCCACATTCCTTAAATTCAGACCCCCCCCAAGTCTGTCCTATGCAGGAACATATTGTAAGATTGTCTCATATTGAGGAGAAATTACTGTGTTCCATGGACAGATTCTTTGACAGGACAGAAACAGATACAAAGACCAGGTGTGTCTAACTAAGGATAGAGTCCTATCCAGTTAATACATATCCATAGCACTTCATTAACATCTACTATGTGCGGCATGTGAGTAGGTATGCAGGACACAGGTGGACATGATAGGAAAGGTCTTCATGCCCAGGGTGTTGATGTTGTCTGGGGAAGAGAGAGGACATGGAACCCAAACATATTGTAAAGGAAATATGTCACAGGAGAATGAGTGGTGAAGTTGTTGGAGTTTAGATGGAGTACTGCAGAGGATAACAAAGAACCCCAGAATCTGATGTCCAGTACTAACATCCTGGTTCTGCACCATTGATGAAGAAGTGATGAAGAAGTAGATGGGGAGTGTGGAGGTGTGACTAGGTGAGGGCTGTGAATTGTGCCCTGGGCAGACTAGGAGTTCTGGACAAGGGGTGGAGGAAGGAGAAATATCAGGGTCCTTATAAATAGGAGGAAGCCAGGATTGAGGATGGGGATGTGGAGGAGGAGAAGGTAGGAGGAATATTGGGAAAATTGTGGTGAGGGGCTTCTCCAGCTGGGACAATGTGAGGACCCACCTGTGATTCATAATGACTTCCACCTCATGTTTCCAGGAAACAGGATTAGCCCCTACAAGGGAACTGTTCATCAGGAGTCCTAGGAGTGCACCTCTCTGCTTACTCTTGTCTGAACTTTGATGAAATTTCACCAGTGTCTGTTGTTGGGGAGGAAGTGTTTCCTTTGCTCTTCAAGGTTATTTACCTGGAGTAATATTCAAATTGACATTTGTCAAATTAACAGGAGAAAATAAAATTTAATAGCCAGCATAAAGGGAATCCACACAGATATGGAGAATTCCAAAGACAGTCAGTCAACATGACACTTATTTGAGCAAAGGAGACATAGGAGTCTGGGGATCAAAGAGGAGAAAGAGCATTAGCAGAAAGATGAAAGCAGATATGTGGAAAGCAAACACTGTCCTACTATCTAGATATAGGAACCTCTGTTAATATCTCCCTTCCTGGTACAAGCAGGCAGTTTGGGAGAAGCTATAGAACTTTTTATAAACAGCAAAATTTATTTTACTTTTTAAAAAAATTTAAATTCAATTAACCAACATAGAGTACATCATTAATTTTAGATGTAGTGTTCAATAATTTGTCATTTGGGAATAACACCCAGTGATCATCGCATCACGTGCCTTTCTTAATTCCCATTACCCATTCCCATTACTCATCCCCACCACCGACCTCTCCTTTTTTTCCTCCCTCTCTGATGGATATTTGGGAGTTTTCTAATTTTTTGAGAAAGGTTTGAATTGCTCCCTCTTGAAACCACGTTTGCTTATCCCAGACTATGAACAGTCATGTTTTCATTTTCTTTTATTTCTATGTTTTTTTAAATTCTAATTTCTTTTTTTGATTTTTTTTCTTTTTTTTTATTATTTAAATTCAACTAGCCAACATATAGTACATCATTAATTTCAGATATAGTGTTCAACAATCAATCAGTTGCATATAACACCCAGTGCTCATCATATCACGTGTCCTCCTTAATGCCCATCACCCAATTATCCCATTCCCCAACCACCTCCCCCATTTAATCTTTAGTATGCTCTTCTTTAAGTTCCAAGCATTTGAGTTCCTTCCAAATTTTCTCTTGTGATTGAGTTCAAGCATCAAATCATTGTGGTCTGAAAATATGCAGGGAATAGATCAAGTTATTTGGTACCATGTGAGACCTGATATGTGACCCAGTATGTGATCTATTCTAGATAATGACCCGTATGAGAATAAGAATGTGGATTATGTGGCTTTAAGTTTCAATGTGCTGTATATATTTGTGAAGTACATATGGTCCAGTGTATCATACAAAGCTGTTTCCTTGTTGATATTCTCCTTAGATGATCTCTCATTGTTCTGAATAAGGTATTAAATCCCTTGCGATTGTTGTATTAATATCAATGTGTTTCTTTAATTTGGTTATTAATTGGTTTACATAATTGGCTGCTCCCATGTTATGAGCATAAAATGTTTATAATTGTTAGATCTTGTTGGATAGAGACTTTAAGTATAATATAATGGGCCTCTTCATCCCTTATTATAAGTCTTTAATTTGCAATTTAATTTCTGAGGGAAAGGGGAGGAAAGATAGTGGAGGAGAGGGGCTAATACATTTCAACCAGTTCCCTGAATTTAGCTAGATATCTACCAAGGCACTCTGAACACCATGAAATCAGCCTGGGATGTAGGATTTTATGTCTGGATTTCTATGGGGACAGAGGATTTTCAGTTGAGAGGTACAAAGGATGGAGTACTGATTGTGCAGACAGATGTCAGAGGATAACAGGAGGGGGAGGGGACCACCAGATATTGGCAATGGAAAGTAATACCCCAGTGCAAAAGAGTCCTGCACTTGGGGCCAGTAACAGCTTGGGGATGAGGGCAGTGGGACAGGAAGGGACTGATAACAGGACTTAAAGAGAACACAGGGTGTTAACGGGCAAATGCTGAGACAGGCAGCCTCAGGGAGGGACCTGTACCCACAGTCCCAGAACTGGCCACAGCCACCACCCACCCACCCATGCCTGAGAGGACCTGACATGGATTTGAGCCCACATAACCAGGATCAGCCACTGCCAGGGCCCAGGATTTCCTGGACCAGGATATTCTATTGTTTTGGTGGCATGGTTTACAGAGACAAGGTGAGACTGGGGTCCACCATTGAGAAGATCGCTGGGGGCATGCACCACTTGTGGGAGGCTGTGGATTTCAGCAGCACTTACAGAGGGGGAGACTGTGTGTTCTGGAGGATTTATAGAGGAACAGACTTATTCTATGAGGCCAGCTTTGTCTTGATCCCAAAACCAGGCAAAGATCCCATCAAAAAGGAGAATTTCATGGAGCACTGGGTGTGGTGCAAAAACAATGAATACTGTTATGCTGAAAAGAAATAAAAAATTTTAAACAAAGGAGAATTTCAGACCAATATCCCTGATGAATATGGATGCCAAAATTCTCAACAAGAACCTAGCTAAAAGGATCTGACAGTACATTAATAGGATCATCCACCAAGACAGGTGGGATTTATCCATGGGGTGCACTGTGGTTCAACACTTGCAAATCAATCAATGTGATAGAACAAATTAATAAGAGAAGAGAGAAGAACCACATGGTCCTCTCAATTGATGCCAAAAAAGCATTTGACAAAATACAGCATCCTTCCCTGATTAAAACTCTTCAGAGTATAGGGATAGAGGGAACATTCCTCAACTTAATAAAATCCATTTATGAAAAACCCACAGCGACTATTACCTCAATGAGGAGAAGCTGAAAGTCTTTCCCTTAAGATCAGGAACACGATAAGGATGCCTCTCTCACCACTATTGTTTAATAGAGTACTAGAAATCCTAGCAACAGCCACCGGAAAACAAAAAGAAATAACAGGTATTCAAATAGGCAAGAAGTCAAACTCTCTCTCTTTGCAGATGACATGATACTTTATATGGAAAACTCAAAAGACTCCATACTCAAATTACTAGAACTCACATCAATTCAGGAATGTGGCTGGATACAAAATCAATGCACAGAAATAAGTTGCTTTCTTATACACTAACAATGTAACTGTAGAAAGAGAAAGTAGAGGATTTATTCCATTTACAATAGCAACAAAATCCATAAGATACCTTTGAAAATATCTAAACAAAGGATAAAGATCTATACTCTAGGAATTACAGAATACTTGGGAAAGAAATTGAAGAAGACATAAAAAAATGGAAAACATACCATGCTCATGGATGGAGAGAATAAACATTGTTAAGAATTCTATGAAGCCCAGAGAAATCTATAGTTTCAATGCCATCCTAATCAAAATATTATCAGTATTTTTCAAAGTGCTGGAGCAAAGAATCCTAAAATTTATATGGCACCATAAAAGACCCCAAATCACCAAAGAAATATTGAAAAAGAAAAACAAAGATGGGGGCATCACCTTGCATGATTTCAAGTTATATTACAAAGCTGTGATCACCAAGACAGCATGGTACTGGCACAAAAACAGATACATAGGCCAGATACATAGGTGACAAACACTTAGGTCAGTGGAACAGAATAAAGAGCCCAGATATGAATTCTCCACTCTATTGTCAAACAATCATCGACAAAGGAGGGAAAATATCCAATGACAAAAAGACCGTCTCTTCAATTAACTTGCTGTGAAAATTTGACATCTATATATAGAGGAATGAAACTCAACCATTCTCTTACACCATACATGAAGATAAACTCAAAATGGATCAAACACCCCAATTTGAGAGAATCCATCAAAATGCTAGAGGAGAACATAGGCAGTAATCTCCTTGACATTAGCCAAAGCAATGTTTTTCAAGACACAGCTCCAAAGGCAAGGGAAACCAAAGCAAAAATGAACTTTTGGGAATTCACCAAGATAAAAAGCTTCTGCACAACAGAGGAACCAGTCAGAAAAACAGAGGCAACACATAGAATGGGAGAAGATATTTGCAAATGACAGTACAGACAAAGGGCTGGTATCGAAGATCTATAAAGAATTTCTCAAACTCGGAGCGCCTGGGTGGCTCAGTGGGTTAAAGCCTCTGCCTTCTGCTCAGGTCATGATCCCAGGGTCCTGGGATCGAGCCCCATGTTGGGCTCTCTGCTCCGCAGGGAGCCTGCTTCCTCCCCTCTCTCTCTCTGCCTGCCTCTCTGCCTACTTGTGACTTCTTTCTCTGTGTCAAATAAATAAAATCTTTAAAAAAAAAAAAAAGAATTTCTCAAACTCAACACCCAAAAAACAAATAGTCAAGTCCAAAAATGGGCAGAAGATACTAACAGATACTTCCCTGAAGAAGGCATACAAATAAATGGCTAATATCCATCATTAGATTAACCCATCTCCCCACCCCCTTACCTCTGACACCTTCAGTTTGTTTTTCATAGTCCATGGTCTCTCATGGCTCATATCCCCTCTGATTTTCCTGCTTTCATTTTCACCTTCCTTCTCCTAATGGCCTCCATGTTATTCTTTTTTTTTTTTTAAAGATTTTATTTATTTGTTTGACAGACAGAGATCACAAGTAGGCAGAGAGGCAGGCAGAGAGAGAGGGGGAAGCAGAATCCCTGCAGAGCAGAGAGCCTGATGTGGGGCTCAATCCCAGGACCCTGAAAACATGACCTGAGCTGAAGGCAGAGGCTTAACCCATTGAGCCAGCCAGGCGCCCCCATGCTATTCTTTATGTTCCACATGCAAGTGAAATCCTATGATATTTGTTTTTCTCTGCTTGACTTATTTCACTTAGCATAATCCCCTCCATTTCCATCCATGTCGATGCAAATTGTGGTATTCATCCTTTCTGGTATCTGTGTAATATTGCATTGCATATATGGACAACATCTTCTTTATCCATTCATCTGTTGAAGGCACCTCATTTCCTTCCACAGTTTGGTTATTATGGACACTTCTTCTGTAAACATTGGGGTGCAGGTTCCCCCCTTTTTTTCTATATCTGTGTCTTTAGAGTCAATACCCAGTAGTGAAATTGCTGGGTCAGAGGGTAGCTCTATTTTTAACTTTTGAGGAATCTCCACACTGTTTTCCAAAGTGGCTGTACCAGCTTATGTTCCCTCAACAGTGGAAGAGGGCTCCCCTTTCAGTACATCCTCTCCAACATTTATTGTTTCCTGCATTGTTAATTTTGGTAATTCTAACTGGTGTACGGTGGTATCTCAATGTAGTTTTGATGTGAATTTCCATGACAGCTAATGATATTGAACATTTTTTCATGTGTCTGTTAGCCATTTGTATATCTTCTTTGGAGAAGTGTATGTTCATGTCTTTTGCCCATTTTCTATCTTGTTATTTGGGTGTTGAGTTTGAGAAGTTCTTTATAGATCTTGGATACCAGCCTTTTGTCTGCACTGCCATTTGCAAATATCTTCTCCCATTCCATGGGTTGCCTCTTTGTTTCGCTGACTGGTTCTTTTGCTGTGCAGAAGCTTTTTATCTTGGTGAACTCCCAAAAGTTCATTTTTGCTTTGGTCTCCCTTGCCTTTGGAGCTGTGTCTTGAAAGAAGTTGCTATGGTTGATGTCAAAGAAGTTACTGCCTATGTTCTCCTCCAGGAATTTGATGAATTCCTGTCTCACATTGAGGTCTTTCATCCATTTTGAATTTATCTTTGTGTATGGTGTAACAGAATGGTCGAGTTTTGGTCTCCTATACATAGCTGTCCTATGTTACCAGCACCATTTATTGAAGGGTCTTTCTTTTTGTCATTGAATGTTTTTCCTGCTTTATTGATGATTATTTGGCCCGAACTGAGGGTCCATACTTGTACTCTCTATTCTGTTCCACTGATCTATTTATCTGTTTTTGTTTTGTTTTGTTTTGTTTTTAGGGTAGGGCAGTACCATCCTCTCTTGGTGATCACAGCTTTAACATACCTATGTATTTTATACCTTAACTTATAATTCAAATATTATCTTGTATTTGAAAATATGCTCTTTATGAATATCTGGCTCTCAGCATGGAGAATCAATACTGAATGAGTTAGATTACTTGTTAAATTGTAATTGAAAATATCTCAGGAATGGAGCATGTGAATCAATAAATATAAGTCTCATTATCCTAGAATATTGTATAATAAGAATGTTATAGGTTACTAACTGCACAATTCTGATTGTTCTACCAAAGAAAAGTGAATGATTGTACTGGAATATGTATTTTATCCTCCTCCAATTAATCCAACAGTCCAAGGCAGGTATCAAAGCTTGAGGATTTCTCCCAAGATGTCATTAATCTCAGAGAAGATGAAGGTCTCATGTGGAGGTGAGGGAGATGCCAGAGACCTAAGAAGGGAGTGGGAGGTAGTCAATCAGAAGAGAGGGGCTGTCCTCTCCCAGGAGCCACACCCTGAGGAAACAGAGCTGGAAGCAGAACTCTGTTCTCAGTTCTGAGAGAACCACATGGTCAGGAACCTAGAGGAACACATTATTTCCTTCCTGGCACCAACCAGACAATGCTCGGTCCTTGTGATATAGTTGTTTCAAAAATGACTTCACAAGTCCTTGAACACATAAAGAAGGCATTTCTCAAACACAAATAGAAAAAAAAAAACTTTAGCTTGTCCTTTTTCCACCATAAGCAGATGACACAGCATAGATATTTTCCTTCTCCTGCTTACAGTCCTCCCTCTGAGATGGCTCTTTTCATGGTCATCAATGCAGAACTTCCCTTTCATATTGCCTCCTGCTTCATTCCTTGTTCCTACTATTTCAAAATAGAGAACACAAACCCTAATGGGTTTTATTTATGAATAAACCCTAAATGGGATCTATCTAGTGTCTCCTAATGTGGTAATAATTAACTAGTAATTCCCTACAATGATTAGGTGGTTTTCTCTACACTAACATTGAGGAAGTCCAAAAATATACTTAAAAACAATTCCATTTAGGATAACATTAAAATGAATAAAATGCTTAGGACTGAACTTAACTAAGTAGGAAAAAGACTTGTAAAATGAAAACTATAAAATATTGCTGAAAAAGATTTAAGTAAGTGAGAATACACTATGACCAAATATTGGAAGACTTAATATTGTGAAGCTACAACCAATACTATCCAAATCCATCTCCACATTTGGTGCCATCCTGCCATGTCCTTACTGTCCCCATCTTATCTCACAGTGTATACTGTTTACTCCTTTTCATTCCTTGTTTGGGAAAATGGTGCATATAAATCTCTGTTCATTGGAAACAGATTATAGACACCCTCATGAATTCCATGGAGGTCTGAACAAAACATCTTTGTTAGGGCCCAATGTGGGTAGAGGAAAGGGCCAAGAGGGTTTTCAGTGCAGGAGAGAGGAAAGAACACCTCAGAAGGGAAGAGAACTCCATTTATAGTGATGTTCTCTTTATATCAATCATCATACTGAGTTAATGACAAGAGTAGTATGAAAACATTAAATATATCAGAGAGTCAAATAAATGAGAATTCCAGGCTAATATTCAAAGAAAACATTGAGGGGCACCTGGGTGGCTCAGTGGGTTAAGCCGCTGCCTTCGGCTCAGGTCATGATCTCAGGGTCCTGGGATCGAGTCCCGCATCGGGCTCTCTGCTCGGCAGGGAGCCTGCTTCCCTTCCTCTCTCTCTGCCTGCCTCTCTGCCTAC
>NW_019154157.1:622479-664781 GCF_002288905.1 Enhydra lutris kenyoni | reverse complement strand
AATGGGTGGCTCAGTGGGTTAAGCCGCTGCCTTCGGCTCAGGTCATGATCTCAGGGTCCTGGGATCGAGTCCCGCATCGGGCTCTCTGCTCGGCAGGGAGCCTGCTTCCCTTCCTCTCTCTCTGCCTGCCTCTCTGCCTACTTGTGATCTCTGTCAAATAAATAAATAAAATCTTAAAAAAAAAAAAACATTGAAACCAGTGAAGTAGATGAGAGCAAAAGGCACAATTTCTCTCATGACATTATATTGTCATAGCAGACATAGGCTGAAAATTCCTTGTAGTCAGGGCTGAGGACCTGACAGGATAATCTAAACCCAACAAGAAAATATCAATTGTTACACTGTAAGATGAGTCCATGAGAATTATTATAATGTGTGAACCACGTTGGTAACCTGAGAACTTTAAGGACTTTACTTTGTTCAAGATGATGGTAGACTGGTAATGACCCCATGCAACTCGAAGAAGCAAACTCCCATGTTAGGTAAACCTGAAATATCTTGTAATATAAACACTCAGCAGTCCATCGAGTATTTAGCTGTTTGGGGGACAATTTTGACTTGAAAAGAAAGAAAGAAAGCAAGAAAGCAAGAAAGAAAGAAAAAATAAAAAAGGGAAAGAAAGAAAAGAGCCTGCTTCCCTTCCTCTCTCTCTGCCTGCCTCTCTGCCTACTTGTGATCTCTGTCAAATAAATAAATAAAATCTTAAAAAAAAAAAAACATTGAAACCAGTGAAGTAGATGAGAGCAAAAGGCACAATTTCTCTCATGACATTATATTGTCATAGCAGACATAGGCTGAAAATTCCTTGTAGTCAGGGCTGAGGACCTGACAGGATAATCTAAACCCAACAAGAAAATATCAATTGTTACACTGTAAGATGAGTCCATGAGAATTATTATAATGTGTGAACCACGTTGGTAACCTGAGAACTTTAAGGACTTTACTTTGTTCAAGATGATGGTAGACTGGTAATGACCCCATGCAACTCGAAGAAGCAAACTCCCATGTTAGGTAAACCTGAAATATCTTGTAATATAAACACTCAGCAGTCCATCGAGTATTTAGCTGTTTGGGGGACAATTTTGACTTGAAAAGAAAGAAAGAAAGCAAGAAAGCAAGAAAGAAAGAAAAAATAAAAAAGGGAAAGAAAGAAAAGAAGGAAGGAAGGAAGGAAGGAAGGAAGGAAGGAAGGAAGGAAGGAAGGAAGAAAAAATGCACAATATCTTAGCCCCAAACACCACAGGAGGCATCTCCTCATTCTACTGCTGCCCTGGGCAGTGACATTAGCAGTATCCTGTTGTCCAGTCTAGGCACATTTCCAGGAGTGCTAGGTGGTGTTAGAGGGGTTGGTGGACTAAGCTCCTGAGCCCAGCAGAGGGCGCTATGGCATAGTTGCTGTGAGAATTATGTTCTGGGCCAGGTCAACTAGGAAAATATACCATTTTTTGCACACTTGGCATGCAGTATCCTCACTGAATTGTGATTCTGCAGCACAGGGGCCCCTGGAGCTACATGAGTGATCACCTCTGACTCACTTTGTCTTGCCACTTTTCATCCTGCATTCCCATGAAGTCAGTGTTCATGATGGTGTTCAGACAGGGACAGAAAATGCCACACCTGGACTAATTTGCCTATTGAAAAAATCACAAACACTGCTACCTGGGTATAGGACAAGAGACCACTGGGAGGGGAACATGGGAATGTCCTCAAAGAGCAGAGCTCTGGGCCTTCTCTCTCCTGTCCTGATTCCTCCTTCACCTGCTCCCTCATAGACAGGAAGTTACCTTCAGGGCTGAGAGAAAAAATGCAGAGGGGGGTCATTTGCACTGCTTTGCTCCCACCATCACACAGGGTAATAGCTACCTTATTGTTTCTGTCTCCTTGTAGTCTTGAGCTCTTCTTCAGAGTCCTAAGCTGGACTATGCTATTCTATCACTCATAATAACTGTCTGTGTTAGAGAAAAATAAAATTTACTTAACTAGTAATCATTATTTATAAGTGTTATATATTATAAAATTTTATTACATAAATATATAAGCATTGCACAAACATATATGTTAAGTATATCATACATTATATTTTGATTTATAAAATGTAGGTATTGCAATAATAGGCAGGTATCATATATAATATAAATATTTTATATTTTATATAAATATATGCACTATAGTATATGTTAGGTGTTGAATTTAATATGTTACAAATTACATACTATGTATGTTATATGTATGTCCTTTATTTAAAAGAGTCGGAGAGAGAATGTCGTACAAATACATATTCTGACACTAGGAAAACAATGAAACAAAATAGCAGGCACTGCATCCTATGAACACAGATGATAAGTATAAGTAAACCCACGGTATACAGAGAGACATTAATCTTGAATCCAGGGAGGACTGGGGCTGAGAGGAGGTACTGAAATCTCTTGATGATTTTCACACAGATCTTGTGGAAAGCAAATTAAGTCACACGGAGTCATATGTCAGAAGCCTTGAGCAGAGAGAGAGCTTGTGAGTTTCCAGAGTTGCTTCCCTGACACATCACGGGAGAGGAACGTGAAGTTATGGACCCAGTGGACCAGGATTCACTGATATTCCAGCCCCTGGTGAACAGTGTGAATCAGCCCAGCCCTTAGCAATGAAGAGCATGGCCCAGAGAAAGCTTTCCCTGGTTCCAGGAGACCATCCAAGGGCCATCAGGGGGCGCTCCTCTGTATGGTTGGCTCAGGGATCCTTACCAATGTCAGGGAACCTTGCTGATTACTATGATCTCCCAATTTATTCATGATGGAATATATAGTAAATGCTTTAGCTCTCACACTGTCATGATTTTAGTTGTTATTTCTAAATAATATGTTATTGGTAATTTATTTCTATATTTTATAGAAATTACAGATGTTATTGTTATTCAGATATTTCAATTATTTTTTGCAATTCATTCTTTTTCTCTATAGTTTTAAATCGTCCTTATTTTCAAATTTGATGCAAAAAACATTACACACTTTTCTACACTTTATCAAAGAATCATTTGTTTGAAGGATTAAAAAATTTGATGAGGAATCTTTGTGTAATATGAGTTCAGCTCTCCAACACAATCAGAAATGCAAATAGTAACCACATGTACTACATGAAACACTCAATGTGCCAGCGATTCTTAATATAAAATTGTGTTTTATTACCAATTTTGATGAACACTGATTTTCTTGCTGAACTTCAAAGATAACTGGAGAAATGTTTTCTTCCTCCTTCTCCTCAGTCCTAATACCTTCACTTGCTCTTCCCATTCCTTCTGTTCCATAGGACACTGTTCAACAAAGGGGGTTTAAATGTTCCACACTGATTACACCAACTGATTCAGACATTATGTCATTTCTATTTCTGATTATGAGTCTCATCTTTTCCTAATTTATCATCTAATGTTGGGATAAATGCCCTAATTTATTGATGAAATTATTACTTTTATTGTAAAACACTGCTGGAACTTTGAAGTGACTCCATATTATTGATAGCTTCTTAGAGCAGAAGACGGCTGGCATTCTGAGGCTGACAGTGCAACTCTGCATATGGACTCCAGGGTTGGTCCTCAACTGCTGCTATTGGAGACAGTTTCAAGGACTATGTCAATAGGGGAATATTTCCCTTCACACACCCACCTGTGACTCTGTGATTTCCCACTGGGTTTATGATTGGAGAAAAGAAGGTCCATGAATCTCTCACAAAGGACAGAATTAGGGATTTCAGTGGGAAGGGAAAAGTTCCCGGCATGGGGTTAGATTTGGGATGAAGTAGAAGCAAGTCCAGGAGGTGGAGAAGACACCTGTATCCTTATTCGGTTTCCAAGTTTTCTAGCAAAGAAACTTGATTCTGAGTTGACAAGAGTTCTGGGGAGCCCCTTTGGTGAAGGACCACACCCTGCCACTCAGTATCCCAGTCTCCCTAAAGGCATTGTTCTGTGTGAGGTACCAGCATCTGCCTTTTTCACTATCTCCCCAAGGGGACATCATGGCGACACTGGGCCATGGAGAAAGAGAATGTTTTCTATGAAATACATGAAAAGGCCCCAAGAACACCCCGCCCCAGCTTAGGAGTCTGACGAGGCCACATGCAGTGAGGGTACCCATGATGGCCAGGCTGATGCATTTTCTCAGTGTCCTCACTAATGGCTTAAGTTAGAGGAAGAGACTCTGGATCTGTGGGGGGGGCACATAAAAGCAATGTCTCAGGGTAATTCTTGTCTCCCAAACAAGAACCATCTCTCTTTTGATTTTAGGGGAAGATTATCAGATTGAGGTGACCCAGGAGCCATAACTGGAAATGTCTCTAAGGGAAACATTCACATTCATTTTTGGTTCTACATCTGGGTCACTCTCTACCAGTTACTAACCTGGCTGATACCAACAGAGCCCAGACCAGGCTCCCCTTATCTGCCAAACAAATAACCATCCCTCTGAGGACCCTGGTCACTTCTATGGATCCATCTCTGGGAATAAAACCACCTTTAACATCATTGGGGTTCAGCCTGAGGATGAGGCTGACTATCGCTATATGCTCTATGTGGGTGGTAGTGTTTACACAATGGTTTAAATCTGTGGGAAAGTGTATCCAGAACCTCTCATGTGATCAGAATGACTCAGCCCATAGAAGCAGCAGAGGAAGTGTTTGGGGGGAAATTCACCACCACCATGGGAAGGGAGACTCTCTGGCCCAATTATCCTGCCCAGTGGTTCATGGGCATGTGCTCCATACCATTTTTCTTAGGGTGTGTTCCTCTTTCCAGTGTGACCCTTCAATAACGGGATTCTTCTCTCCCTCTTTGCCTAGATTGATGGGAAGGGGACTCAGGTACTATATCTATCCACAAACAATGAGACTCAGTGACCTCACTGCTCACTGTGAGATGTTTCTGATTCAAATGCATCAACAAACAAGCCCTCTGAATTTTATTGCAATATAGGCCTCAAGAAGCAAGAAAGGTCTCAAATATACAACCTAACCTTACACCTAAAGAAGCTGCAAAAGAAAAGCAAATAAATACTAAATCCAGCTTGGGAATAGAATAGTGATTAGAACAGAAATCAATGATATAGATTTTAAAAAAATACCACAGAACAGATTAACACAATAAGGATTAATTCTCTGAAAGAATTAATAAAATTGATAACCCCAGCCATATATTAAAAACAGAAACAGAAACAAACAAACAAACAAACAAACAACTATGGGGAAAAGACCCAAATAAATAAAATCATGAGTGAAAAAAAGAGAAAGCACCACTTTAGAAATACAAATAGTTATAAGAAAATAGTATGATGGGCATCTTGGTTCTTTCCACAGTTTGGCGACGGTGGCCATTGCTGCTATAAACATTGGGGTACAGATGGCCATTCTTTTCACTACATCTGTATCTTTGGGTAAATACCCAGTAGTGCGATTGCAAGGTCTTAGGGAAGCTCTTTTTCTTAATTTCTTGAGGAATCTCCACACTGTTTTCCAAAGTGGCTGCACCAACTTGCATTCCCACCAACAGTGTAAGAGGGTTCCCCTTTCTCCACATCCTCTCCAACACATGATGTTTCCTCTCTTGCTAATTTTGGCCATTCTAACTGGTGTAAGGTGGTATCTCAATGTGGTTTTAATTTGAATCTCCCTGATGGCTAGTGATGATGAACATTTTTTTAAGTGTCAGATAGCCATTTGTATGTCTTCACTGGAGAAGTGTCTGTTCATATCTTCTGCCCATTTTTTATATGATTGTCTGTTTTGTGTGGTCCATATACACTATGGAGTATCATGCCTCCATCAGAAAGGATGAATACCCAACTTTTGTAGCAACATGGATGGGACTAGAAGAGATTATGCTGAGTGAAATAAGTCAAGCAGAGAGAGTCAATTATCATATGGTTTCATTTATTTGGGAGCATAACAAATAGCATGGAGGACAAGGGGAGATGGAAAAGTGAAAGAAGTTGAGGGAAATTGGAAGGGGAGGTGAACCATGAGAGACTATGGACTCTGAAAAACAATCTGAGGGTTTTGAAGGGGCAGGGGGTGGGAGGTTGGGGGAACCAGGTGGTGGGTATTAGAGAGGGCATGGATTACATGGAGCACTGGGTGTGGTGCAAAAACAATGAATACTGTTAAGCTGAAAAGAAATAAAAAAAGGAAAGAAAGAAAATAGTATGACAATTATATGCCAACAAATTGGGCAGTCTGGATGACATGGAGACATTCCTAGAAATATAAATTATCAAAACTGAAACAGGAAGAAATAGAAAATCTGAACAGACCCATATCCAGCAAAGGTTTTGAATTAGTGACCATAAATCTCCCAACAAACAACAGTCCAGGGCTGGATGGCTTCCCAGGGGAATTATACCAAACATTTAAAGAAGGATTAATACTTATTCTTCTGACAGTGTCCTATACATTATAAATGGAAGAAGAAATCCCAAACCCATTCTATGAGTCCAGGATTTCCTTGATCCCCATACCAGACAAAGACCCCATGGAAAAAGAGAATACAGACCAGTATCCCTGATGAACATGCATACAAAGATTCTAAACAAGATATTGGCCAATAGGATCCAACAGTACATTAAAAGAATTATTCACCATGGGTAAGTTGAACTTATTCCTGGACTGCAAGAGTGGGTCAAAATCTGGAAATCAATGTGATACACCACAATAATAAAATAAAGGACATAAACCATATGATCCTCTCAGTTGATGCAGAAAAAGAATTTGACAAAATATAGCATCCTTTCTTGATAAAACTTTCCATAATGTAGGAATAGGAGGAACATACATCAATATCATAAAATGCACCTATGAAAAGCCCACAGCGACTATCATCTCAATGAGGAAAAGCAGAGATTTTCCCCTAAGGTCAGAAACACAACAGGGATAACCAATCTTACCAGTGTTATTCGACATAGAACTGGAAATCCTAGCATCAGCAATCAACAACAAAAAGAAATAAAAGCCATCCAAATCAGCAAGGAAGAAATCAAACTTTAACTCTTTGCAAATGACATGATACTCTATTACAAAAATCAAAGAGACTCCACCCAAAAATTGCTAGAACTCAGAAATTCTTTTCTTTTCTTTCTTTTATTTTTATTTTATTTATTTTTTCAGTGTTCCAAGATTCATTGTTTATGCATCACACTCAGTGCTCCATGCAATAGGTGCCCTCCTTAATACCCACCATCAGGAATTCATTTTATATTTTAGTTATGTTCTGTTAGCCACCATTAGTTTCATTAGTTTCAGATGTAGTGTATTATTAGTTTCAGATGCAAAGTAATTTAACAGTTGTATATAATACCCAGTGTTTATTACATCACAGGTCTTCCTTAATAACCCATTACCCAGTTACCTACCTTCCCCACTCCCCCCCAGCAACCCTCAGTTCCTTTTCCATAGTTTAGAGACTCTCATGTTTTTTCTCCCTCTCTGATTTCTTCCTCTTCAGTTTTCAACAATGTAGGAGGATATAAAATCAATACACAGAAATCAGTTGCACGTCTATAGACTAGTAATTAGACAGAAGAAAGAGAAATTAAGAAATCGATCCCATTTTCAATTGCACCAAAATCCATAAGATAACCAGGAACAATCTAACCAAAGAGGTAAATGTTCTGTACTGTGAAAACTAAAATAATGATAATAATAATAATAATAAAATAAAACATAAAAACAAAAGCAAAAACAAACGAGCAAACACACAAAAAATATGAAAGTAATTGCAGAAGACACGAAGAAATGGATTGCCAAATTATGTGAGCTACACATAGAATCTACATATTCAACAAAATCTCTATCAATATATCATCAACATTTTACACAGAGCTGGAACAAGTAACCCTAAAACTTGTATGGAACAAAAAAGAGCCTGGATAGCCAAAGGAATGCTGAAAAAGAAAACTGAAGATGATGTCATCAGTTTCAGGAATTAAGGTATATTAAAATGCTGTAATGATCAAATAGTATATTAATGGCACAAAAACAGGCACATAGATCAAAGGAACAGAATAAAGAACCTGGAAATGGACCCTCAACTCTAAGGACAACTAATCTTTGATAAAGCAAGAAAGATAGTCCAATGGTGGGGGGAAGCTTCCTCAACAATTGGTGTTGGGAAAATTGAACAGCCACACAGGGAAGAATGAAATCGGGCCATTTTCTTACACCATACGCAAAAAACAACCTCAAAATGGATGAAAGACCTCAATGTGAGACAGGAATCCATCAAAATCCTTGAGGAAAATGCTGGAAACAACCTCTTTGACCTTGGCCACAGGAAAGACTTCAAAGACAAGGGAAACAATTGCAAAAATGAACTATTGGGACTTCATCAAGATAAAAGGTTTTGTCCAGCAAAGGAAACAGTAGACAAAACAAAAAGACAGCCTAGGAAACAGAAGATATTTGTAAATGTCTTATCAGATAAAGGGCTTGAACCAAAAATCTATAGAGAACTTACCAAACTCACCACCCCAGAAAACAAAGAATCCAGTCAATAAATGGGAAGAGGATATGAACAGACATTTACCCAAAGAAAACAGAAATGGCTAACAGGCGTATGAAAAAAAAATCCAACATTACTGAGCAACAGGGAAATACAAATAAAAACCACAGTGTGATATCACCTCACAACAGTCAGAATGGCTGAAACTAACAGGTTAGGAAATAACAGATGTTGGAAAGGATGCAGAAAAAGGGGAACCCTCTTATACTAATGGAGGGACAGCAACCTGTTACAGCCAATTGGAAAAACAGTAAGGAAGTTCAAGAAAATGTTAAAAATATAGGTACTTTATGACCCAACAATTGCAATTCTAGGTTTTTACACAAAGGTTATAAACATAGAGATCTTCATGGGCACCTGAACCACAGTGTTCATAGCAGCAATGTCCACTAATACTAAAATATGGAAAGAGTGTAGATGTCCATTGACAGATGAATGGATAAAGAAGATGTGATAGACTATATATATATAATGTAAATTTTACCATTTGCAACAATGTGGATAGAACTAAAGGGAATTAATAAGTAAAATAGAGAAAGACAATTATCATATGACTTCACTCATATGTGGAATTTAAGAAACACAGCAGAGGGAGAGACAAGATGGTGGGGAGGTAGGAGGAGGTGCCATTTCAATCTGTACCCTAAAGTGAGCTGATTACCTACCAAAGAACTCTGATCACCCATGAAATCAGCCTGAGATCAGAATTAGACATGTCTGGATCTCTACAGGGGCAGAAGATGCCAGTGGGCAGGTAAAGTGGAGTGGGAACATTGGACTGATATCGCAAGATAAACAAGAGGCAGGGAGCCACCAGAGGCGACCAATTGGAAAGTAATACCCCAATATGAGAGTGCCCTGAGTCTGGGGACCAGCATTAACTTGGAGTCTGGTTGAAAGCACTCAACAAGAGCAAAGGATCACAGGGGGAAATTGTGGGAATCGGGGTGACTAGGGACAGGGGCTTAAGTCCCCAGACCCAGGACAGCCTCCCCTGGCACTGAGCCAGAGAGAGTGTGGAGGAGAAACCAGGTCTTGGTCCCTGAGCTGCCAGCGCACCCAAGAACTTGTGGGATCCGGCTCCTGCGAGAGGCTGGGAGCCTCACCAGATGGCAGAACGCGGAGCCCACCGTGCTAACAGAGCCTCAGACATGCGCGCCCCTCACCCTCCCCTGAGAGAGGTGCACAAAGGCCCAGCCTGGTGCTCTCGGACCTGCGACTTGCTATCAGAGCCTGAGACATGCATGCCCCACACCCTCCCCTCAGAGAGGTGCGTGCAAGCCCAGTGCTCTTAGACCCAGAAAGACCAGGCACTCCCAGCCCGGGCCAGCGGGAAAATCTCAGTGTGCGATCACTGCTTGGAACCTCTCTGGCAGTCTGGAGCTGCTCAGACAGCCACCGCTGCCGTGGTTTTGGGTACAAGCAGGAGATCCTGTGTCCCCAGGGACCGCGAATTGGAACCTGCTCTGCCAGCGGCCAAGGGGGAATTTATATGGGCTCTTCAGCACCCACAGGGGAGCAGACTGAGGCTTCCCTCTGAGAGGGAGGTCGGGGTGCAGTTTGCTTTCCTTTAAACCTCCAAAAACTATCAAAAGCTGTCAAGGCGAGAGAAAATAAACAAACAAACATTAAAAACCTCCAGAGAACAAAAGCATGAAAAACCAGTTTCCTCAGAGACCATCCCCTTGAGGGGGGCGGGAAGACTTAACTCAGGTAACACTTCCTGAAAACCCACGTGGCAGGCCCCTGCCCCAGAAAGCCAACCAGGAAAAAAAACAAAACAAGAACCAAAACAAAAACAAAAATGACAAGAGAACAACCACCACTACTTCATAGATAAAACTTTTATTTTTAATTCGTTCCCACTATTCTGGTTCATTTTTTTATAGAGATAATTTTTTAACCTATTTACCATCACAGTGAGATGTCCAGTACATCAAATTCCATAATGACCTTTTAACCTGAACTTTTTGATACATATAGCTGTGTTTTTCTTTTGCTTTTCAATTTTTAATTTTTTTTAAATTTTAGTTTAGTTAAGTTTAGTTAATTCTTTTTTTATTTTTACTTTTTAATATTCATATAGAGTGAAACTTCAAGGTAATCCCCTTTCCCCAATCAATGCTACCCCTATAGGTAAACCAATTTTTAATCCCCCTTTATCTTAGGAAAGTTGAGTCCTTTAACAAAGATATCAAGATACATCCAAGAAGAATCAAAATAACGTTCCTTGCCCACACTGAGTATTTATAACCACTCTCCCATGTTTTTCTTCCAACAGTTTTTCTGTGTATTTGTGTTTGTCCTAATAGTATGTAAATCTTATACTTGGGGTTCTTTTTGACGCGGTTCTCTCTCTCTCTCTCTCTCTTTTTTTTTTTTTTGCTTTTATATATATATATTTTTTTTCTCTTGTCATATACATTTGTAAGTCTTTTTGTTTGTCTGTTTTTGTTTGTATACTTCCTAAATCTTACCTTGGGGCCCATTTGGGCTGAGCCTTCTCTTTTATCTTTCTTTTTTTTTTTTTTCCTGTCTCTCTCTCTCTCTTTTTTTTTTTTTTTCTCACTTTCTTTTTTCTTTCATTTGGGTGGGGACTCTTGATTGCTCAGAAGCGTTCCAGGGTGCACTGTGACTGTACCATGGTCAATACATCCAGCTACATCCATTCAGCAATCTCTCACCAAATGACTAGGAGGAGGAAAGCCCAACAGAAGAAAAATTCAAGGATGGGCCTTCTGCAACAGAGCTAATAGCTATCGACATAGACAATATGTCAGAAAGGGAATTCAGGCTAGCAATGATCCAGCAATAGCTAGGTTGGAGAAAGCCAACAAAACAGATATTGATTAGGGCAAAACAGATATTGATTAGATACAAAACAGAATTGATTAGGGCGGAACTGAAAGCCAACAGGGATGATGTTCACAATGCTCTCAGTGAGTTCCAATCTAATCTAAATTTTCTAAAAGCTAGGGTAATTGAGACAGAAGATAGAATTAGTGATCTGGAGGACAAAAGGATAGAGAGAAAGGATCAGGAGGAAGCCTGGAACAAACAGCTTAGAAGCCACAAAAACAGAATCAGGGAAATAAATGATGCCATGAAGCGTTCCAATGTCAGAATTACTGGAATCCCTGAAGGGGACGAGAAAGGAAGAAGTCCAGAAGATATAGTGGAACAAGTTCTCCATGAAAATTGTCCCAGTCTTGTGAATGGAACCAGCATTCATGCGCTAGAGGCAGAACGGTCTCCCCCTCAAGGTTATAGATAATCAAAACTCCTCGAGACATCTAATAGTAAGAATGAGGGATTATAATTGTAGTCAGGCCCTCTTGAAGGCAGCTAGGACAAAGAAGCTCCTTATGTACAGAGGAAAGACCATCAGAATAACGTCAGACCTGTCCACAGAAACCTGGAAAGCCAGAAAGGTCTGACAAGATGTATTCAGGGCATTAAATGAGAAGAACATGGCAGCCAAGACTACTTTATCCAGCAAGACTGACATTCAAAATCGATGGAGAGATAAAGAGTTTCCAAGACCGGCAAGGCTTAAAAGACTATGCGACCACCAAGCTGACACTGCAGGAAATATTAAGGGGAGGTCTATAAAAGAGGAAAAATCCTAAGAATATCAATGAACAGAAATATAGAGACAATCTACAGAAAGAAAGACTTCAAAGGTAACACGATGTCAATAAAAATGTATCTATCAATAATCACTCTCAATGTGAATGGCCTAAATGCGCCCATAAAATGGCACAGGGTTGTAGATTGGACAAAACGACAGGACGCATCGATATGCTGTCTACAAGAGACACATTTTGAACCTAAAGATACACCCAGACTGAAAGTGAAAGGATGGAGAAGCATCTTTCATGCCAATGGGCCTCAAAAGAAGGCCGGGGTAGCGATTCTCATATCAGATAAATTAGATCTTAAAGACTGTAGTCAGAGATACAGAAAGACACTACATCATTCTTAAAGAGACTATCCACCAAGATGATCTAACAATGTAAATATCTATGCCCCCAATATGGGAGCAGCCAATTACATAAGAAAACTATTAATCAAGATAAAGTCATATTGTTATGAATACAATAATTGTAGGTGATCTTAACATGCCTCTCTCAGTAATAGACAGATCATCCAAGCAGAAAATCAATAAAGAAACAAGAGTATTGAATGACACATTGGACCAGAAGGACATCATAGATATATACAGAACATTCCACCCTGAAACAACAGAATACTCATTCTTCTCAAGTGCACATGGAACCTTCTCCAGAATAGATCACATACTGGGTCACAAATCAAGACTCAACCGATACCAAAAGACTGAGATTATTCCCTGCATATTCTCAGATCACAATGCTTTGAAATTGGAGCTCAATCACAAGGAAAAGTTTGGAAGGAACTCAAACACCTGGAAGCTAAAGACCACCTTATAATGCTTGAATCAACCAGGATATCGAAGAAGAACTGAAACAATTCATGGAAACCAATGAGAATGAAGACACTTCGGTCCAAAACCTATGGTATACAGCAAAGGTGGTTGTAAGGGGGATATACATAGCCATACAAGCTTCCCTCAAAAATAATTGTAAAATCCAGAATACACCAGCTGTCTCTACACCTTAAAGAACTGGAGAATCAACAACAAATCAAACCAACTCCACACATAAGAAGGTAAATAATCAAGATTAGGGCAGAGATCAATGAGGTAGAAACTCGAGATACAGTAGAACGTATCAATGAAACCTGAAGCTGGTTTTTTGAAGGAATCAATAAGATCAATAAACCACTGACTTCACTAATCCAAAAGAAAAGAAAAAAGCTCACAATAATAAAATTATGAATGAAAAGGGAGAGATCACAACTAACACCAAGGAAGTAGAAACAATCATCAGAAGTTATTAGCAATAGTTATATGCCAATAAGTTAAGCAACCTAGATGAAATGGATGCATTCCTGGAAAACTATAACTCCCAAAATTGAACCAGGAAGAAATTGACAACTTGTATAGACCGATAACTAGTAATGAGATTGAAGCAGTGATCCAAAAACCTCCAAAAAAAAAAAAAAGAGCCCAGGACCGAACGGATTCCCTGGGGAATTCTACCAAACTTTCAAAGAAGAAATAACACCTATTCTCCTGAAGTTGTTTCAAAAAATTGAAGCAGAATGAAAACTTCCTGACTCTTTCTATGAAGCCAGCATTATGCTGATCCCCAAACCAGGCAAAGACCACAACAAAAAGGAGTGTTTCAGACCAATATCCTGATGAATATGGATGCTAAGATTCTCATCAAGATCCTAGCAAACAGGATCCAACAGCACATTAAAAAGATTATCCATCATGACCAGGTGGGATTCATCCCTGGGTTACAAGGATGGTTCAACATTCGCAAATCAATCAATGTGACAGAACAAATCAATAAGAGGAGAGAGAAGAACCACATGGTCCTCTCAATTGATGCAGAAAAAGCATTTGACAAAACCCAACATCCGTTCTTGATTAAAACGCTTCAAACCATAGGGATAGAGGGAACATTCCTGAACTTGATAAAATCTATCTATGAAAGACCCACAGCAAATATCATCCTCAATTGGAAAAAGCTTGCAGCCTTCCCGTTGAGATCAGGAACACGACAAGGATGCCCACTCTCTCCACTCTTGTTCAACATAGTATTAGAAGTCCTAGCAACAGCAATCAGACAACAAAGAGAAATAAAAGGTATCCAAATTGGCAAGGAAAAAATCAAACTCTCTCTCTTCGCAGATGACATGATTCTTTATATGGAAAACCCAAAAGACTCCACCCCCAAACTACTAGAACTCATACAACAATTCAGCAACGTGGCAGGATACAAAGTCAATGTACAGAAATCAGTGGATTTCTTATACACTAACAATGAAAATACAGAAAGGGAATTTAGAGAATCAATTCCATTTACTATAGCACCAAGAACCATAAGATACCTGGAAATAAACCTAACCAAAGAGGTAAAGGATCTGTACTCGAGGAACTACAGAACACTCATGAAAAAAATTGAAGAAGACACAAAAAGGTGGAAGACTGGGGCTCCTGGGTGGCTCAGTGGTTTAAAGCCTCTGCCTTCAGCTCGGGCCACGATCCCAGGGTCCTGGGATCGAGCCCCACATCAGGCTTTCAGCTCCGCAGGGAGCCTGCTTCCTCCTTTCTCTCCCTGCCTGTCTCTCTGCCTACTTGTGATCTCTGTCTGTCAAATAAATAAATAAAATCTTAAAAAAAAAAGATGGAAGACCATTCCATGCTCTTGGATCGGAAGAATAAATATTGTTAAAATGTCTATACTGCCTAGAGCAATCTATATTTTTAATGCCATTCCGATCAAAATTCCACCAGTATTTTTCAAAGAGCTGAAGCAAATAATCCTAAAATTTGTATGGAATCAGAGGAGACCCCGATTTGTTAAGGAAATGTTGAAAAACAAAAATAAAACTGGCAGCAGCACATTACTTGATTTCAAGCTTTACTACAAAACTGTGATCACCAAGACAGCATGGTACTGGCATAAAAGCAGACACACAGACTAGTGGAACAGAGTTGAGAGCCCAGATATGGACCATATATTCTATGGTCAAATAATCTCTGACAAAGGAGGAAAAAATATACAGTGGAAAAAAGTCTCTTCAATAAGTGGTGCTGGGAAAATTGGACAGCTATATTTAGAAGAATGAAACTCGACCATTCTCTTACACCATACACAAAGATAAACTCGAAATGGATAAAAGACCTCAACATGAGACAGGAATCCATCAGAATCCTAGAGGATAACATAGGCAGTAACCTCTTCGATATCAGCCACAGAAACTTCTTTCAAGTTATGTCTCCAAAGGCAAAAGAAACAAAAATGAAAAGGAACTTTTGGGACTTCATCAAGATCAAAAGCTTCTACACAGCAAAGGAAACAGTCAACAAAACAAAGAGGCAACCCACGGAATGGGAGAAGATATTTGCAAAGGACAGTGCAGACAATAGGTTGATATTCAGGACCTATAAAGAACTTCTCAAACTCAACACACACAAAACACATAATCATATAAAAAATGGGCAGAAGATATGAACAGACACTTCTCCAATGAAGACATACAAATGGCTATCAGACACATGAAAAAATGTTCATCATCACTAGCCATCAGGGAGATTCAAATTAAAACCACATTGTGATACCACCTTACACCAGTTAGAATGGCCAAAATTAGCAAGACAGGAAACAACATGTGTTGGAGAGGATGTCGAGAATGGGGAACCCTCTTACACTGCTGTTGGAATGCAAGTTGGTGCAGCCACTTTGGAGAACAGTGTGGAGATTCCTCAAGAAATTACAAATCAATCTTCCCTATGACCCTGCAATTGCACTCCTGGGTATTTGCCCCAAAGATACAGATGTAGTGAAAAGAAGGGCCATCTGTACCCCAATGTTTTTAGCAGCAATGGCCACGGTTGCCAAACTGTGGAAAGAACCAAGATGCCCTTCAACGGACGAATGGATAAGGAAGCTGTGGTCCATATACACTATGGAGTATTATGCCTCCATCAGAAAGGATGAGTACCCAACTTTTGTAGCAACATGGATGGGACTCAAGAGATTACGCTGAGTGAAATAAGTCAAGCATAGAGAGTCAATTATCATATCTTCACTTATTTGTGGAGCATAACAAAGAGCATGGAGGACAAGGGGGGATGGAGAGGAGAAGGGAGTTGAGGGAAATTGGGAGGGGAGGTGAACAATGAGAGACTATGGACTCTGAAAAACAACCTGAAGGTTTTGAAAGGGTGGGGGGTTGGAGGTTGGGGGAGCCAGGTGGTGGGTATTCAGGAGCACTGAGTGTGGTGCTAAAACAATGAATTCTGTTATGCTGAAAAGAAATATTAAAAAAAATAATAGATGAAATTAATATAGAAAACTCTTTGAACAATATTGAAAGTAGGTAACACTTATTTATTATTTCTTTGTTTATGGAAAGCACAAATGAGCTACACTCTTTCTGTGTAATTCCCAACACCATGAATTGTCTCCGGATGTTGTCACCAAGGGGCGCTATGCACCTGCTCAGTGCTGGCAAGGCCTGAAACCAACTGAAATGGTTCCACCTGACTGGTCCCTGTGCACCTGCTAGCTGCTTGAGTGAGAGGTGACAGCAGCTGCTTCCTCCCAGTGGACAAACTCAGAGCTCTTGACCACCCAGACTTCCTCTTGTTGGGGGGAAGCTATTAGCTGGGCTGAGGACCTAGAATCAAAGGGAATTATGGACTCATATTTCCATAATGCACTGCCAAATGCACAATTTTCCCCAAAAGCTCAGGAGGAGATTAATGGCACATCCCAGAGCGACAGCTGTAAGGTCAGGGGATCTGTAGAAAATCCATACCATGACCTGGACTCCTCTCTTCCACCTCCCCTCTTCACCCATTGCTCAGTTTCATGGAGATTTTAGAGGGCAACATTTGGAGGGATCCCTCTGACTTTATTCTCCATTCCTTACATTATATTAGGGACAAGTTCTCAGGCTGTGGTGACTTGGGGGACCTCACTGACTGTGTTCCCCAGGCGGGAGATTGACTCTCACCTGTTGCTCCAGCGCTGGAGCAGTTACAAATGTTCACTATCCATACTGCCAGCAGAAGCCTGCTCAAGTCCCCAGGACATTGATTTATGATATAAGCAATAAATACTCCTGGACCCCCACCAAGTTTTCAGGTTCCCTCTTTGGGAGCAAAGCTCCCCTGACCATCCATGTGCTTTAGCCTGAGAATGAGGCTGAACACCACGGGTGGCTACTCTCAGAGTGGTGCCTCGTGCAGTAACAGACCCAGATGAGAAAAGAAGATAAAACATTTTTCACCAAGTGTGGGTAAAGTGTGATCACGTGATATTGGCATCCCATCACCAGACACCTGACTTCTCAGGATAAAAAAATATTAACGATCCATTTAGAGATGAGGATGGGATAGGTCTGAACTTATTAACATTCATGTTTGAGTCTTAAAGTGGAGAAAAAATATGAACGTCATGGCAGGACCCGGTACACAAAAGCATAATTCAGTTATTTTGTATTAGAGAAGCAACACTATGTGTGAAATCAGAGCTAAGAATTTAAGTCAAATACATTTCCTCAGGAAAAAATCTCCAATATTCTTTGGAAGCTCAGAACAAATGAAGGAAACAATCATTTTGTGGTTTATAAAGTTTTTTAAAATTTGTTTCCATTTCAATGCAAAGCAAGTATATCGCATACTTTGTAAGACAAATGAACAAATATAATTTTTTGGTATTGATTATTCTCTAAAGGTCTACATGAAAAATGTCAAGTTCTAAAACACAGGAATCAGTGATTTGGCTTTATTTGAAAATAGGATTGCTGTAGATGTAATTAGTTAAGTTGCTGGCCTTATAATCCAAAGTGACTGGTGTCCTTATAACTTTTCATCCATATAGAGATGAGAAGACTCCATGGGAAGAAGGATCAATGACTGAAGTTTGAGCTGCAAGCCAGCGTAGTCTATACATTGTCCTCAAACCTCTGAAAGCATGAAGGAAGGGACAAGGAAGGACTCCCTTACTAGTTTCAGAGGGGACCAGTCCCTATCTTTTGGATTTTGAAGTTTTAGCCTCTAGAGGAGGAATATCATACATTTCTACTGTTAAGATATCTAGTTTGTGTGTTTTGTTATGGTAGCACTAGGACAGCAATACACCTAATGTCAATGTACGTAAATATGGAAGTGTCCACAAGTGAAGAAATACAGATTGAAAATGAAATTATTTCTCATTTATAAAATTGGCAAATATTGTTTCAGACTGATGTATTACCTGCTATCTTGTATGGGCTAATAGGAAATCTTACAACAGCCATATACATTGATGGTGAAATGACAAATTGGTGAATCAATTTTGGAACTTAATTTTCAAAGCTTTTTAATCAAAAGGAAACAAAAGTGAAAATAAACTTTTGGGACTTCATCAAAATCAAAAGCTTCTGCACAGCAAAGTAAACAGTCAACAAAACAAAGAGGCAACCCACGGAATGGGAGAAGATATTTGCAAATGACAGTACAGACAAAAGGTTGATATCCAGGATCTATAAAGAACTCCTCAAACTCAACACACACAAAACAGATAATCATATCAAAAAATGGGCAGAAGACATGAACAGACACTTCTCCAATGAAGACATACAAATGGCTATCAGACACATGAATAAATGTTCATCATCACTAGCCATCAGGGAGATTCAGATTAAAACCACATTGAGATACCACTTTACACCAGTTAGAAGGGCCAACATTAGCAAGACAGGAAACAACATGTGTTGGAGGGGATGTGGAGAAAGGGGAACTCTCTTCCACTGTTGGTGGGAATGCAAGTTGGTGCAGCCACTTTGGAGAACAGTGTGGAGATTCCTCAAGAAATTACAAATCGAACTTCCCTATGACCCTGCAATTGCACTCCTGGGTATTTACCCCAAAGATACAGATGTAGTGAAAAGAAGGGCCATCTGTACCCCAATGTTTTTAGCAGCAATGGCCATGGTCGCCAAACTGTGGAAAGAACCAAGATGCCCTTCAACGGACGAATGGATAAGGAAGATGTAGTCCATATACACTATGGAGTATTATGCCTCCATCAGAAAGGATGAATACCCAACTTTTGTAGCAACATGGATGGGACTGAAAGAGATGATGCTGAGTGAAATAAGTCAAGCAGAGAGAATCAATTATCATATGGTTTCACTTATTTGTGGAGCATAACAAATAGCATGGAGTACAAGGGGAGTTAGAGAGGAGAAGGGAGTTGGGGGAAATTGGAAGGGGAGGTGAACCATGAGAGACTATGGACTCTGAAAAACAATCTGAGGGTTTTGAAGGGGCAGGGGGGGTGGGAGGTTGGGGGAACCAGATGGTGGGTATTAGAGAGGGCATGGATTACATGGAGCACTGCGTGTGGTGCAAAAACAATGAATACTGTTACGCTGAAAATGAAAAAATAAAATAAAATAAAAATAAATAAAAAATAAAAAATATTAAATAAATACATGATTTGAGTCATTATATTTTACAAAGCAATTATTAAAGAAAATTACAGAACTAAGACACTTAAGAATGAATATATAAGTATGTCCTGTCAGAGTAGTTGATGATGACAAATAACTGAAACTGACATGAACGTTTATCATTGGAAAAGTGGTCAAATTATAGTAAATCATCCTGTGGAATAAATGAACTATGAATCCAAATCATAGAAACCTCCATGTACTTTTGAACAAAGATCACCAATTATGAGGATATCCTGGTCATGGTCATGGTCTGATGAAACACGAAGACAAGACCTCATAATGTAGTATATATATATATATATATATATATATATATATTTATGTAGTAAATATATATATACATAATGTAGTGTATATATGTATATATATATTTAGAGAGAGAGAGAGGAGAGAGAGAGATACTTCAATGCATCCTTTAAAGTATTAACGGTTATCCATTCAGGAAGGAAGTGGCAGTGGAACAGAAGAGTGGGTTTTCAGTGGATGACATCATATTAATTTTATGGAACACTTAGACAAATGTTACTAAATACCAATTCTTGTACTGAGATAATTTACAAAAATTAGATTTACAAAATCTTAAATATATCACAGAGTTAATACAAAATAATTCTCATAAAAAATAAAACAATTATTAAAGGGGAAATGAGTATCCACAGAAGTTATCAAGGACAAAAGACATGTTGTCCCCGACAGCACAACATTCTTTTGGCAAAGACAAACATGAAGACAAGACAGGTACTGTGGGGGCTGGAGAAGCTAAGAGGAAACCCTGACAACAAGAACAATAACCAAGTAAGTCAATCTATAAGGGTAACCCAGATAGAATTATTGCCAGGATAGCACAAATGAATTTCTCTGGAAAATTTCAAGCCTTGAGCTTAAATCAAGTAAATTAGGTCCCAGTAATGAAAGCAGGGGCAAGGAAGAAGCAAAGTCAGATAATCAGATAATTATAAAATATTGCTTAACATAAATATTTCAATTAACTCTCTACTTGAGGGTGTTGATGACCTGGAAAAAATGAATAGCTGAACCCAAGAGAACTGACCTACTCCTTCTACTGTCTTGGGTATTGACATCAGAAAGGTCCACCTGAAAGGTCAAAAATCCCTTCCAGGAGGGCTAGGGAGTGTGACATGGGCTGGGGGTGGTGGGCTTGGTGTCTGAGGCCAGCAAGGGGGCACTGGTGGGTTGCTTCTGAGAGCTCAGGGATTTGGTCATGCAAAACAGGAAAATATATCACTGTCCCCAAACACTTGGGCAAGCAGGGTCCTCAATGTGTGTGACTTTCCTGCACCAGGGCTCCCAGGAAACGCAACAGCTGTTAGCTCTGAAACACACATGCCTCATATTACATTCTCCACTGTTTCATGAAGTAAACTGCCCTGATCTGATTTTCATGGAAAAATAGATGAATAAGATGATTCTACAATAAAAATAAATTGACCTTCTGAACTAGAGGGGCAATGGTCCCTGCAAAAATGACAGGATTCAGCAGGGGAGGGGAGGTCTCCATGCCAACAATCAAGCCTTGACAAGTAGAATTTAAGGTCTTCACCATGACCTGGATTATTCTCTTTACTTCCTCACTGATTAAATAGAGAGTTTCCTTTAGGGGAAAGTGAAAGTGTGGGGGAGTGAGGAAGGGCACTGTCTCTGCCTTCTGCTCCTATGATCTTGGCACAGGTGACTGTTATCCTATTCTGTGTGTCTCCTTCTGACCCTCGTTCCATGGTTTTGAGACAGATGGAGCTGGTTCTGCCATCCACAGGGTCTAAATCTCTGTTAAAAATATGATTTAAGGGTTGCCTGTGTAACTCAGCTGGTTAAGTGGCTATCTTCCACCCAGGTCATGGTCCTTGAGTGTTGCATCGGTTTCTTCCCCAGCAGGGAGTCTGCTTCTCCCTTGGACCCTCCTTCCTCACGCTCGATCTCTCTCTCATTCTCTCTCTCAAGTAAATAAATAAGATCTTTAAATAAATAGAAAAAATTAAAAATGGTTTAAATATATATTAAAATAGAGAACATGTATCCTAAATTCATATTCTCACTGCAGAAAATCAGCAGAGAGAGTAAAAACTAATAGGAAGAGTATAGGTTATGAAAATTAGGAGAAAATCTCTTTCATGAATGTAGATGATAGTAGCATATATGACTCATCACGTGAGCCACTAGATTCAATTCATATTATCTTAGAAAAAATTACTTTGCCCACCAGGGAGGACTGTGACTGAGACCAGTTGTATGCAGTCTCTAGTGATCAGGAACATGGAATATGGGGGACCAGAATTGAGCCATATGTCAGAAGTCCCAAACAAGACAGAGCTCCTTCTCTCCAAATGCTGCTTCCCTGATACTCTGTGGAAAGAACAGTGAAGTCACCAGACACACCACAAGAGACAGTGATCTCTAGAGCTCATAATCAGACTGCATCAGCATGTCTTCTCAGATACAAGCCCCGCCGGGAGGAAGCTCCTCCTTGACTCATGCAGGACCACTCAGGACCCACAGGGGGCGCTGATCTACCACCTTCCTGTGTGTGAGGGCTTCTGGGATCCTGGGTTCTTCTTTCATTTCCAAACATCAATCCAGCCATTCTTCTCTGGCTGCAGGTCTCCATCCAGATCTCCCCCATGGGAAAGTGAATGGGACACTGGTGTCTGGGGAAAGCCAGGGATAATGTGTCCAGGTGGCCACCCTCAGGGCTCTAGCTGCTAACTATGACTTCTAAATGTGGTCTTAATGAAATCTGCAGTATGTGCATGAGCCCTTTATCTGCCATCATTTCATTTGTCACTTGGTATAGACTTTTATCATTTATGCCATTACTTTATAGTGACTTATAGAATGATATGGTTCATGTTTTCAGCTTTCCAATTCATTTTTCTCATGAGTATCAATACTGTCTCTCACTTCAAAATTTGATAGATATGAGGGACAGTTGGTCTCTAAAGTATCCAGTGCATTAGAAAATTATTTGGTATAAGTATTTTTCTGTGATATAAACTGCAGTTCTCAAACACATTAAAAGAAACAGGAAAGGTATTCTGCAAGATTTATCAAACCAATAATTTACTAGTTATTCCAAAATGAATGCCGATGATTTATAACTCATCTGGGGATAAGCACCAGCCCTGAGCCTCATCCATCCCCATCACCCTCCCTCTAGTCCTCCTAACTACTAGGCACTTCTCCAGTGTGCTAAGTACTTCTGCTCCTCAGCTGGAAGGGAAAGGGAATGGAAAAAGCAACTTGATAGTCACATCCACTTATTTGCACAACGTCTTTTTCTTTCTTCTTTTTTTTTAATTTCATTTAGTTATTTTTTTAGGCAAACTTTATTCCCAGTATGGGACTTGAGGTCATGACCCTGTGATCAAATATCTCATGCTATATGGACTGAGCCAGTCAGGCACACAGTGTCCTTTTCATTTTTGATCATAAGTCACACATGATTCTACTTGTAATACCCTATGATCCTGGGTCACCATGGCCTGAATTCCTGATCTCATTATCCCCTCTCACTGCACAGGTATAAACAGGACTTGGAGAGGAGGACAATCCTCTAACCTTTATCAGCCACACTATCCTAAAAGCATGAGGAAATTTACCTTGGTCTCTCTTCCACATAATCCATGAGTGCCTGTGTTTGGAGTTTTCCTCTCCCAGGATGTGCTGACTCCGTTGCATCCCTGGGATCATCAGCCAGACTCACTTGAACCCTGAGGAATAGCTTCAGTGTTGGCAACTATGCTTTTAACTGGTTCTAGCAGAAGATAGGGAGCCCTCCACGTTATCTCCCTTACTTCTAAACAGACTCATATAAGTACCAAGGCTCCAGGGTCCCTGGTCAGTTCTCTGAATCCAAAGATGCCTCAGCCAATGCAGGGCTTCTGCTCATCTCTGGGCTGCAGCCTGAGGATGAGGCTGATGATTACTGTGCTACAGCTCATGGCACTGGGAGCACCTACCATTACTCATAATGTCTCAGATAACAAGGAAGTGAGACATAATCCCTATACACACAGATAATAGCTGTGAACTTTTTTTCTTTTTCCAGTGAGAAACTTAGCTGGAGTAACATGCAGGGAGGCACTCATCTGCAGAAAGATCTGTCCTTAAATAAGGGAAACAAACACTTATTTTGAATGTAAAATAAGAGAAAATTGGGCATCCAACGATCATACTGATGGATCAGGCAAAAGAATCAAAATCTAAATCCCCACAAGGTCTGGAGAATGAATACATGCTGCCCAGTGAACATTATCCACAATCAGTTTCACCACCTTATTTCATAAAATGTGACCTTGTGTCACTAGTGATGTATCCACAGCTGATATATTGGCAATAACCCTCGTCACAGACATAGTCTGCTCTCTCTGAAAGAGCTACTCATTAATTTGGACCAGATCCTACAGACTCTCCATGACAACACCCCCACACTCACCATCCTCTTTCCCTCTCTGATCCCCTGTGCCTCAGGCCTTCGTGTTCTCTTTCTGATTTTTTTAAAGATTTTATTTATTTATTTGACAGAGAGAGAGAGAGAGAGAGATCACAAGTAGGCAGAGAGGCAGGCAGAGAGGAAGGGAAGCAGGCTCCCCGCTGAGCAGAGAGCCCAATGTGGGGCTCGATCCTAGAACCCTGGGATCATGACCTGAGCCAAAGGCAGAGGCTTTAACCCACTGAGCCACCCAGGCGCCCCTCTGTTTCTGAATCTTGAGGTCTGAATTGATTATCCACACAGGGTTTCAGAGAACACCAAAAATGATCTTGCTCTAGTTTCCTTTCTCCAGTTTCCATCTCTAGGGAGGAGAATGACCAGAAAATAGAGCTGCCTTCAACCCTTCATATTCTCCTTCCTGTTGTCAACCCCAGGCTCTGCCTTTCTGCTTCTGACTTGCCAAGTCAGTCCCTTTAATATGAAAGTAAGATTAATACATTTTTTCAAAAACTGATGTGTTTATCCTACCTTTCAGTATTGTTACACAAAATATATTGATTTTTGCTCCTCCTTCACAATTAATTAATCCCTACCTATGGGGAGGATTGAAAGAATCCATGGATGTAGGATCACCTGCAGATTTCAGAATACAAAATAATTTTCCTTATGTCCCTGTCTCCTCAATGCTGAAGGAACTTCTGGGAAAGGAGAATTCGGAAATCAGAGAGGAATCAGGCAAGAGGAAAATAAATCAGCCCCCTGCACAGAACTGGCCCTGTGTCAGTGTGGACCCATCACTGCTTTGGACCTGTTCCTCATCTATGTGGTTCTACAAGAGTCACCACCTCACCCTAGAACAGCTAAGTGAGCCATGGACATGCTCACTATATGGAGAGAGAGTAGAGAAAAAATATCTCCTGAGGTGATGGGAGGCCCTATCAGGAGGCGCATGGCCTGGCACTAAGGAAGGTGACAGTGGACAGTGAGGAGGCAGTTCTTTCTTTCCAATGGGCCCATTGCATCACCATGTCACACAATGCTGGGTGTGGGCCTGGATCCCAGGGGGACCCAGTCATCTGATTCTGAGGGTCAAGGGTTAATCAGAGCAGGGATCTGCCAACTGGCACAACCTGTGTCCTCTGCTCAGTGCTCACAGCTCTGACCACCCCCAGTCCCCACACAGCTTCTCCCTGCCCTCACCTCTGATATTGTCAGACAGAGTAACATAACAGAAAGTCAGTAAGGGGTCAGAAAGTTGGGGTCTCCTTTACATATTTGGGCCCTCCCTCTCTCAGATGCTTAAGAGGGGAAGGGAGGGTTTAAGGGAGGTTTGGCTCCACTGTGAGGTCTCAGAAGGCAGGATCAGTGAAGGCCTCCACCATGGTCTTGTCCCCTCCTCTCCTTACCCTGTTTACTGCACAGGTTACAGGATAAGGGAAAAAGGGAAAGGGCCCTGGGAGGATATGGGAGCCCTGCTTCTTCCTCTTGCCTTTAAAAGTGAGCAATACCATCTCTGTGTTTCTCCCACTTCTAGTGTCCTGGGCTGTGCTGATTCAGCTACCCTCAGTTTCTGGGGACCTGGGTCAGAATGTCACCATCTCCTGCAGTGCAAGCACATACATCCATAGTTTTGTTGCAGAATGGTAACAACAGCTCCCAGGAAAGGCTCTTAAACCCTCATACCTGCTGGTAGCAACTGACCCTCTGGTGTCCCTGACCAGTTTTCCAGTTCCAACGCTGGTGACTCAGGCTCTCTGATCATCACTGGGCTCTAGGCTTAAAGCTGATTATTACTGCCAGTGCTATGATCCTAATCTCAGAGTTCACACAGTGTTCCAGGCATGTAGGGAAGTGAGACAAAAACCTGCTGCCCCCACAGCAATCGGACTCCCCATGCAGCTCCAACTTGTTGGCTAAATGGGCTGCTGCTATTTTGATATAAATTTGGGTATCAGACCCATCTTAAGGAATTTGTCCACAAAGTCTTTCCACAGTCTCTTAAAATTTCCCTTGATCCCTGTCCTAGGGAACAAGATATTCTGTGATTTCTTCAAACTGAGCACAAATTCCTGGGTTGCAGGTGCAGGGTCTCCAGAGGAGACAGTCCATGACAGCTCAGGGTAGAAACAGGGTCACAGCCTCCAGCTATATCTGAATCAGGACACACTGGGAGTGTCCAAAATGTGTCCTGGTACCAACAGCTCCCATGAATGGGGGACCAAATCCTCATCTGATGGTTAGACCTTCTGGGAGCGCTGGTCCATTGTCTGACTCCATGAATAGCAACTGTGGCTTGCGGATCATCACAGGGCTGAGTTCTAAAGATAATGCCATTCTTCACTGTCCCCTCCCCCTTGTGACAGCATGTCAGGGTTAATCAAAGTCCAGGGCCCATGAAAATGGAATCCAGAACACCTTTCTCATCTTCTTGTAGGGGCAGGCTCATGCACCCACTCAGGCCAGGCTATGTCTTCTGCTTCTGCTAATCCTGCTTTTGAAAACATGGGTCCAAGTTCCAGGCATTGGGACCACCTAGGAGTGAGGGGTTCTCCTTCCCACTGTCCTCAAAGACACTCACTGTAGCCCCTTCCTAGACAAAGGATCTCACAGGACACAGAAAGTTCATCTCCCCCAACAGATTGGGAACACAGAGTCTCCTTGTACCAAAGTTAATGGACTGGGTGTAGCAGTTCCAGTGTAATGATATCACTCATCAACTGAGGAATCCAGGATCTCCATTCTTCATCAATTACTTATCTAGAAGTTTTCATACATATATAGTCCTTTTAATAGTCTTCAGTAGAAATGCCTGTTCTTTTTGCTCACTGGGATAAATTTTTCTGTCACTATTGCACCAGCCTTGCGGTATCTATGGCTGAATCATATTGCAGCCTTTTGAAATAACTCCGTGTCTATTCCCATCATTATTGAGATCTAACCAGTAATGTTTCTTGTTCACTTCCAAGATGTTGAATAATAACATTTTGGTCACATTTCCCATTCCTGAACTTGTAGAAATGTGCTCCCTTCAGTCACCACATTAGCTAATTGCCTGCTTGTAGGAATGATTTCTATCTGTGTGGAAGAGTGTGTGTTATCACAGTGTGAGTGTCTCTGTCTGTTTTTCTTTTATGTGTTTTTTTAAAATTCTTTAAATTTATTTTCAGCGTAACAGTATTCATTATTTTTGCACCACATCCAGTGCTCCATGCAATCCGTGCCCTCTCTAATACCCACCACCTGGTTCCCCCAACCTCCCACCCCCCACCCCTTCAAACCCCTCAAATTGTTTTTCAGAGTCCATAGTCTCTCATGGTTCACCTCCCTTTCCAATTTCCCTCAACTCCCTTCTCCTCTCTAACTCCCCTTGTCCTCCATGCTATTTGTTATGTATATTTTATGTGGTTTTTATTAGGGCTTTGATTTCAACTTAGTCAAAGGAACGTTCAAGGTCTAGTGAGTTCATGGTATTTACATTTTTTAAATTTATTAATATATCTTAGATCATTTCTCAATATATACTCTCTATATCTGCAATAACACACTATGGCCACTGTGTATGTATATATTAATCTGATAGTAGAATCTCACTATTGACATTTTATTTAGAACATATGTTTCAATATATCAGAATATTATGCAATTGTATTTTTCTGTATTTTATGTATCAAGTGTATGTAAAGCTGTTCTATTTCTTTCTATAAGGATTTAAATTTATCATCATTTTCAAATACACATCACCAACATTTATTGCTTCCTGACTTGTTAATTTTAGCCATTCTGACTGATGTGTGCTGGTATCTCTTTGGGGTCTTCATTTGTATTCCCCTAATGTCAAGTGATGTGGAGCATTTTTTCTTGTGTCTATTGGCCAATGGTAAGTCTTCCTCAGAAAAATGTCTGCTCAGGTCTCCTACCCATTTCTTGACTGGATTATTTGTTTTTGGGTGTTGGGTTTGACAAATTCTTTATAGATCTTGGATACAAGCCCTTTATGTGTGTGTCATTTGCAAATATTTTCTTCAGTTCCACAGCTTTAAGTTTTGTTGACTGTTTCTGTTGCCATCCAGAAGCTTTTTATCTTTATGAAGTCCCAATAGTTCTTTTTTGTTTCCCTTGCATTTTGAGAAGTTTCTAGCAAAAATTTCTGTGGCGGAGATGGAAGGGGTTGCTGCCTATGTTCTCCTTTAGGATTTTGATGGACTCCTATCTGTTTGGTCTTTCATCCATTTTGAATTTATGTGTGTGTATGGTGTAAGATAATGGTCCAGTTTCATTCTTCTGTACATAACTCTCCAATATTCCCAGCACCATTTATTGAAGAGACTGTCTTTTTTGCATTGGGTATTATTTCCTGCTTTGCCAAAGATTAGTTGACCATAGAGCTGAGGATCCATTTCTAGGGTTTCTGTTCAGTTCCATTGATTATGTGTTTGTTTTTGTGCCATTATCAAACTGTCATGATGATTATAGTTCTGCAATAGAGATATAAGCTTCATATCGTGATGCCAAATGTTTTGGTTTTCATTTTTAACATTCCTCTGGCAATCTGGGGTCTTTTCTGTTTCCATACACATTTTAGGATTATTTCCTTCAGCTCTGTGAAAATGTGGATGGTATTTAAGAAAGGATTGCACTGAATGTGTAGATGGCTCTGGGTAGCATGGGCATTTTAACAATTTTTATTCTTCTAATACATGAGTATTGAATGTTTTTCCATTTCTAGGTGTCTTCCTCAGTTTCTCTCATGAGTATTCAATAGTTTTCTGATACAGATCCTTTGCCTCTTTTGTTAGTTTTATTCCTAGATATCATATGGTTTGGGGTATAATTGTAAATGGGATCAACTCCTTAATTTCTCTTTATTATGTTTCATTATTGGTCTATAGAAATGCAATTGATTTTGTGCATTGACTTTATATACTACAATATTGCTGAATTGCTGTATGAGCTCTATAAATTATTGGGTGGAGTCTTTGGGTTTTCCACATTAAATATCATGTCTTAAGTGAGGAGTGAGATTTTGACTACTTCTTTGCCAGCATAAATGTCATTTAGTTCTTTTTGTTCTCTGATTGGTGAGGCTAGGACTTCTAGTACTATTTTGAATAATATTTGTGATAGTGGACATTCCCACTTGTGCCTTACCTTGAGGATAAGCTCCAAGTTTCTCCCTCAATGAGAGTGATATTCTCTGTGGGATTTTTATAGATGGCTTTTTGTGATATTGAGTTATTTTCTCTCTACCCCTACACTTCAAAGAGTTTTAGTCAAGGAAGAATACTGTATTTTGTCAAATGTTTTTCTGCATCAATTGTGAAGATCATATGGTTCTTCCCCTTTCTTTTATTAATGTGATGTGTTACAAAGATTGATTTATAGATATTTAACAACCCCCATAGCCCTGGAATAAATCCCATTTGGTCATGGTGAATAATTCTTTTAATGTACTGTTGGATCCTATTGACTAGCATCTTGGTGAGAATTTTGGTATCAGTGTACATTAGGGATATTAGTCTATAATTCTCTTCTTTATTAGTGTCTTTGTCTGGTTTTAGGATCTAGGTAATGTTGGCCTCTAAATGATTTTGGAAGTTTTTGTTCTATTCCTATTTTTTTTAATCTTCAGAAGAATAGGTATTAGTTCCTCTGCCTAATTTTTGACATATAGTTGCTCATAATATGGTCATACAATTATTTGCTCATAATATGTTCACACAATTATTTCATGTTGGTTGTCATGTCTCCTCTTTCATTATTCATTTTATTTTTGGGGTCTTTTTTCAATTCTCTTTTGTAACTCTGGTTAGGGGTTTATTCATATTATTAATTCTTTCAAAGAATGGGCTTCCAGTTTCATTGATCTATTCTAATATTCTTCTGCTCTAACCTTAATTATTTCTTTTCTTCTGCTGGATTTAGGATTTATTTGTTGTTCTTTCTCTAGCTCCTTTCGGTGTAAGTTTAGCTTCTGTATTTGAGACTTGTTTCTTGAGAAAGGCTTATATTGTTTGAGACCTGATGTGTGACCCAGGATGTGATCTATTTTGGAGAATGTTCCATGCACATATGAGAAGAAAGTGTATTCTCTTGCTTTAGGATGCAATATTCTGAATACATTTGTGAAGTCCATTTGGTCCAGTGTGGTCCAGTCCCTCATTTCCTTATTGATCTACTGCTTAGATGATATGTCCATTGTAGGGAAGGGGTGTTAAAGTTGCCTATTATTGTATTAGTGTCAATGAGCTTCTATAATTTTGGTTTTAATTGACTTATATAATTGGCTGATTTCATGTTAGGACATAAATACTTGCAATTGTTTGATCATCTTGATGTATAGACCCTCTAATTATGATATAGTGTCTTTCTTCATCTCTTATTACAGACTTAGGTTTATTTATTTTTTTAAGATTTTATTTATGCATTTGAGAGATAGAGGGAGAGAGAGACAGATGCAGAGAGAGCACAAACAGAGGGAGAGGCAGAGAAAGAGGGAGAAGTAGGCACCCTACTGAGCAGGGAGTCTGACATGGGGCTCAATCCCATGACCTTAAGATCATGACTTGAGCCATAGGCAGACACTTAACCATTTGGGCCACACAGGCACCCCACAGACTTTGGTTTAAAATCTAATGTGTTTTATATAAGGACTGCCACCCCACCTTTATTTTGATGTCCAATAACATGAAGACGTTTTTCACACCCTAATTTTCTATCTGGAGATGGTGTTAGTTCTTCCAAAAGACTCCACCCCAAAATACCTAGAACTTATACATGAATTCAGTAAAGTGTCAAGATATTAAATTAATACACACAAATCAGTGGAATTTCTATACACCAACAAGAAGACAGATGAAAGAGGAATTAACGAATTGGTCACATTTACAATTGCACCCAAAACTGTAAGATACCTAGAAATAAATCTACCCAAAGTGGCAAAGAATATGTACTCCGAAAACTATAGAATACTCATCAAAGAAATTGAGGAAGACACAAAGAAATGGAAAAACACTCCATGTTCATGGATTGGAAGACCAAACATTGCGAAAATATCTATGCTACCTAGAGCATTCAATGCAATCCTTATCAAAATACCATCACCCTTTTTTTCAAAGAAATGGAAAAAATAATCCTAAAATTTGTATGAACCATAAAAGACCCCAAATAGCCAGAGGAATTTTGAAAAAAAGAAGTTGATGATTTCACAATTAGAGACTTCAACCTCCATTAAAAGCTGTAATCATCAAGACACTATGGTACTGGCAGAAAAACAGGCCCATAGAGCGATAAAACAGAAGAGAGAACTCACAAATGGACCCTCAGCTCTACAGTCAACTCATTTTCAATAAAGCAGGAAAGAATGCCCAATGGAAAAAAGACAGTCTCTTCAATAAATGGTGTTGAGAAAACTAGACAGCCACATGCAGAAGAATGAAACTGGACCATTTTCTTATACCACACACAAAAACAACCTCAAAATGGATGAGAGACCTCAATGTGAGACAGGGGTCCATCAAAATCCTTGAGGAGAACACAGGCAGCAACCTCTTTGACCTCAGTCAAAAAAAATTCTTCCTAGAAACATTACCAAAGGTAAGAGAAGCAAGGACAAAATGAGCTATTGGGATTTCATCAAGATAAAAACGTTGTGGGGGCACCTGGGTGGCTCAATGGCCTGTGCCTCTGCCTTCAGCTCAGGTCCTGATCTTGGGGTCCTGAGATCGAGTCCCACATTGGGATCTCTGCTCAGCTGGGAACCTGCTTCCCTCTCTCTCTGCCTGACTCTCTGCCTACTTGTGATCTCTCTCTGTCAGATAAATAAATAAATAAATCTGTTAAAAGAAGATTAAAAAAAAAAAAAAGGTTTGTACAGCAAGGGAAAGAGCCAAGAAAATCAAAAGACAACATACAGAATGGGAGAAGATATTTCCAAATGACATATCAGATAAAGGACTAGTATCCAACATCCATAAAAAACTTATCAAACTCAATACCAAAGTACAAATAATCCAACCAAGAAATGGGCAGAAGACATGAACAGATATTTCTGCAAAGAAGACATCCAAATGGGCAACAGATACATGAAAAAGTGCTCCACATCTCTCAGCATGAGGGAAATAAAAATCAAAACCACAATGAGAAAATACCTCAACCAGAATGGTTAAATTAAAAAGTTAGGAATGACAGATGTTGGCAAGGATGTGGAGAAAGAGGAACCCTCCTACACTGTTGGTGGAAATGCAAGCTGGTGCAGTCACTCTGGAAAACAATACAGAGGTTCCTCAAAAAGTTGAAAATGGAGCTACTCTATGATCTAAAAATTGCACTACTGGATATTTACTCTAAAGATACAAATGTAGTGATCAGAAGGAGCAAATGCACCTCAATATTTATAGCAGCAATATTCACAATAGCCAAAGTATGGAAGGAGCCCAAATGTCCATCAGTAGATGAATGGATAAAGATGTGGTGTATATATACAATGGGATATTATACAGCCATAAAAAGAAAGAAAGAAAGAAAGAAAGAAAGACAGAAAGAAAGACAGAAAGAAAGAAAGAAATCTTGCCATTTGCAACAATGTGGCTGGAACTAGAGGCTATTATGCTAAGCAAAATAAGTCAACTAGAGAAAGGCAATAATCATATGATCTCACTGATATGAGGAACTTGAGAAACAAGACAGAAGATCATAAGGGAAGGGAGGGAAAAATGTAGCAAGATGAATCCAGAGAGGGAGACAAACCATAAGAGACTGTTAATCTCAAGAAACATACTGAGGCCTGATGGAGTGGAGGGGGGTGGGGAGGAGATGGAGGCTGGCTCCTGGGCATTGGGGAGGGTATATGGTATGGTGAGCACTGTGAAATGTGTAAGACTGATGAATCACAGACCTGTATCCCCAAAGAAATAGTATATTATATGTTAAAAAAATAGAGTCCAAAAGAAAAAAGAAAGCATGAAAAGAAAAAAAAAAAAAAGGAGGGAGGGAAGGAGCATCTTGTAGAGAGCATATGGATGGGTTTTACTTTTTTAAAAAGATTTTATTTATTTATTTGACAGAGAGAGCATGAGCACAAGCAAGCAGAGCAGCAGGGGGAGAGGGAGAAGCAGGCTCCCCACTGAGCAGAGAGACTGATGTGGGGCTCGATCCCTGGACCCTGAGATCATGAACTGAGCTGAAGGCAAATGCTTAACCGACTGAGCCACCCAGGCACCCATGGGCTTTTCCTTTTATGTTTAATCTGATACCCAGTGTCTTTTGTTTAGAACATTTGTCTGATTTACATTCAGAGTGACTATTAAAATATATTAATTTAGTGCCATTATATTATCTGCATTATCCCTGTTTCTGTAAACTGTCTCTGATTTTTCCTGGTCTATTTACTTTTGGACAATCTATTCATTTACAGGATCCTCTTTACTATTTCATGCAAGTTTGTTTTAGTGATCACATATTCCTTCAGTTTCTGTTTATCCTGGAAGTTCTTTATTTGTCCTTCTATTCTGAATGTCAACCTTGCTATAAAAGTATTATTGGCTCTTTGATCTCTCATATAGCACCTTGAGTATATCATGCTAGTCCTTTCTGGACTGCCAGGTCTCTGTGGATAGGTTTTCTGCAGGCCTAATATTTCTACTCTTGTAGGTTAAGAAACTCTTCCTTGAGCTGCTCTTGGGATTTTCTCTTCATCACTGAAATTTACAAGCTTCACCGTTATATGTTGGGGTGTTGATATATTTTTATTGACTTTGAGATGTGTCTTCTCTACCTCCTGGAGTTAAATGCCTGTTTCCTTCCCCAGATTAGGGAAGTTCTCAGCCATGATTTACTCAAATATACTTTTTGTCCCTCTCTCTATCTCTTTTTTCTTTCTCAGGGAATCCAATAATTCCAGTATAAATTAATTTTATGTCATCTCTGATATCTTGAAGCCTCCACTCATGGTACATTAGTTTTCTCTCTTTTCCTCATATTCCTTTCTTTCTATCAACTTGCCTTCTATGTAACTGACATTCTCTACTGCATCATGTACCCTAGCTTTTAGAGCATCCAATGTCAACTGCATCTCAATTACAGCATTTTTTAGTGAAATCTGATTAGATTTTATTTCTGTGCCAAGAGATATTCTAATATCTTTTATGGTTTTTTCAAGGCAAGCCCATAATTTCATAATTGTCATCCTGAATTCCAGCTCTGATATTTTACTTTTATCCATATTGATTAGATCTGTGGCAGAAAGTATTACCTCTTGTTATTTATTTTATTGTGAATTCCCCTTCTTGTCACTTTGCCCAGAATATAATACACGAGAAAGAGAAGAAAATTAAAAATAACAACCACAACCTAAGTGAAATACACATTACACATATCCAAAGAGATCAGGAAAAAAAAAAAAAGGACGGGGAGAAAATATAATGTCCCAGGTGGACAATACACGTGATCCACCTGGTTGTGGGTGTAATCTGCTCTGTTTGTTAGAAGACAATAAATCCCCAAATTTTGAAGACAGCAAACTTTATATATACAAAAATAAAATTGAGAACTCTGAAGGAAACCCAAAAATGAAGAATATGTCCATAAAATATAAATATAAAAAATAAAGTTGAAAATGATTTAAGAAAACAGACTAGATAAAATAAGAGACTAGTTAAAAAGGAATAAAAGAAAAAAATAAAAGAAAATTTTAAACTGAAATATTAACGGATCATAAGAAAAAAACTTTGGATTTTACATAATATTTTATTTTTGTGCTAGAGTTTTTCAGTCCTTTGTGCCCTGTAAACTTGGTGTTTACCTCTTCTTCCAGCTTGTCTTCTGAGGGAGGGGACTTCTGACCTGATTCCCAAGTGTCTTTTGCTGGGCAGATTTGCAGCACCCTGTACCAGGGTACGCAGGTCAGTGTGGGCTGCTTCTGCTTGACCTATGTGGCTTTTGTGCCCTCAAGACTTTACATGCCTCCTCAGAAGGTGAAAATAAAAATGACCATCTCCTTGACGTCTGGCCCTGTAGCTGAAAGATTGTGGTTTCTTCTCTTCAGTAAAAACTCAGGGATAACTGGTCTTCATTTTTATGTGTGTCAAGCTGTAGATTCCTGTGACGCTTGCCACACTGATCTTCCCAGGATGGCAGAGGGGCATCGTGTCTCTGCCCTTTGCAGATCGTCACATGGAGAGCGGTTGTCTGATCATGCCTAGGTTCATGATTTCTGTTTAACTGAGCTGAGAGTCCCCTCCTTGTTCCACTGACCCTAACAGGTTTCCACACTCCAATGCTTTGGAACTCAGCTGGCTCAGGCACCAGTTATTTCTGTGACCCTTGGATCCTGAGACCACACTGTTGCACCTAGGATTCAGTCCCACTTCACGATCTGCACACCTTTCTGCCCGGGACATATCTCACAGGAAGAAATTTGTGTAGATCCAACTTTTGCTGCCAGGCTGTATCATTTTCTCGTAGCCAGCATACTTTGGCTCCCTCCCCCTGCTGTTTATCTTGGGATGCATACCCTCAGATTCACTTCTCTGCACCTTCTACCTTACAGAAAGTGGTTGCTTTTCTAGTTATACAAGTCCAGCAATTTTTTTTAAATTCAGGTGTAAATCACTGCTATTCATAATGATTTGGTACTCATCTAGCTAAATTGAAGGGACCCGGTAAATTAGGTCCCCTATTTTTCACCATACTACAAAGCTGTGATCGCCAGTACAGCATGGTATTGGCATAAAAAACAGACACATAGACCAGTGAAACAAAGGAGAGAGCCCAGATATGGACTCTCAACTCTATGGTCATATAATCTTTGACAAAGCAGGAAAAAATATCCAGTGGACAAAAGACAGTCTCTTCAGTAAATGGTGCTGGGAAAATTGGACAGCTATGTATAGAAGAATGAAACTCAACCTTCTCTTACACTGTATACAAAGATAAACTCAAAATGGATAAAAAACCTCAGCGTGAGGCAGGAATCCATTGGAATCCTAGAGGAGAACATAGGCAGTAACTTCTTTGACATCAGCCACAGCAACTTCTTTCAAGATATGTCTCCAAAGGCAAAGGAAACAAAAGTAAAAATGAATTTTGGGGACTTCATCAAGACCAAAAGCTTCTGCACAGCAAAAAAACAGTCAACAAAACAAAGAGCCAACATATGGAATAGGAAAAGATATTCGCAAATGACAATACAGACAAAGGTCTGATATCCAGGATCTATAAAGAACTTCTTAAACTCAACACACACAAAACAGATAATCATGTCAAAAAATGGGCAGAAGTCATGAGCAGACACTTCTCCAATGAAGACATACAAATGTCTATCAGACACATGAAAAAATATTCATCATCATCACTAGCCATCAGGGAGATTCAAATTAAAACCACATTGAGATACCACCTTACACTGGTTAGAATGGCCAAAATTAATGAGAGTAAACAATGTGTGTTGGAGAGAATGTGGAGAAAGGGGAACCCTCTTACACTGTTGGTGGGAATGCAAGTTGGTGTAACCACTTTGGAGAACATGTGGAGATTCTTTAAGAAATTACAAATAGAGCTACATTATGACCCTACAATTGCACTACTGGGTATTTACCCCAACAATACAGATGTAGTGAAAATAAGTGCCATCTGTACCCCAATGTTCTTAGCAGCAATGGCCACAGTCACCAAACTGTGTAAAGAACCATGATGCCCTTCAATGGATAACTGGAAAAGGAAGATGTGGTCCATATATGTTATGGAGAATTATGTCTCCATCATAAAGGTCGAATACCCAACTTTTGTATCAACATGGATGGGACTGGAAGAGATTATGCTGAGTGAAATAAGTCAAACAGAGAGAGTCAATTGTAATATGGTTTCACTTATTTGTGGAGCATAAGGAATAACACAGAAGACATGCGGACCTGGAGAGGAGAAGGGAGTTGGGGGAAATTGGAGGGGGAGACCATGCATAAGAGACTGTGGACTCTGAAACACAATCTGAGGGTTTTGGAGGTGAGGGTTTGGGAGGTTGGCCGAGCCTGGTGGTGGGTATTATGGAAGGCACATATTACATGGAGCACTGGGTGTGGTGCATAAACAATGAATTCTGGAACACTGAGAAAAAATTAAAAAAAAATAAAAATTAAAAAAAAAAAAGAAAGGGAGTTTAAATGTTCCATGATGATCACACCCACTGATGCAGACACTGCTATTTTTATTTCTGATTATGAATCAGATATTTTCCTAATTTATCACCTGGTATTGTGAGAAATGTCTTAATTTATTGTTGAGATTATTAATTTTCTCCTAAAATACTACAAAGACTTTGAGTGACTCCAGAATACTGATGACTTTTTAGAACAGAAAATAGCTTGCCATCTCTCAGAAAACAGCTTAAGGCTGATAGCACAGAGCTCTGTATGACACCCCAGCCCTTTCACCACACTGGTGCCACTGGAGACAATTTTAAGGACTATGTTAGTGGGAGACACTGTCCTTCCACATACCCACATATGACTTTATAATTTTCCTCTGGTTTTATGATGTGAGAGAAGACTCCCACTAAGAATATCACCTTTTTATGAGTAAAAAGAACACAATCATGGATATTAAAGGGAAGGGAAAATTTTCAGGCTTGGGGTTAGATTATGGATGAATTGGAAGCAGGACAAGGAGGTGGAGAACATTGCTTTCTCCCAATTCATCTTTCAAGGCTTCCAGAAAAGAAACTTGATTCTGAGGTCACCAGAGTTCTGGGGCAGCTCATTTGGTGAAAGGCCACACCCAGTCATCCAGTGTCCCAAAACTGTGCATCCATTGGTCTGTGTGAGATCCGAACATCTCCTTCATTCTTGATGTCCTCTAGGGGAGATTTCCCCCTAAGAAATGTCCCCCCAGGGAACATCATGTAGATCCTGGGACAAGGAGAGAGAGTAACCTGTTTTTCATGAAATACCTTCTCCTTCTAATCAGTCTGGACAAGTGAAAAGTCCCCAAGGACACCACATTCCAGCTCAGGAAACTGAGGAAGCCTCATCATGTGAGGATCCCTACCATAGCCAGGCTTGTGCTTCTTCCCAGGTACCTCACTAATAGCTCAGGTCAGAGAAATTGACTCTTCTTCCATGGGGTGGGGGGCACAAAAAAGCAGTGTCTCAAGAAGAATTTTATGTCCCATAATAACAACTGTCTCTCTTTTGCTTTTTGGGGGAAGATTCTCAGATTGTGGTAGCCCAGGGGCCATCACTGTCAGTGTCTCTAAGAGGGACAGTCACACTCATCTGTGGTCCTAGATCTGTGTCAGCCCTAAAATTAACTGCTCTAGCTGGTAACATCAGACTCCAGGCCTGGCTCCCTTTATCTGCCAGACATACAACTTACGCTGGGGTCCCTGAACACTTATCTGGATTCATCTCTGGGAAACAAAACCACCCTTACAATCACTAGGACTACACCTGGTAATGAGGCCATCTATCACTATATGCTATATACTGTGAAAGAACAACTAGGATCTCTCATGTTCTCACAATGGCTCAGCCTTTAGGGACAGTGGAAAATTTGAGGGGGTGAAACATACAACACCCCCATAAGAAGGGATGTCCCCTGGCCCTATTCTCCAGTCAAGTGGCTCATTGTCATGTGGCCCATCCCCTATCTCCCAGAGTGTGTCCATCTCTTCAGTGAGACCATCCAAGACTGGGATTCCTCTCTCTAATTCTGCTTAGATGGATGGGAAGAGGACTGAAGTCTAAAATGTATCCACCAACATGGAAACTCAGTGATTTCACTACTGTTTGTGTGATTTTTCTCATTCAAATGTGTCAACAAATATACTATCAGAAGTAGATTTCAATACAGGCCTCAAGAAGCAAGAAATGTCTCAAAAATACAACCCAACCTTATACCTAAAGAAGCTAGAAAAATAACAGGAAGGAAAGCCTAAATTCAGCAGGAGAAGATAAATAAAAAATAATTAGATCAGAAATCAATGATGTTGAAATAAAAAATACAGTATAACAGTTTAACAAGGCAAGTAGCTAGTTCCTTGAAAAAATTAAGAAAATTGATGTACACCTAGCCAGACTTACCAAAAAGATAAGGCAAAGGAACCAAATACATAAAATCATGAAAGAAAGCAGATGACAGAGCCAACACTTCAGGAATACAAGGAATTATAAGAAATTATTATGAGTAAATATATGCCAAAAACTTGGGTAGGCTTTCTAGAAGAAAAGGATGCATTCTTATAAACATAAACTACTAAAACTAAAAGATGAAGAAATATAAGCACCAAATAGACCCATATGCAGGAAAGAAATTGAAGCAGTAATCAAAAATATCCCAACAAATGAGACTCCAGAACCAGGTGTTTTCCCAGGGAGAATTCTACCGATCATTTAAGGAAGAATTAACACCTATTCTTCTGAAACTATTCCAAAAAATTAAATGGAAGGAAAATGCCTAACCCATTCTATGATTCCAGAATTACCTTGATCCCCAAACCAAAGACCACAATAAAAAGAAAAATTATAGGTAAATATCCCTGATGAACACAATTGCAAAAATGCTCACCAAAATACTAACCAAAAGGATCCAATAATAAATAAAAAGGATTATTCACTAGGACCTAGTGGGATTTATTCCTGGGTGGAAATGATGGTTTAACATCCACAAGTCAATCAATGTGATACACCATATTAATAAAAACAAGGGCAGGGCACCTGGGTGGCTCAGTTGGTTGAGTGACTGCCTTTGGCTCAGGTCATGATCCCGGACTTCCAGGATCGAGTCCTGCATCGGGCTCCCAGCTCTTTGGGGAGTCTGCTTCTCCCTCTGATCTTCTCGTCTATCATGCTCTCTCTCACTCATTCTCTCTCAAATAAATAAATAAAAATTTAAAAAAGGGCAAGAATTATATGATCCTCTCAATAGATGCAGAAAAAGTGGTTGACAAATAGCATTATTTTTCTTGATTAAAATTCTCTACCGTGTATGGAGACAGGGAACATACCTCAATATCATAAAAACCATATATGAAAATCCCATAGTGAATATCATTCTCTTCTCAATGTGGAAAAACTGAGTGGTTTCCCCAAGGTCATAATCATGACAAGGATGTCCACTCTCACCACTGCTTTTCAATGTGATAGTGGAAATCTTAGTCTCAGCAATCATACAACAAATAGAAATAAAAGGCATTCAAATTGGCAAGGAAGCAAACTTTCACTCTTCACAGATGACCTGATACTCTCTGTTGAAAACCCAAAAGATCCACCCCAAAACTGTAAGAACTCTTACAAGAATTCAGCAAACTAGAAGGATACAAAGTCAATGACCAGAAATCAGTCACATTTCTATAGACTAATTATGAGACGGAAGAAAGAAATGAACGAATTGATCCCATTTACAATTGCATCAAAAAACATTAGATACCTATGAGTGAACCAAACCAAAGAGGCAAAGTATCTGTACTGGGTGGGGGGGGGGGACTATAGAAAACTCATGAGAGAAATTGAGGAAGACACAAAGAAATGGGAAAACAGTCAATGATCATGTGCTGGAAGAACAGGTACTGTAAAAGTATCTGGGCTCCCAAGAATGTATACATTCAATGCAATCTCTATCAAAACCATCAACATTTTTCAAAGAGCTGGGTAATCCTAAAATTTGTATGGAAACAAAAGAGTGTCCAGTTAGCCAAAGGGATGTGATGTGATGAGCACTGGGAACTATACGCAACTAATGAATCATTGAATGGTATATAAAAAATAATGATGTACTGTATGTTTTCTAATTAATTTAAATAAAAAAAAAATAAAACCATTGCTGGTGGCATCACAATTCCAGATTTGAAACCATCTTACAGAGCTGTAATCACCACGCTAGTATTGTACTGGCACAAAAACAGTTACATAATCAATGGAACAGAATAGAGAACCAGATGTAGACCCTCAACTCAATGGGCAACTAGTCTTTGACAAAATAGGATAGATAGAACATACAAAGGCGGGGGGAAGACAGTCTCTTTAAACAAATGATGTTGGGAAAAATGGACAGCCACATGCAGAAGAATGAAACTGAACCATTTTCTTACAGTATACAGAAAAATAAACTCAAAACGAATTAAATACCTAAAAGTGAAACAGGAATCCATAAAAATCCTAGAGAAGAAAACAGGCAGCAACCTATTGGACCTCGGTCATAGCAACTTGTTGCATGCCATGTCTTCAATGGCAAGGGAAACAATTACAAAAATGAAGATAAAAAGCTTTTGCACAAGAAAGTAAAGTAACAACAAAAACAAAAGACAACCTACAGAATGGGGGGGGATATTTGCCAATATCTTATCAGATAATGGGCTGGTATTCAAAGATGTCTATTTCCATTTCAAGGACCAGCTAGTATACATTATCCAATGTAAAAGAAATTAGCAAACAAATCAAAAACAAATAATCCAGCCAAGAAATGGTCAGAAACCATGAAAAGATATTTCTTCAAAGAAGACATACAAATGACCAGCAGACACATGAAAAAAATCCTCCACATCAAGGAAATTCAAATCAAGACCCCAAAGAGATAACACCACACATCAGTCAGAATGTCTACAATTAAGACAGGCAACAAAAGATATTGGCAAAAGGGAACCTCTTACACTACTGGTGGGATTGCAAGCTAGTACAGCCACTCTGGAAAACAGTATGTACTTTCCTCAAGAAGTTAAAAATAAGGATACCTGTGTGGCTTGGTCAGTTAAGAAGTTAAAAAATAGAGCTATCCTACAACCCAGCAATTGCACTCCTAGGTATTTACACAAAGGTTACAAATATAGTGATTCCAAGGAACACTTACACCCCAATATTTATAGCAGCAATATACCCAATAGTTAAACTATGGAATAATCCATATATCCCTCAATAGATGAACGCATAAAAATATGAGTAAAATTTAAATATATATATAATTTAAGATTTAAGATTATATTACAATGTAATTATAATTATAATCATATCATATAAAATATAATTATATATATTATAGATAATATAGATATAATAATATAGATATAGATATATATAATATAGATATATATAAAAATCATATATAATATAATATAAAAATATATAGTATAAATATGAACATTTAAAAAATATATATATATAAAATTTAAGATTCCACTTTCTTGATGTCTGTGTAATATTCCATTATTTTTAATTATCCATTATTATATAATATATAAAT
>NW_019154157.1:574038-617479 GCF_002288905.1 Enhydra lutris kenyoni | reverse complement strand
GGGATGTTGGGGGAACCAGGTGGTGGGTATTAGAGAGGGCACGGATTGCATGGAACACTGGGTGTGGTACAAAAACAATGAATACTGTTATGCTGAAAATAAATTAAAAAATGATTAAAAAAAAGAAACAAAAGAGAGGATCATAGGGGAATAGAGGGAATAATAAAATAAGACTAAATCAGAGAGAGACAAATGATAAAAGACTCAACTATATTAAACAAACTGAGGGTTGCTGGAGGGGAGGTGGGTGTGGGATGAGTTAACTGTGTGATGGGCATTAAGGAAGCCACTTAGGGAATTAAGGCAGTAAGGAAGGAAGGCACTTGCTGTAACATGCACTAGTCGTTATGTGCAACTGATAAGTCATTAAACTCTAACTTTGAAACAAATAATACACTATATGTTAAGTAATTGAATTAAAAAAGAAGAACCATTAAAACCAAACCTTGAATGAGATAGAAGAATGTACTGCCACTACCACTAGGGTTACTCAGTTGCTGAAATTAGATGACGGATATTTTCAGGCAACAATCACAAAATCAATCTGATGAACAGCTATAGATGCTCTTGGAAAAAATAGAAAAATGGAAATACAGAACTTGAATAGATGTCATCAAAACACACCAAATGGAAATTACAGAACTGAAAACACCATAGAGGGAATTAATAAAGAACCTTCTCTGAACAAACTCAAGAATAGAAAACACATTTCTTTTTTTAAATCATTTTTTAAATTTATTTTCAGCATAACAGTATTCATTGTTGTTGTACCACACCCAGTGCTCCATGAAATCCGTGCCCTCTCTAATACCCACCACCTGGTTCCCCCAAACTCCCACCCCCCACCTCTTCAAACCCTTCAGATTGTTTTTCAGAGTCCATAGTCTCTCATTGTTATTTCTTTTTGGAAAGCACAAATGAACTATATCCTTTCTAACTAATTCCCTCCGCCATGAGTAGACTCTTCAGGATGTCACTAGGGGGTGCTGTGAACATTCCCAGAGCTGGCAAGGCCTGAAATCAACTGAAATGGCTCCACCTGACTGAGCCCTGCATTCCTTTCACAGCAGCTGCTTCCTCCCAAGGAACAAACTCAGAGCTCTTCCTCCCAGGGGACAAACTCAGAATTCTCCCAAGAGAAGATCTGTATAGACCTCCTCTTGGGACAGAAGCTATTAGCCAAGCTGAGGTCACAGATTCAAATGACGCTGTGGGCTTGTATTTGCATAATGAGCCACCAGTACCTTGGAGATCAGAAGGAGACAAAGGACACATGCCAGACCAGTACCAGATGTAAGGCCAGGGAAACTATGGAAAGTCCACGCCATGACCTGGACTCCTCTTCTCCTCCTCTTCCTCCTTACCCACTGCCCAGGTTCATGGAGGTTCCAAAAGACAACCTTTGGAGAGCTACTTCCATTTTTATTCTTCTTTCCTAACATGTGTCTATTTCCATTTCAAGGACCAGTTATTTCTCAGGCTGTGGTGACTCAGGAGCCCTCACTGACTGTGTCCCCAGGAGAAACAGTCACACTCACCTGCTACTCCATCACTGGAGTAGTCACCAATGCTCACTATCCATAGTGATTGCAGCAGAATGGCCAAGTCCCCAGGGAATTGATTTAGGATACAAGCAATAAACACTCCTGGAACCCCACCAATTTCTCAGGTTTTCTCCTTGCAAGAAAATCTACCCTGACCCTCACTGGTGCCCAGCCCTAAGAAAAGGCAGAATACCATTGGGAGCTACTATTATAGTGGCGCTTGGTGCAGAGGGAGACCCATATGAGGAAGGAAAACCTAAACTTCTTATCACCAAGTCTGGGTACAACTATGATCATGTCATATTGGCATCCCATGACCAGACACCTGACTTCTAGGATAAAGTAAATGTTAACCATCCATGCAGATATGGGGATGAGATGGGTCTGAATGTTTACAAATTTTTTGATCCATTTTGGAATATGAATTTTTAATATTTTATCAAAATATTAAATATATACATATTTTGACTTGGTGTTATATTTTTGAAAAAGAAAGTATTAAAGAAAATTATCTACCTAAGAAACTTAATAATGAATATACAAATATGTCCAGTTCAGAGTCATACATAAAAAATAATTGAAACCAGCATGAGTGTGTCTCATTGGAAAAGTGGCCAAAATATATCAAATCATCCTATGGGATAAAGATGAAATATGAATAAAAATAAGACAGATCTACACGTATTGCTAAACAAAGATCACCAATTACACATTATGTGGAAATGCTGGTCATGGAAAGTAGAAGACAAAAAGCAAGATCTTGTTATGTAATAATGATAGTATATACTGTTATAGAACTATAAATGTATTTATATATTTTATATATAATGTATGCATGCATATATGTATATAATATATAAATCTTATATATATTTATCTATTAACTATATGAATCATATACATAGCATATATATTTATATATAAATATTATAAAATAAAAAATATAAAATAAATATGAATATATAAATATACAAAATAAATATATAAAGTATATATATATATATATATATATATATATATATATATAAATTACTACAACACATCCTTTAAAGTATAAACAGTTACCCATTTGGGAAGGAAGTGGAACAAAAGAGTAGATTTTCAGTGGACAGTACTGTTATATTAATTAATTTTATAGATCACTTATAGAAATGTTATTAAATATCAATCTTTGTCTTAGATCATTTACAACATTTGAGGAAAACATCTTAATTATTTCAGAGTTAATACAAATTAATTATTATATAGATATAATAATTATTAAAGCATAAATGAGAACCCACAGAAATAATCGAAGACAGGAAATATGTTGTCCAGTGACAAAGACAGATATAAGGACAAGATATATGCCATGGGAGCTGGTGAACCTAACAGGAGACCCTGACAACAACAATAACTACATAACTCAACCTGTAAGTCTAACCCAGGTAGAGTTATCACTAGGGAGGAATCAATGGGCTTTTCTGTTGGTCTTAAGCATTAAGCTTGATTCAAGTGAATTATGTCCCATTAATGAAACCAGGGACAAAGCAGAAGCAAAGTCAGATTATCAGATACTCCTAAAATATCTCATAACATAAATATCTCCCTTATATTTCCACCTGAGGGTATTGATGCCCTGGAAAAATGAATGGTTCAACCCCAAAGCTGACCCAATCATTCTAGTGCCCTGGGTGTTGACATCAGAAAAGTCCACCTGAATGTTCCAGGACTTCTGGGGAGTATGACATGGACTGGGTGGCATGGTGTCTGATATCATCAGGGGACACTGAATGACTGCTCCTGAGATATCAGTGGTCTGCCTTTTGGTCAGAAAGACCAGGAGAATCTATCACTGGCCCTTGCATATTTAGGAAGCAGAGTCCTCACTGTGGATGACTATCCCTGGAAGCAACATGAGCCCTCAGAACTGAATCACACAGCCCTCATATTTTGATTCCAAAATGCCAATCAAATTTATAACTCATCCTGAGAAAAACACCAACCCTTGTTGGGTCCGTTATCAAAGGAATGAGACTGAGACAAAGTTACGCAAAGCCTTATTCTATGCCAAGCATTAGAAGTTAGACTGACCGGCCAGGGAAATGAGGTTGAGACAAAGTGAAAGTTATGTAAAGCTTTATTCTATGCCAAGCATTAGAAGTCAGACTGACCGGCCAGGGCCACCTCCAAAGAGAGCAACGCCCCTTGGTCTTACAGACTAGTTTTTATAGGGCACAATTGCAAACATCTACATATGTGGCATTGGCTGATTGGTTGTCTCCTACCTGTGTGTTTTAGTAACGGTTACCTGGAACCAATACTAATAACTGTTGAGGCTTTTATTAAACAACAAAATGGCCTTGTTTTAGGTATGTGTTTTAGTAATAGTTACCTGGAACCAATATAAACAAAATGGCCTTGTTTTAGGTGTGTGTTTTAGCAACAGTTACCTGGAACTGATATCAATAACTGTTGAGGCATTTATTAAACAACAAAATGTCTACCTAGGCAACATGGAGTCACTATGGCTAAGTAGGCCCAGGCAGGCCCTAGGGGTTTAACATGTTTTAATGTGGAATCGACCCCAACACCCTGAGCCTCATCAATCCCCTTAATCCTCCTGCCAGTTCTCCTAACTACTTGGCTCTTCTCTGACTTCTAAGTCTTTCTATTCCTCAGCAGAACACAAGGGAAAGGGATTTAAAAATGCACTTTGATATTCACATCCACTTGTTTAACATGGTGTCTTTTTTTAAAAAATTTCATTGATTTCCTTTTTAAGTGACCAGTATGCTCAACGTGGGGCTCTAACTCACAATCCTGAGATCAAGCACTGTGTTTTATCAACTGAGCCAGTCAGGTACACAGTATTCTTTTCATTTCTGATCATGAGTCACACTTGTCTATATTTGTTATATCCAATATGTTTAGTTGTTTCAGAATTTCATGGTGACACTTTGACCTTTCCTCCTCAAAGCCTACAGTTACATTGAAGGACTTCATGGATTAGACAGCTTCTTAGAACAGACAATGTTGGTCTCTGCAGCCTGGAGGGTCACTCAGTATATGCACAATGAGCCCTGCTATGCTTCTCCAATTTTTCCAGAAAAAGGTTTATGCACTAAGTCAGAGGAGACCCTTTTCCTTCACCCCCAAGATGGGTACTCTGAGATTCCCAGTGGACTCACTATTGGAGGAGTGACCACTAAGATCCAACAAGGAGACAATCAGGGATGTCACTGGGGAGAGCAGAAAGTGTGCCCAGGTCTGGGATGGATTCAGAATGATCTAGAAGTAGGGCTAAGATTTGGAGAATACACCCGTATCCTATTTCAGCCTTTCCAGAGAAGAGACTTGGCTGAATTCACCAGGGATGTTTAAGGAGCTTACTGGGTAAATGATGTTATCACTGTCACTGAGTATTCCAGTAATCCTGCAATCATTGGTTTGTGTGAGTTCCCAGCTTATGCTTCTTTCAAATTCTCCTGCAGGGGACAGCAGGGTGACCTTGGGGAAGGAAGAGAGGGGAAGTCGATTTGCATGAAGCATCTTCTCTTCTTAATGGGTTAGAGAGGCATGAAAATGCCCAGGGACAGCATACTCTAGCCCAGGAGCCTGAGGAGCCTGCATCCTATGACAGTCCCCTCCATGGCCTGGAGAGTGCTTCTTGGGCTCCTCACTTATGGCTTAGATCAGGGGAGAGTACTCTTCATCCTTGAAGGGCACCTAAAATCAAGGTCTTGGGGTGACCCTTGTCTCCAATAATAAAACTTTTCTCTCCTCTTGGTTTTAGGAGTGGATTCTCAGAATATGGTGACCCAGTTGCCATCACTAACCATTTCTCCAGGAGGAACAGTCACACTTACCTGTGCCCTTAGTTCTGGTTTAGTCTCTACGGATCACTACCTGAGCTGGTACCAGCAGAACCCAGGACAGCCTCCTCACATGATTATCTACAGCACAATCAACTGCCCCTCAGGGGTCCCTGACCGCTTCTCTGGATCCATCTCTGGGAACAAAGCTACCCTCATCATCACAGGGGCCCAGGCTGAGGATGAGGCTATTATTGTGTTCTGTGTTTTGGTGGTTATACTTACACAGTGATTTAAATAAATGCGGAAGTGCAACCAGAACCTCCTCATGGGTCAGAACTTCTCAGTTTTAGAAGCAGGAGAGAAAATGAGGGGGGGCAGTCAACAACACCATGGGAAGGGAGGCTCCCTGGCCCCATTCTCCTCTCCAGTGGTTCCTGGTCATATGCCCAATTCTCAACTTTACCAGGGTGTGTCCATCTCTCCAGTGTGACCCCAAAATCCCAGGCTTCATCCCTACTTCTCTGATTATAGCTATGGGGAGGGAGCTCACATCCAAAATATATCCACAAACAGATTTAGTGAGCTCACTGCTCCTTGTGAGATACTTCTTATTCAAATGACATTAATTATCATGTCCTCATTCAGTAATTTGATGATGGAGACAAAATCATATGGAACATGTCTTCATCTGGATAGACATGAGGTGGATCCATAGCCCATGTGCTGTTCTGTTCCACATGCCAAATGCTTCTAGTCAGTACGCTGTGAGGATGATGAAGGAGAAGAAACATTTGGAACAGTTCATTGTGAATGCTATCGGAGAGAGTTCATTCTCTTCTGATATCAATGTTCCACAATTTTTAGTTCTTCTAATCTGGGTCATTACTTAATTAACTATGGCAGTGTTTACTTTATTAATAGTGAAATTCAAAAACTCTTTGAAAAGTTAATAACAAATATGTGACTTATTTGTAAAATTGCCTTTATTTTTTTTTCTTAATTTGGAAAGCATGTGCTCTTTGAGAAATTAGAAAATCCATCTATATGAGGAAGTCGGGTCACAGAAAGGCCATATAGCCCACTGATGTTTGTGGACTGACAGTGAGCTGAATGTTAGTCCTGCCCCAACATCATTTCCAGCCAGAGCCAAGGTTTGGCCAGTCAAAGTAGGGGGCACAGAGTGCCTTTCCCAGTTTCTGCTCAGTGAGGGCTCCCTGTTCTGTAATCCCCCAAAGTCACCAGGCTGAGGAGTTAGAATCTATGTGTACTGCTGTGGACTTAGCAAATGTAGCCCATCTGGCTGGGCAGATGGTCATGCTCACTGTTCTGTGGTCCCAGATCCCAGCAGCTGCTTCTTGTCTGGTGCCTCCCAGGGGAGAAACTCTGAGGCTCATCCTCAGGCTCTAATCTAAGAACCAAATATAGAACAGATTCTCCAGGAGGAAAAATTTCATGTAAGTAGTGCTCCCCTTTTGGTCACTGGAGAAGACAAAAGAGGCCTGTCCACTCAGTCCCAGCTTGGCACTCAGACATCTCTGTCATGCTCCCTTCTCACTGCTCATACACAGAGGCCTCAGAGAACTGAGTTTGACATGTGTCATAATCAGATGACAAAAAGCGACAAGAAAATGATGTGATCCTCAGAGGGAACTGCTGGTGAAGGATCACTGGGGATGGAGCTGGAGTTGGAGGGAGATCCTGTAGCTATAGGTCTGATCCCTGGAAGGAGACATGGAAGGGAGGCTCAGGTAGGAAGAGCCTGGGACCACAGGTCTGTGCACGTCAACAGGGATGTGGAAGGTCCTGGCACCTGAGGGGCATTTGTGGAGCCTTGTTCCCCTAGGGAAAACCAGACTCTGATCCCTAAGCTCACATTTTCCTGCAACCAACAAAGGAGAAGTGGGGCTGTCAGTTACCTGTAGGGTTTCCTGGGAGGGAGAACTGAGACCTTCACTTCCACAGCCACTACAACGGATCTTTGCTACTGTGTGCCATCCTCAGGACAAAGGCTGTGCTGTCCTGCATTTGACTCCTCTTCCACGTGGACTCCAAATTATGTGAAGCTGAGGTATCTCTGGGCATTAGAGGCTTTGTTGCTTGCAGATCTCTGTGGGCACAGAGACCAGTGCCTCTGCCTCAAGCCACCTGCTTGATAGGGAAGGGTCTGTGGGAGAGCCACCCCGTTTTACAGTCAGGTAAGGGACCACAGTGCAGTATTCAGAGCTTGGAGTATCAGTCACTACAGCCCTTCTTGTCTCTGAATTATTATAATTTTTCCACACTTTCACACCATGATCACCATGTGACACAGGACAACACACACATCACCTGCCCCCACCTGCTCTCTCACCTGCCTTCACCCATGTAAGTTAGGGCATCCCCATCTCTATGGGTATCACCCTCCAACCACCTGACGCTCTCTCTTCCTTTTCCCAGAGCCTAAGGTACAGTCAGTCCCCTCTTGTGTCCATCTGAGGACATGTGATTTTCCCTCTTTCCTCTGTTCTCATCTTCCTCCATGGGGGACCTGGGGTCCCCATTTGAGTCTGGATCCATGGATTCCTCCACTAATACAGGAATTCTGCTCATCTCTGGGCTGCAGTCTGAGGATGAGGCTGACAATTACTGTGCTGTAGGTCACTGGACTGGGTGCAGTTATACTCACTCACAGTGTCTCAGACAATGAGGCAGTGAGACAAAACCACTGCGCACAGAAAATATGGCTTATTTTCAGTGAGAAAATTAAGTAGAGGCATGTGTGTCTTTTTTCCAGGGTCCAGGTCCTAGTTTGTGCTGACTCAACAGTCCTCAGTGTGTGGGGCCCTGAATCGGAGGGTCACCATCTCCTGCCCTAGTATCATCTCCAAATCAGTTATGGTTTCTTGTGAACTGATACAAACTGCTCCCAGGAATGACCCCAAACACCTCATTCATGGTAATTACTATTACCATTCACTTTAGGGGGACAGAGGTCCATTCTTTGCTTCCAAGTCTGGAATCCTCATTATCAATGGACTCAAGGCTGATTTTTACACATCGATGTGGGTCAAGGTTCTCAGCACTAACATGGTTCTCATGCCCATGGGAAATTGAGTCATATTCCTAGTTACTCCTCTGCCAAAAGCATGAACCACACAGCACCTGGCTACTCAGCTCTGGCTGTGATTTTTCTTATTCTGTTTCTTTCTTTTTTTTTTTTTTTTTTTTTGAACACTCTGGGCCTGTGTCCATCCAGGGACACTGTCTGGTAGTGAGGTTCTTTCTCTTCTTCTATCCTCAGAGTCACTCAGGCCAGCTCATTCCTACACAAAGAGTCTCAAAGGAAATAGAAATTCCCTGTCTTCAGGAATTGGGACAGTTTTGTTCTCAGCTCACATACAGTCAATAATTTTCTTCTGATTTGTCAAAAGATGAAAATTCTGTGGGCTCTGAGTCTTTCTTTGGGCCTCAGCACCATCCTTGATGGCTTGGTGGGTATGTCAGCTTTGTTTGCATCTGGAACCGAGATTACTTTAGCTTTAACCCAACGACAAGTTTGTTCATTTTCTGATGTTTGCAGGAACTACTTAAAATGATTTCAAAGTAAAAATGTTAAAATGTAAACAAAAAACAAACTAAGAAAACAAAACAAAACAAAATGATAACACTCTAGAGAAACACCTGCAGGTGAATGTTTACAGAACCTATTCATAACACAAAACATGAAAATAACCAAAAATCTGCACACTGATTTTTTTAAAGTATATGTTTTTTTATTTTTATTTTTTAATATTTTATTTATTTATTCAACAGACAAAGATCACAAGTAGGCAGAGAGGCAGGCAGAGAGAGGAGGAAGCAGGCTCCCTGCAGAGCAGAGAGCCTGAGGTGGGGCTCAATCCCAGGACCCTGGGATCATGACCTGAGCCGAAAGCAGAGGCCTTAACCCACTGAGCAACAAAGGTGTGCCTGCACACTGATTTTTATGCCAGTTTTATATAATGACCAAGACTTGAGGTGACACAGATATCCTCTAATTATGTTGCATATTCATTCACTGGGATCTTTTTTTAAATTTCTTTTCAGCATAGCAGTATTCATAGTTTTTGCACCACACCCAGTGCTCCATGGAATCTGTGCCCTCTCTAATACCCACCACCTGGTTCCCCCAACCTCCCACCCCTCGCCCTTTCAAAATCATCAGATTGTTTTTCAGAGTCCATAGTCTCTCATGGTTCACCTCCCCTTCCAATTTCCCTCAACTCCCTTCTCCTCTCCATCTCCTCTTGTCCTCCATGCTATTTGTTATGCTCCACAAATAAGTGAAACCATATGATAATTAACTCTCTCTGCTGACTCATTTCACTCAGCATAATGCCTTCCACTCCCCTCCATGTTTCTACAAAAGTTGGGTATTCATCCTTTCTGATGGAGGCATAATACTCCATTGTGTATAGGGACCACATCTTCCTTATCCATTCGTCCGTTGAAGGGCATCTTGGTTCTTTCCACAGTTTGGCAACCATGGCCATTGCTGCTATAAACATTGGGGTACAGATGGCCCTTCTTTTCACTACATCTGTATATTTGGAGTAAATACCCAGGAGTGCAATTGCAGGGTCATAGGGAAGCTCTATTTTCAATTTCTTGAGGAATCTCCACACTGTTCTCCAAAGTGGCTGCACCAGCTTGCATTCCCACCAACAGTGAAAGAGGGTTCCCCTTTCTCCACATCCCCTCCAACACATGTTGTTCCCTGTCTTGCTAATTTTGGCCATTCTAACTGGTGTAAGGTGGTATCACAATGTGGTTTTAATTTGAATCTCCCTGATGGCTAGTGATGATGAATATTTTTTCATGTGTCTGATAGCCATTTGTATGTCTTCATTGGAGAAGTGTCTGCTCATATCTTCTGCCTATTTTTTATATGATTGTCTGTTTTGTGTGTGTTGAGTTTGAGGAGTTCTTTCTAGATCCTGGATATCAATCTTTTGTCTGTACTGTCATTTGCAAATATCTTCTCCCATTCCATGGGTTGCCTCTTTGTTCTCTTGACTGTTTCCTTTGCTGTGCAGAAGCTTTTGATCTTGATGAAGTCCTAAAAGTTCATCTTTGCTCTTGTTTCCCTTGCCTTTGGAGACATATCTTGAAAGAAGTTGCTGTGGCTGATATTGAAGAGGTTACTGCCTATGTTCTCCTCTAGGATTCTGATGGATTCCTGTCTCAAGTTGAGGTCTTTTATCCATTTTGAGTTTCTCTTTGTTTATGGTGTAAGAGAATGGTCGAGTTTCATTCTTCTACATATAGCTATCCAGTTTTCCCAGCACCAGTTATTGAAGAGACTGTCTTTTTTCCACTGTATATTTTTTCCTGTTTTGTCGAAGCTTATTTGCCAATAGAGTTGAGGGTGCATATCTGGGATCTCTACTATGTTCCACTGGTCTATGTGTCTGTTTTTATGCCAGTACCATGCTGTCTTGGTGATCACAGCTTTGTAGTAAAGCTTGAAATCAGGTAACGTGATGCCCCCAGTTTTATTTTTGTTTTTCAACATTTCCTTAGTAATTCGGGGTCTCTTCTGATTCCATACAAATTTTAGGATTATTTGCTCCAGCTCTTTGAAAAATACCGGTGGCATTTTGATCGGAATGACATTAAAAGTATAGATTGCTCTAGGCAGTAGAGACATTTTAACAATGTTTATTCTTCCGATCCAAGAGCATGGAATGGTCTTCCATCTTTTTGTGTCTTCTTCAAGTTCTTTCATGAGTGTTCTGTAGTTCCTTGAGTACAGATCCTTTACCTCTTTGGTTAGGTTTATTCCCAGGTATCAAATGGTTCTTGGTGTTATAGTAAATGGAATCGATTCTCTAATTTCCCTTTCTGTATTTTCATTGTTAGTGTATAAGAAAGCCTTGATTTCTGTACATTGACTCTGTATCCTGACACGTTGCTGAATTGCTGTATGAGTTCTAGTAGTTTGGGGGTGGAGTCTTTTGGGTTTTCCATATAAAGAATCATGTCATCTGCGAAGAGAGAGAGTTTGACTTCCTCATTGCCAATTTGGATACTCTTTATTTCTCTGTGTTGTCTGATTGCTGTTGTTAGGACTTCTAATACTATGTTGAACAAGAGTGGTGAGAGTGGGCATCCTTGTCTTGTTCCGGATCTCACAGGAAGGCTGCAAGCTTTTTCCCATTAAGGATGATTTTTGCTGTGGGTCTTTCATAGATAGATTATATGATGTTCAAGAATGTTCTCTCTATCCCTATACTTTGAAGCGTTTTATTCAGAAACTGATGCTGGATTTTGTCAAATGCTTTTTCTGCATCAATTGAGAGGACCATGTGGTTCTTCTCTCTTCTCTTATTAATTTGTTCTAACACATTTATTGATTTATGAATGTTGAACCATCCTTGTAGCCCAGGGATGAATCCCACCTGGTCATGGTGGATAATCTCTTTAATGTGCTGTTGGATCCTGTTTGCTAGGATCTTATTGAGAATATTAGCATCCATATTCATCAGTGATATTGGTCTGAAATTCTCCTTTTTGATAGGTTCTTTGCCTGGTTTGGGGATCATGGTAATGCTGGCTTCATAGAAAGAGTCTGGAAGTTTTCCTTCTGCTTCCATTTTTTGAAAGAGCTTCAGGAGAATAGGTGTTATTTCTTCTTTGAAAGTTTGGTAGAATTCCCCAGGGAATCCATCAGGTCCTGGGCTCTTGTTTTTTGGGAGGTTTTTGATCACTGCTTCAATCTCATTACTAGATATCGGTCTATTCAGGTTGCCAATTTCTTCCTGGTTCAATTTTGGGAGTTTTTAGTTTTCCAGGAATGCATCCATTTCATCTAGGTTGCTTAGATTATTGGCATATAACTGTTGATAATAACTTCTGATGATTCTTTCTACTTCCTTGGTGTTAGTTGTGATCTCTCCCTTTTCATTCATAATTTTATTATTGTGAGCTTTCTCTCTTTTCTTCTGGATTAGTGTGGCCAGTGGTTTATCAATCTTATTGATTTTTTCAAAACACCAGCTTCTAGTTTCATTGATATGTTCTACTGTATCTCTGGTTTCTACCTCATTGATCTCAGCTCTAATCTTGATTATTTTCCTTCTTATGTGTGGAGTTGGTTTGATTTGTTGTTGACTCTCCAGTTCTTTAAGGAGTAGAGACAGCTGGTGTATTCTGGATTTTTCAATTTTTTTTTGAGGGAGGCTTGGATGGCTATGTATTTCCCCTTTAGGACCATCTTTGCTGTATCCCATAGGTTTTGGACCGAGGTGTCTTCATTCTCATTGGTTTCCATGAATTGTTTAAGTTCTTCCTTGATCTCTTGGTTGATCAAAGCATTCTTATAGCTTCCAGGTGTTTGAGTTCCTTTGGAACTTTTCCTTGTGATTGAGCTCCAGTTTCAAAGCATTGTGATCTGAGAATATGCAGGGAATAATCTCAGTCTTTTGGTATCAGTTGAGTCCTGATTTGTGACCCAGTATGTGGTCTATTCTTGAGAAGGTTCCATGTGCACTTGAGAAGAATGAGTATTCTGTTGTTTTAGGGTGGAATGTTATGTATATTTCTATGAGGTCCATCTGGTCCAATGTGTCATTCAATGCTGTTGTTTCATTATTGATTTTCTGCTTTGATGATCTATTTCTGAGAGAGGCGTGTTAAGATCTCGTACTATTAATGTATTCATATCAATATGACTCTTTATCTTGATTAACCGTTTTCTTATGTAATTGGCTACTCCCATATTGGGGGCATAGATATTTACATTGTTAGATCATCTTGGTGGATAGTACCTTTAAGAATGATGTAGTGTCCTTCTGTATCTCTGATTACACTCTAGTTTAAAATCTAATTTATCTGATATGAGAATCTCAACCCTGACCTTCTTTTGAGGCCCATTGGCATGAAAGATGCTTCTCCATCCCTTCACTTTCAGTCTGGGTGTATCTTTAGGTTCAAAATGGGTCTCTTGTAGACAACATATGAATGGGTCCTTTTGTTTTATCCAATCTGCAACACTGTGTCATTTTATGTGCGCATTTAGGCCATTCACATTGAGAGTGATTATTGATAGATATGTTTTTATTGACATCATGTTACTTTTGAAGTCTTTCTTTCTGTAGATTGTCTCTGTATTTCTGTTCAATGATATTCTTAGGATCGTTCCTCTTTTATAGAACCCCCCGTAATATTTCCTGCAGTGTCGGCTTGGTGGTTGCATAGTCTTTTAAGCCTTGCCGGTCTTGGAAACTCTTTATTTTTCCACCCGTTTTGAATGTTAGTCTTGCTGGATAAAGTATTCTTGGCTGCATGTTCTTCTCCTTTAGTGCCCTGAATATATCTTGCCAGCCCTTTCTGGCTTGCCAGGTCTCTGTGGACAGGTCTGACGTTATTCTGATGGGTTTTCCTCTGTAAGTAAGGATCCTCTTTTTCCTAGCTGCTTTCAAGAGATAGTATCTACAATTATGATTCCTCAATTTGACTACGAGGTGCCTTGATGTTTTTTTTGGAATCTATAATCTATGGTGGAGATCGTTCTGCCTCTAGTACATGAACCTTGGTTCCATTCTAGAGATTGGGAAAATTTTCATGAAGAACTTGTTCCACTATATCTTCTAGACTTCTTTCTTTCTCCTCCCCTTCAGGATTCCAATAATTCTGACGTTGGGACGTTTCATGGCATCATTTATTACCCTGATTCTGTTTCTGTGGCTTCTAAGCTGTTTGTTCCAGGCTTCCTCCTGATCCTTTCTCTCTATCTGTTTGTCCTCCAGATCACTAATTCTATCTTCTGTCTCAGTTACTCTAGCTTTTAGAGAATTTAGATTAGATTGGAACTCATTGAGAGCATTGTAAACCTCATCCCTGGTAGCTTTCAGCTCTGTCCTGACATTGTGAACATCATCCCTGGTGGCTTTCAGTTCATCCCTAATGAATTCCGTTTGGTCATCCATTGCTTTCTCCAACCTAGCTATTGCCCGGATAATTGTTAGCCTGAATTCTCTTTCCGACATATTGTCTATGTTCATAGCTGTTAGCTCTGTTGCAGAAGGTGCATCCTCTGTATTTTTCTTCTGTTGGGCATTCCTCCTCCTAGTCATTTTGGTGAGAGATGACTGGACAGATATAGCTGAATGTATCGACCGTGGTGCAGTCTAGGTGCACCCTGGAATGCTTCTGAGCAATCAGGCTTCCCCACCCAGACGAGAGAAAAAAGAAAAGAAAAAAAAAAAAAGAGATAGAGGAGACAGGGGGAAAAAAGGAAGATAAAAGAGAAGGTTCAGCCCAAATGGGCCCCAAGGTAAGATTGATGAAGTATACAAACAAAAACAGACAAACAAAAACACTGATAAAAGTATATGACAAGAGGAAAAAAAATATATGCAAATAAAGGAAGAACATCGTCAAAAAGAACCCCAAGTATAATATTTATATACTATCAGGACAAAGGCAAAAACACAGAAACACTGGCCGAAGAAAAAGATGGGAGAGTGGATATAAATTCTGTGTGGGCAAGGAAGGTTGTTTTGATTCTTCCTGGATGTATCTTGATATCTTTGTTAAAGGACTCAACTTTCCTAAGATAAAGGGGGATTAAAATTTCATTTACCTATAAGGGTAGCATTGATTGGGGAAAGGGGATTACCTTGAAGTTTAACTCCATATGAATATTATAAAATAAAAATAAAAAAGGAATAAACTAGATTAAACTAAACTAAAATTTAGAAAAAAAATTAAAAAATAGAAATGCAAAAGAAAAACACAGGTGTATGTATCACAAAGTTCATGTTAAGGTTATTATGGAATTTTATGTACTGGACATCTCACTGTGATGGTAAATAGATTAACAAATTATCTATATAAAAAAAATGAACCAGAATAGTGGGAACGAGTTCAAAATAAAAGTTGTCCTATGAAGTAGTGGTGGTTGTTCTCTTGTCGTCTTTTTTTTTTTTCTTTTTCTTTCCTGGTTGGTTTTCTGGGGGAGGGGCCTGCCATGTGGGTTTTCAGTCAATGATGTTCCCTGAATTCAGTCCTCCCACCTCCCTCAAGGGGCTCTGAGGAAACCGGTTTTTTTCAGACTTTTGTTCTCTGGAGGTTTTTATGTTTGTTCACTTTTCTCTCTCTCTCTCTCTCTCTCTCTCTCTCTCTCTCGCCTTGACCGCTTTTGATGGTTTTTGTAGGTTTAGAGGAAAGGAAACTGCACCCTGACCTGCCTCTCAGATAGAAGCCTCAGCCTGGTCCTCTGTGGGTGCTTCAGAGTCCATATAAATTCCCCCTTGGCCGCTGTCAGAGCAGGTCCCAAGTCGTGGTCCCTGGGAATGCAGGATCTTCTGCTTGTACCCAGAACTCCAGCAGCGGCAGCTGTCTGGGCAGCTCCAGACCTCCAGAGAGGTTCCAAGCAGTGATCGCACACTGAGATTTTCCCGATGGCCTGGGCTGGGAGTGCCTGGTCTTTCTGTGTCTGAGAGTGCCGGGCTTGCGCGCACCTCTCTCAGGGGAGGGTGTGGGTCATGCGCGCATCTCAGGCTCTGAAACAATGGTAATGGTCTAAGAGCGCTGGGCTGGGCCTTCGTGCACTTCACTCAGGGGAGGGTGAGGGGTGCATGTGTCTCAGGTTCTGTAGCACCACTCCGCGTTCTGCCATCTGATGAGGCTCCCAGCTCCACACAGGAGCCAGACCCCATGCTTTCTCGGGCATGCTGGCAGCTCAGGGACCAAGACCTGGTTTCTCTGCCGCACTCTCTCTGGCTCAGTGCCAGGGGAGGCTGTCCTGGGTCCAGGGACTTAAGTCCCTGTCCCTAGCCACCCCGATTCCCACAATTTCCACCCCCCTGCGATCCTTTGCTCTTTCTGAGTGCTTTCAACCAGTCTCCAAGTTAATGCTGGTCCCCAGATGCAGGGCACTCTCGTATTAGGGGTATTGCTTTCCAACTGGTCGCCTCTAGTGGCTCCCTCCCCCTTTTGTTTATCTTCCGATATCAGTCTGACGTTCCCACTCCACTTTACCTGTCCACTGGCATCTTCTGCCCCTGTAGAGATCCAGACATGTATAATTCTGATCTCAGGCTGATTTCATGGTTGAATGGAGTTCTTTGGTAGGTAATCAGCTCACTTTAGGGTATGCCTAAAATGGCGCCTCCTCCTACTTCCTCGCCATCTTGTCTCCCCCCTCATTCACTGGGATCTTAATCAAAATTTAAAATTAAGTAACTTTTGAGTCAAAAATATATATGATATGGTTTCACTTATTTGTGGAGCATAACAAATAGCATGGAGGACATGGGGAGTTAGGAGAAGGCAGTTGGGGGAAATTGGAAGCGGAGGTGAACAATGAGAGACTATGGACTCTGAAAAACAATCTGAAGGGTTTGAAGAGGTGGGGGGGTGGGAGGTTGGGGGAACCAGGTGGTGGGTATTAGAGAGGGCACGGACTGCATGGAGCACTGGGTGTGGTACAAAAACAATGAATACTGTTATGCTGAAAATAAATAAAATGATTGAAAAAAAAAAAGATTTGTGCTAATGCGGCCAACTCTCTACAGGTGTCTTGAGACAATTGCAGGATTCTCCAGGATCTGCCCAGAAGTGCATTGCTGGGGTAGACGCACACACTATCTGCAACTCTATCTGTGATGCCAGATCGCGATTGGCAGTGATTTTACCAAATTCCGCTCTCACCCAGAATTGGCGGGAGGAGGGACTGCCCGATTTCCTTGCATCATTTACTGTCAGACTTTAATTTTTGCTAATCCGGCGGTTGTGAAATGACATCTCATTGTGGTTTTATATCTCCCTGCTGACTAGAGAGGTTGAGTTTGTTTATGTATGGTGATTGTTCATTCATTTTGCCTTTTCGATGGAATAGAATCTGTTTTGCCCATTATTATACTAAGCTGTTTGTTCTTATTGATTTGTAGTTTATTGCATATTCCGAAAAGCAAGTCATTGTCAATTTCATATGTACAAATATTTCTTCCTCATTTTGGCTTCTCTTTACACCCCTCTATGGTTTCTTTTGATACATTGAAGCTCTCCAGTTTAATGCAGACAATTTTTTTCTCTTCATTGTATGTGCTTTTGTGTTGTTGTTTTTTTTAATAAATACTTTCATAACTTGAGGCCATGAAAAAAATATATATGGATTTTAAATACATATTTCTCAGGGAAGAAGAACTTATAAAAGGCTCATTATTATCATTGTTATTATTGACATTTTGGAAGGGCAGGAATCTAGAAGTGTTAGAAAGGTTAGTGATTGACAGAAGGTAGAGGAAGGTAGAAGAAGAGGGTGAATGTATGAAGCACAGTAATTGTATTTACGGTGGTGTCACTCTTGTACATGACACTGTGATGATGTTCACATTACACTGCTGCATAATCACAGCTCACTAAAATCTGGGGCAGAGTAACAGTACCTTAGTGCATGCATAAAAGTCATTTAGGATATGGGGGGTCCATGATGGAGTACACAGGGTGATATTATACCATCTGCTGCTACAAATTTGTGAACCAGCCTCACAGAAGGGCTGGGACAGAAAGGTCCTGACCTGAGGGACTTTGGAAAGGAGGGGAACCTGTAGGTCCAAAGAGAAAACTGATTGTATGAGAGCCCCTTACTCCACGTGAGGCAGTTGTGTCCCATGGAGTAAGTGATCAATAATTGTAATGTTTCTGGTTTGTGCTTGCAATTGAACAATGAGGTCAATGGTCATAGATGGTGAAAACTAGTGTTCTCCATTCAGGAAGGGAAGTTCAAGTTTTGTGTGGGTCTCACCTTCTCCATAGCCAATGACATGGTCAGATTCATGCTTGTGGTTTTATTTATGGTTGTAAGTCACACTTCAGCTGCAACCATCAAGAAATTTTGAACAATAAAGATTTATTACTTATAAGACCTAGAAATTACACAGCAGACCTAGGGCCACAGATGGACATGATAGGCAGAGGAAAAGCCAGGCTGAGCCCTCCCACCAGGAATGTAGAAAGAGACTCAGCGGACAGAATAAGGAGTTGGGGATGTGAGACACAGAGAGAGACAGAGAGACCAACTTTCTTGGGTCCCACACTGAGTGTTCACATGGGAAGGTGCACTAGTGTACCTGGTTCATCACCCACAGCAGTGGTTCCAACCAAGTCTGGGTCAGGGGTCACTTCCATTGGTATTTCTTCTGTCTGTATCTGTCAGTACCTTATTTTTCTCAGACCACTTGATCTAACAGTATCACATGCTTGTGTTCAGTTAAAATTTAGATAAATCCATTGCTAGTGTAGTCTCACTCTGTTAATGTTGCACTGGATACATTTCATACTCAGAGATAAATGGCTCTTAGTGAAGAATTTGAATGAGGATGAAAAAATCGATTCAGGCCATGCTCTCAGGAGAGTGCAGAATGACTCATCAATGCTCCTGGTCTGAGTGTTTCAATTTGAGGTTGGGATTCAGGCCCCATTTGCAGTTTGGAATTGTGTTTTCTATTCTAGGATCAACAGCCAAATATGAAAATTAGAAGTAATGCTATTTACAATTGTGTTAAAAATATGAAACACATAAGGATAAATCTGAGAGAATTTGAAAATTTTATGGGCTAAAAACTAAAAAGAAAATAATAAGAAACATTAAAGATATAAGTAAACTACAAATACATCTTTCTGGTGGGTCAAATATTCAATGTGGTGGAGATAACAATTCTCCCAGAACTGACTGATACCTTTGTTGCAAAAACTTCTAGTAAATGCACTTGCAATGGTGGGGAAGTTCTGAAAAAAAAAAAAAAATAGAAACACTAAAAAATTCTGTGACTGAATTTTAGCCTGGGGAGAATCCTGCATTCCATCCACAGGGCCTGCCTGTGGCTGAGGAGAAGGACACTCAGGAAGTGGTTTGAAGTCAGAGGAAGTGAATCTGGGTGTAGCATGGTCACACTGCTTCTGCCTACGACATAGATGGGTAGTGGACCCGCTGTCTTGAGGGCTAATTCACAAAGTGTGGGTGCAGAAGACCTGGGAGTGGGGAACCCTGGGCACTGAGCCTGTGCAGACTCCTACAATGTGCATCTATGCTGACAGTTCTGTTCATCACCTCTACTTGTTGAAGGACCCTGGACTTGAGACCTGTTGGAGAATTGCAACCAAAAGGGCACTATACAGGGGCGCCTGGGTGTCTCAGTGGGTTAAAGCCTCTGCCATCAGCTCAGATCATGATCCCAGAGGCCTGGGATTGAGCCCTACATAGGGTTCTCTGCTCAGCAGGGAGCCTGCTTTCCCCTCCTCTCTCTCTGCCTGCCTCTCTGCCTACTTGTGATCTCTGTCTGTCAAATAAATAAATAATTATTTTTAAAAAGGCACTTTACTGAGAAAGGCCCGATCTGATTCAGAAGCTTTGACTCTACTTCCAAGTGATCCAAATGGAACCTGCACCCATAATTCCTGAGAAGACAATCTGAAGAAACTGATCATAGAATAGATCACCTCCAACAAATGCCTTGGTCTATGTCAAAAAAGCATGAGGTTGTATCCCTACAACATATGGGGTGTTGTTTGTCTGGACTTGCGGGTGTGTATGTAGTGGGAAGTATGCTTATGGGGGAAATCCCGTGTTCCCTGACATAGGCTTCCTCAAGACTCACATTCTTATGGCTTCCGTTGGACTCAGGATTCAGATTTCCCTGTTCCCCAACACTTATCATAGATTATTTCAGAGAAAAGGACCCAGGAAGGGGCCAGAAAGTTGGAGCTTATGATATAGATATGGAGTAGAGAAATAGACTGAGACAACTCTGCCTTAGATATGGGACCTAAGGAACAAGAGTTTGGATTGTCTACACCACATTCTGGATTCCCCTCTTCCTCACTGTCCCTAACACAACACAGGTAAGGGATCCTGATGCTCATGCACATGGAGGCATCCCTCCCCAGGTGTGCCTCATTCCCTCCACTATGTGGACCCTCCCCTGGGATCACAGCACCTCTCCCTGCTGACTTGGCCTTCCTCAGGGACTGGGATCCCAGGACAGAAAGTCATTATCTACTGCCCTGGAAGAAGCAACCACAATGTGGCTCAAAGGTATAATTTTGACTCATCAGCACTTGATATGTCCTCAAAACTCTGGGCCCATAACAACAACCACATACTCTTGGGATATTTGTTCTCTTTATTGTTTCCATGTCACTCTTGATTGCATCTTAGGGATGAAGCTGAACACCACTAATGGACACAATGAAAAAATCCCAGTATCCTTCTTATGCCTCAGGCATGTGGGGGGGAAGTGAGATTCAAGCTTCATGAGCACAATAGCCAATTTCATCTCTATATGTGGACAATGTTAGGTTGATTGTTTCTCATTTTTTTTTGTCAGTGTTTCCTCATCTGATCAAGAGAGGAAATGAAAAATTAGTTTATATCTGGGCTTCTATGAGTCCCACCCCTACCTCCATACATACAGTGAGTGCAGGTACAGCTGGAAATTACTCTGTTTATACTCAGATTTAAGCCATCTCATACTCAGTAGTTCAAACCTTTCTGCAACCTTGTTGGCAGTCCCAAGTTTTGTTCTCTGAATCCTCAAGTGATATAGCCTTTGGATAAAGTGAGCAGAGTCCCCAAATCTCCCCTCTCCACATAGTTTTTCTTTTTAAAGATATATTTATACTTACTTACTTACTTGTTTGTTTATTTATTTATAGAAAGTGATACTGTGAGGGGAGGGACAGAGGGAGAGAGAGAATACCAAGCAGACTCTCATGACCCTAAATCATGATTTGAGCTAAAATCAAATACTAGACACTCAACCAACTGGGCCACTCAGCACCACTCTCATATTTTATATCAGACTGGTTCCAGTTTCCAGGCTCTGCAGACATCCATCAATAATTTGAGGGTCTGAGCTCCAGAAATTTATCATCTACAGCAGAAGAAGCAGCAGTATATGGATGAATATTATGGCCTGGCAACAAAAGCATCCAGATTGAAACCCTAAACACATATAAGAAACATGATCTGGACCTGGGAGTTTTTGTTTCATTTTCCTCCCAGTTAGAATCTCTGGCTTCAGGTCTATCAAGGAATAAATCCAGAAGGTCTCTTACTTCCTGTCCTAAGATGAAGCTGACCTCTGAGTGCAAACATGGGACAATGTGGCCACAGTATTCTAGATGAATGAGGAATCAAGATTCAGTCTCCCTCCACTCCCTGTGTCCCCTTCACTTTCCAGATATGTACTGCACCTAACTACACATCGTCTACAAACTGTCCTCATCCTCTCAATATATACCCCCAAATCTAGGCCTTGCCAACTACACTTTGTGATACTGTCTCACACTCACAGAAATTCTTTGATGCCAGGGTGGATATAGGAGCCACTTGATGATTTGACAAGAAGACACAGGATCTGATAAAGTTAATGAAAAAAAAAAAAAAACCTCCAGATGCTTCACTGAGTTGAACACTGTGAACATGTGAACCTGATTCACAACATGAATGAGGAGGAGGGTGGAAGGTGGTCCATGGGAACAGATGCAGCTTCTGGAGGAGACTGGGCTTACTAAGCAATTTGGGGGGGAAGGAGATACTGAAGAATGGAGTATGATTTTAAGGCTGCCTTTAGGAACTGGATGGAATGTGAGTGAGCCCTTGGGGAGAAGCTTTGTGGGTAAGGGTGTAGAAATGAGTCCCCAAGCTCACCCCTATGTGCAAAGTATCAACAGCCTCAGTGTTGCCACAGGTCATTCCTCTCCAGATTACAAGGCGGGGGGTGGGGAGATCTTGCTGGGCTCTTTCAGATAGTTATCCAAGACTTCCCTTCTCATGACCCTCTTTTCCTCATGCCGATTTCCACATAGGGATAAAATGCCTCATTATTCCCACATAACATATCCTCACAAGATCTCCAGAATGAGAGAGCTGTCTTCCTGGACTCACTATGTAGGAATCTGGCCTTCTGGAGGACTCAAGCAGAAAATACACACCAACTTCTTTGATATCATGATGGTGATATCAGAAAGGTAATTGTCTGATTTCTTGGGTGAAACACAAAGCTCATCCCTGGAATTGGAGCTGGGGTCAATCACGTGTATTGGAGATGTGGGCCCAGATAGGAGAGGGAAAGGTCAAAATATTTGCTCAAGGGTCCTCACCATAGACATCACTCATCACTCCACCAATGATGCCGTCCACCCTCATCACTTGTTCATGTTAGTATTATGCACTGAGAACTAGCCAGGGGACAGGGACCATGGGTTGCTTTCTCATAAAGTTGTATTTCCTACACCCAGACATTTCTAATCTCTTTTAAAACATAAGACATCTCATGAGCATCTCTTACATCTATCCCCCTATCAGATGAGGACCAGTCTCAGAGGTCCAGCACAGATCACTCTTGACACATACTCCATGAAGGGTCCCCTTCTTCTGCCATCCCAGTAAGTGATCTTCCAGGTCACCTCAGAGTCATTGATGAGCATCTACACCTCACAGGATGTGCTCTCATACTCACCTTCTTCTATGTCCTGGGAGTAGGAATCAGAGTTAGCCTGACTCAAAGAGCCATATATCTGAGTCTCATACAAATAGACAATGGACAAGTGTGAAATATTGAACTCATATATTAGTGAAGATACCAATAAAATGGTGATGCTTAAAAAGCAGGTAAAAAAATCAAAGTATGTGCAGTTCACCAAGGAAATAGGTTTTGAAGAAATATTTTATTATGTTGGAGATACACTGCTAATTTTAACAAGTGAGAAATCACATAAGAGGAAAAAAAAGTTTTTCCTCCATGGATAGGGACATGTCTTCATGCGGGCAAGTCAGTGCTCTTCACTTAATTCTGACCTAAAAGGAATCTGTGTAGAGACACAACCACAGCTCTGACCCATAAACAACCAAGAGAGCCATAGATAAACTCATCCTGAAGAGTCTGAGTAGAACATGCAGTCTTCCCTGAGGTGATAGGAGGTGACATAGGGAACACATAGAGTCAGGAAGCTGAGGATCTCATTTGTATGGACTGGCCCTAATGCAGGGGATAGTGGGCAGAGGGGTGAGGAGGCAGAAGCTATGTTTGATGGGCTCTGGTCCCCTGTCATACAATGGTGTGTCTGAGGCTGGACACCAGGGGATGCTCAGGGCCCATTTATGAGGGTTCACAGTGAGTGATCAGCAATGGGAACTGCCACCTGGCCCTGCTTGTGACTTCAACTCAGGGATCACATCTGTGACCACCCAGCCCACATCTTCAGGCAGAGGAACCTGACTCAAGGCCATTGAGGAGTCAGAAAGATGAGGATCTCATTTGCATGGATAGGCCCTCCCTCTCCCATAGAATGAAGAGGGGTACAGATTAGGGGAGGCTCTGTTCAGCTCTAGGGCCACAGAAGGCAGGATCTGCAATGACTTCCACCATGTTCTGGTGCCCTCTCCTCCTCACCCTCCTCGCTCACTGCACAGGTGACTGGATGTGGGGACAGGGGAAGGGACCCTGGGAAGTCATATGTTGTCCTATTTCCTCCTCTTGTCTCTATACTCCAGCATCATTCTCTCTGTATCTCTCCCCCTTGCAGGGTCCTGGGCCCAGTCTGTGTTGACTCAGCCACCTTCCGTGTCTGGGTCCCTGGGCCAGACAGTCACCATCTCCTGCACTGGAAGCAGCTCCAACATTGGGAATTATGGTCTTGCCTGGTATCAACAACTCCCAGGCACACCCCCTAAAACTGTCATCTATTGGGATGATAGCAGACCCTCTGGGATCCCCATTCGATTCTCTGGCTCCAGGTCTGGCATCTCAGGCACCCTGACCATCACTGGACTCCAGGCTGAGGATGAGGCTGAGTATTACTGCTCAGCATGGGACAGTAGTCTCAGTGCTCACACAGTGCTCCAGACCTGTGGGGAAGTGAGACAAAAACCTGCCCTCCTCACAGTGATGGGGTTACCTTGTGCAGACACCACCTTCTGCCATGACCACTGCTTCCCTTTTTGTTTGATGTAAAACTGGGGTCTGAAACCTGCCCCTGTGAACTTTCTTTAGTATGTATCCTCATCTTCTCAGTTATGTTGCTGAACCCTGTCCATGTAGACATCTGTTTCATGCAAACTGAACCTTAATTTCTGGATGTTGGGGCAGGTTACTCCAGGAACAGACTCCCTGAAGATTATGCTAATGATTGAGGGCTGCCATAGTGTAATACCACAGCCTAGATGGCTAAATCAATGTATCATTATTTTCTCACAGTTCTGGACACTGATTGTCCAAATTCAAGGTGTTATCAGTTTTGATTTTTTTTTTTTTTTTGAGATCCTCTCTTTGGTTTGCAGATAGTCAAGTGCTTTTGGGTCCTCACATGGCCTTTCCTCTGCATGCTCAAATCTAGAGTCTCTACCTCTTTTTATAAAGACACCAGCCCTATTTCTTCGGATAGCAACTTTATGACCTCATTTACCCATAATTAAATCCTTCAGTGCCTTATCTCCAAACATGACAGTATGAGTTAGGGTTTCCATATCAGATTTTGAGAAGACACAGTTCAGTCCATATCAAGGGATGAGGACAGACACCAGGACCACAGAGTCCCTACCTCAGGATACTCAAATGTCCAGATCCCTCACTATATTCCAGACTTGGGTCTAGGAGCTCATCTCACAGTGCAGGAAATACAGGGTGGGTCCCTATGCTCAGAGGAATTACCTAGGGGAAGAGAGAGGACACACAAGCAAAATACATTGTGTCTCAAACTGACTTCCCACATGGGGATGAAATGTCTCTGCAGTCCCAGGTAACAACCACAGAACAAAGCTTCTGGATGAGAGGAACTGGCCCTCCCTGGCTCACAGATCAAGAACCTTAGCTTTCAGGATGACTGGACCAGATCACTCCACTATCTTCCTTGACAATATGGTGACCAGGGAGAGGATTGTCTGATTGGTTTGGTTTGGGTAATACAGGACATGTTTTGTTGACTAACCATGTAGCTGAGAGATTTGGGGTCCAAATAGGAGAGGAAAATGATGGAAGTTTCACCAAATAGCTTCTCACCATCTGCATTCTCTTCCCTTCACCTTTCTTCTTTTTTTTCAGACAAATTAGATTTTATTTATTTTTTTTATTGTATTTTGTTCACCCTCTTTGAAATTAAGATTGGGATATAGGCTGTGGACTCTGGTATCTGGAGTACAGGAAACAGGCCTGGCTGTTCCCACTCCATAAAACTACACATTGTCTCCCTGAGCAGTCTGTTGTCTCTGCACCCATTCAATATCAGGGCAAGACACCCTCACTTCCAAGCACAATGTGCTGATCTGAAGTTAAGGCAGTCTCATGAGGGTTAGAAAGCAGAAAAAATGTTGCTCATAGGATGGCCTCCTAAGTTCCCAGAAACTTCAGTGTGGCCACTTCCAAACACACCACACCTGGCTCCTCTCCTCCACCAGTCCCTCTGTCAGGTGAGGACCAGACTCAGGTACAAGTACAGAAACCACTTCTTTTGTCCACACACTTCATACAGGCCTCCACCTGCTCCCAGGCTCCCTCAGTCACCTCTGTGTCATTGCTGAGTTTCCCAAACTCATAGAGTCCTGGTTACAGGGATTGAAATCACAGTCTTTCTGACACTGATTCCACCATGACTTTGCCCCTCTGGGACACAAAGCCAACTATTAAGAGTTACAATTGAACTCTCCTAGTTTTACTCCACCTTGGGCTCACCTTGTCGGTATCTTTCCAGAATGCTCCCTTTTAATTAATGGTATGTTATATCTTCAGGTCTTGTGTCATTTATTTTTCCAAGTTCTAGTCTCTTCCTTATATTTTCAAACCCTTTCCACCAATCAGATCATGATCCCAAACAATCACCTCCTGTCCATTGCCACACTATAAGCATATGTGGGGTGGATTTCAGGGAAAAAGTTTACTTTCTAGGAATCACTCCAGGACCTAAGAAAAGTCATTCTGAGGTTAAATATTTCAGACTCAGACAAAACAGTGTGACTAGACAGGGTAGACTGAGTAGAAAGATCCCTGGGATATTTCAGTCAATATCCTCCAAATGTGACTGATTGTAATTTTCAAAATATTGCAATCATGACTCTCTTATAAAGAGAGTATCAACATGGGTCACAAAATTTGACTCCTGTTTTACTTATGGAGCCAGAAAAATGGTAAAGTATTTTAAAAATTATTTTTTAAATACAGTAATTAGATTCCCCCAAGATAAGTCAAAATAAGGGAAATTTCTGTGTTGAAGATGAGCTCTTTCACGTTTTAAAGGGTAGTAAATTATGAGCCATGCACTTGATGGAAGGAGCATTGGGTGTTGAATGTAAGTGATGAATCATGAAACTCTACCTCTGAAACTAATAAAAAGTAAAATAAATAAAAATAATAAAATTTATAAATAAATTAAAAATAAAATTAAAAAAATGAACTTTGGATTTATCTCCTCCTGTAAGAAAAATCAGCATTATCTCTTCATGTGAAATGTTAAAGGAGGCCATCTAGACGTTAGAATGCCCCATGTTAGACTTCCCATCTGATCTCCTCCAAAGGGAAACTATTTTCCCTCCATCTTCATGCCCCTAGCTTTCCCTGCTCCCCCTTTGCCACATAGCCCTGGCCTGACTTCCTTTCCAGGAGCCTGCAGACATCATGCTGATCCAGTGAGCAAGCCCATTGACCCAACCAACCAAAGCCCACCTTGCTGGGCTCCTCCGGCCCTTCTCTGCCTGAGTCTCCTGTTTCTGAATGCTCATGCCCTTATTGCTGAGGTTCCTCTTCCCCTGGGTCATGTTATTCATCTCTGTCTCCCTCTGTTTATACCCACCAAGTGGACTCTTCATCTAAACCCAAGGGACCTTTGAGTCATGTTCTTGCCCCCTCTTCTCTCCTGTTGTCTCAGGTTCCCTTTTCCTGGGATCCCATCTGGCTCCATACCCTGATCCATGGGTGCAGCAGTGCAGTCTCTGGTCTCTCTGCATCCAGTGGTGAAGGTGAGGTAGGGAGGTCCCTATTTGCCTCCCCCACTCTTGCTTCTTCTTCAGTGGAAGGTCCATGAGGCAGGGGGTGAAGCTGTCAGGCTCAGAGTGACTTCCACTGACAACCACTGCAGCCAGCACCAGGCAGGGGTTGAATAAATAGTTACCATTGCAGACATTCCTCTCACCACTCAGGCCACATGATGCTGGGCCAGGATGGGGACCTGAAGGGGGGAGAGTCAGCTGTGTACATGCTTCTTTCTCTGCCTGGACACTGAGAGGAAAGAATCCAACTCCACTCTCAGGCCTCTGAGCTATGATGATTTGTTTGCCCAGGGACCAAAAGGGGGCACTGTTGGCCTGTTCTGTGGTCCTTACACAGCTGCTCAGTGAGGACCATTCAATCAAAGGAGCCTGTATTTGGAGGCTGGGCCCTTTGCTCCCTGATGAGGACTCAGTGGCTGTAACATCACTGGCCTTGCTGAGTCCCCTGAGTAGGGACCTGTGTGTGATCTCAGCAGTCTTCCCAGGGCTGAAGCCAACTACTATCATTCTCAGTGTGTGGTGTGAGTTGAGCTCCAGCACCAGGGATCAAGGAGGAGCTGGGCAGTCATTGGATGGACCCCATGTGCATGGACAGCCCCTCCTGTGACAGAGGATTGAGGAGGAAAGGAGACCGGGGATAGCCCACCCAACTGTGGGGACTGGAGCCTGTGTCACCATGCCCTGGATTTTTAGCTCTTTGTCCTAATCTGTCACTGCACAAGTATGGATTGGCCTCAGGGACACAGACCAACCTATCGGCCTATGTCAGCCACTCTGGCTTAGAAGTTTGGATAAATTTAATCTGGTCCCTGATGAATCACCCTTAAATGTGTTTGCAGGTTCCATGTCCCAGTCTATGCTGACTCAGCCGCCCTCTCTCTCTCTGCATCCCTGGGGTTATCAGCCAGATTCACCTGCACCATGAACAGTGTGGCGACTTCTGCCTTACCCTGGTTCCAGCAGCAGGCAGGAAGCCCTCCTGAGCATCTGCTGAGGTGATACTCAGACTCAGCATTTCTCTGTGATCCCCAGCAACATCTCTGGCTCCAAAGATGCCTTGGTCAATGCAGGGCTTTTGCTCATCTCTGGGCTGCAGCCTGGGGATGAGGCTGCGGATTACTGTACTACAGCCCCCTGAAGTGGGAGCAGCTTTCATTACTCACAGTGTCTCACATAATGAGGAAGTTGGTCAAAAACCTCTGGACCCAATAATCTTGTTTTTGATACTCTTTTCAGTAAAGAAACTTACCTGAAGAGACATAGCAGGGTTGTCTCTTCTGCATAATGATCTATCATTCAACAGGGAAAGAGAGTGTAATATAATGCATGTAGAGTGGACAAATGGGGAGATCCCAGGAAGACACAGACAGTTGATGTATCAGACCTTAACTGTACATCATCACTCAATCTGGAGAAGATGAACAGGAATAAGTACTGTGTCTACAACTGAACATGCACAATACAGAATCATTCATCCACGATCAGTTTCACTATCTCATTCCATAAAGTGTGACCTAGTGTCACTGCTGATGTATCCACAGCTGATACACTGATGATAACCCTGGTCACAGACACACTCTTCTCCCTCTGAACCAGCTACACGTGAACTTGGACCAGATCCTATAGACTCTCCCTGACAACCCCCACATATCCTCCTGCTCTTCTCCTCTCTGCTCCTGCATCCCTCAGGCTTCAGTCTCTCCCTCTGGTTTTTCAGTCTGAACTAAATCTCCATGTCAGGGTTTCAGGGAAAACTGGAAATGATTGTGTTATAGATTCCATTCTCCAGGGTCCATATCTAGGGAAAAGAATAACCAGAAAAATATTCTGCATGGAACCCTTCATATTCTTCATCTTGTTTCTGTCACTCAAGAGGACCTGGACTTCTAATCCAGAAAATTGTAAAAGGGTCTGCTCTCAAATTAGTCATCACTGCCTAAATAAATCCTTCCCCCTGGAGAACATAGGGCCCCAGGCTCAGTGTTGGTCCCTTGGAGCCTAAGGCACATGTTAATATGGGACACAATCCCCTGTTTTCTCAAGGCTGGGTGGTCACTCACTCAGTCATCCCCCTGACACCTTGAAAGAGGCTGGACTTCTGCTGAATCCTCCATTCTGACAATGGGCCGCAGGGCTCTGATATCAGGGACATGGTTCTTCTTATCTCCAGCTCTCCTCCACTTGGATATGGGAACTTGGACAGAAACTTCCAGTCTAGTTGATCATGGGTAATAGAACTTCATTTGTCATGGGTGGCTGAGTGAGCAATTGTTCTGTCCTGAACATGCTGAACTCAAGGCACAGGGACTACAGTTATGTGCTCCCCTGTGTCCAGTCTGATCCCAAATCTTCCCTTCCTGGAGGCTCTGTCTGTGTTTGATAATTCTGTCTCTGAGATGGCTCTGAAGTTTATAGAAATAGTTTCTTCTTGGGATTCACAGTGCACCACATCAGCTTTTTTGTTGCAGGACCAGATTTTAGGAACAAGTTTATAGGCTCCTACTCAAGTGAAAACAGAAGGCAATTATTTCCCCCTTTTTCCCCATCCATGCTTTTTTTTTTTTTAAAGATTTTATTTATTTATTTTACAGAGAGAGATCACAAGTTGACAGAGAGGCAGGCAGAGAGAGAGAGGGAAGCAGGCTCTCTGCTGAGCAGAGAACCTGATGTGGGACTCGATCCCAGGACCCTGAGATCATGACCTGAGCCGGAGACAGCGGCTTAACCCACTGAGCCACCCAGGCACCCACCCCCATCCATGCTTTTAACCATAAATTCCATCCATTTTCTCTCTGTGACAAATAGAGATTTGACAAAAGTACACTAGTCATTGTACTTACACATCTCTTTGTCATTGCCGCTGAGTTTAAATCAATCTGACTGAGTTAAATTTGGATAAACTAACCTGCATTCATTTCAAGTGTACAACTGGCAAAGTGGTTACTAATAAATAAAATGTGTCACTGCATCACTGTCACATCAGCAGTGTCACTCCTCCCTTATAGGACCTCCCACAGGTTTGTCCCTTGTACTCTGTGGTCAGTGCCACACACACTAACGTGGCACTGACTTGTGTCTGTGCTGGGAGGACAGATCTTAGGAGGGAATCACTGCCCAGAGTGTCTGGAGAATGTTGTTAGGAGCAGGTGGAAACGGTGACAGATGACAAAGATGTTCAGTGAGTATCACCTCTCAGAATGCACGTCACGATTTCTACACACAACCTGGAGAAAAATGCTCTCCATCTCCTCCTGCTTGTGTTGGAAACCCCGGAGGAGTCACATAAAAGAAGAGGCTCCGCATCTTCCACCCAAGGGCCCATGAGTCCATGGGGACCTGTCATTGCACTGAACTTCATCCTGATCTAAGGGGAGTTTGTGCAGAGACACTGTTTGAGTTCTGATCCATGAGAGCTATGGACATACTCACTCTGAGGTTCTGAGTCCAGCATAAAGTCTGTCCTATGATGATGGGAGGACACATAAGGGGAGGCCTGGCCTGGCTCTAATGCAGTAGACAGTGGTCGGTGTAGTGGGAATGCCACTCTCTGATGAACTCTGGTCAACATGTCACACAAGGATGTGTCTGAGTCTGGACATCAGGGGGTGCTTGTGTCCCATTTATCAGGGCTCAGAGGTGATCAGATGTGGGACGGGCCACCTGGCCCTGACTGTGTCTGGGTTCACAGCTGGAACATCCCCACCCCTGGCCCCACACAGACCTTCCTCTGCCCACACCCACGACATCCTCAGGCAGATGGACTTGACCCAGGATAGGAGAGGGTTCAGAGAGTTGGGAGTCTTATTTACATATATGGGCCCGCCCACTCTCACAGGATGAAGAGGGAGAGAGAACTGAAGAGGCTCTGCTCAGCTGTGGGGCCACAGAAGGCAGGATCAGTGATGACTTGCACCATGACCTGGTCCCCTCTCCTTCTCACGCTCCTCATTCACTGCACAGGTGACTGGATGTGGGTATAGGGGAAGGGTCCCTAAGGAGGACATATGAGGTACTATTTCTCCTCTTGTCTGCAGACCACAACATCATCCTCTCTGTGTTTCTTCCTTTTGCAGGGTCCTGGGCCCAGTCTGTGCTGACTCAGCCACCCTCCGTGTCTGGGACCCTGAGTGGGAGGGTCACCATCTCCTGCACTGGAAGCAGCAACAATATTGGAGGTTATGGTGTAAGCTGGCAACAACAGCTCCCAGGAAAAGCCCCTAGAACCATTATCTATGCTAATACCTATCGACCTTCAGGGGTTCCAGATCGATTCTCTGGCTCCAAGTCTGGCAGCACTGCTACCCTGACCATCACTGGACTCCAGGCTGAGGACGAGGCCGAGTATTACTGTGCAACATGGGACAATAGTCTCAGAGCTCACACAGTGTCACAGGCCTGTGGGGAAGTGAGACAAAAACCTACTTACCCATTTGCAAAGTGAATGAACACCCCAGAAGCTGCCTGCTTAGTCTCCCCCTGTGATTCTCCTTATTCTTTCATTGACACCCTGGCCCAGGTTGAACCTGGGTCACCCCCTGGGAATGGTGGTTGCTTCTCTCCTTTCTGCTCTCACAGTCACTCAGAGGAACCCATTTGTAGACAAAGGGTCTCAAAGGAAATACAAGGTTTTTCCTCATGAGTTGGAACAATTTACTTCTAAGCTAGTGTACATTCATTTATCATCTTCTGATTTTTCAGTAAATGGAACTCTTTCAGGTCATGAGGCCAGCATGGGCCCTCAGCACTGCTCCTGCTGTAGCTCTCTGTGCAGCTGGAATAATTTCTGGTTTAGCTTTAACCAGATGACCAGTTCTGGTTAGTGTTTGATGTTTGTATGGAATACATAAAAAATGCCAAACTCAAAATTATAAAAGCCAAAGGGGGGAAACATACACACACACAAGAAAACCTTTCAAAGGAAAAAACGTCATGTGAATGCTTATGGAAACTATTCATAATCTCACCTCAAAGCAGTAAAAAACCTGCATACTAATTTTCATACCAGCTTTTCATAAAATGACCAAGGCTTGAAGTAACAAAGTTGTCCTCCAATATGACGGGATATCAGTCAGAACGTAAAGGAAATACGCTCTCAATTCTGAAAATATGCATGAATTTTAAAGGTCCATTTTTTAGGAAAGAAGATCATCTAAAAGGCTGCATTATGTATAATTGTGGTTGTATCACATTTTGGATAAAGCAGGAATCCAGAGGCAGTAAAGAAGCCAGGGATTGACAGGAGGTGAGGATGGAGGAGGAGGGTGCATATGTGAAGCAGCGACTGTATTTGTGGTGGTTTCACTCTTGTGCAGGGCACTGTGATGGTGGCCGCACTGTGTAGCTGGGTTGTCACAGCCCAGTAAACTCTACAGCATAGCGAAAGCATCTTAGTGCATGCGTAGAAACTCATTTAGGAGTCTGGGGTCCATGACAGAGGGCACAGCACGACTTCATCCTGTCCTCTACTCTAAAAATATATGAACTTGCCTCCCTGAAGAGGGAGGGAAGCAAGGTGTGGACCTGGTAGTTTGAAAGGTGTTTTTCCAAAGGGGAAAAGAAACTTCACATAAGCCTCTTATTCCCACTGACAGAGTTGTGTCCCATGGGGTTAGTGGTCAGTAATGTGATGTTTCTAGCTGTGCCCGGAATAGAACAAATAAGTCAATAATTACAGATGGTGGAAGCCAGTGTTCTCCCTTCAGTAACAGAAGTTCATGTTTTGTGCAGGTTTCAGCCTCTCCATAACCAGTGTTGTGGTTGGACCCGCTCTTGTGGTCCTTGTTATGACTGCAAGACACCCTTCTGCTATAACACAGGAAACTTTGAAAAATGAAGGTGTATTATTTACAAGACCTGGAAATTATAAAACACAGCTGGTGCCACAGAGGTCATGGGAGGACAAAGCGAGTCTGTGCCCTCCCCACCAAGAGTGTGGACAGAGACCCAGGTGACAGAGGAACGACTTGGGGTGAGACACAGAGTTCAAGACACAGAGAGACAGAGAGAGACCAAACCTCTAGGGACCCACACTGTAGTCCTTGGGTGAAAGGACTTGGGTGAAAGATCTCTTTGTCTTTCTGCTCCCAGCCCTGGGGATAGTGCTGACACCCTGCCTCACTCTAATAATGGAGAAGCATGGCGCCATGGAGGCAGTTGGAGACAGCTCTTGGGGAGGAAACACAGCGGGGGATTCTGAGTCAAGAGAGGCCATGAAGCTACAGCCTAAGGAAGGCTGAGTGTACCTGTCTTCTGTGGAGACTGGGCAGGGGAACCATACACTGGAGGCAAGGGTGGGGGACTCTGCTCTGGGCTCTTGTTCCCTTATGTCTGTCAGCGGGGACCATGGTTGAGGGCAGCATGGGCACTGTGATCCTGTCCCTGGGTCCATCGTGTGATGACAGCTATGGAAACTGCTCCTGCCTGAGTCTGGGCCCAGGGCCAGCTGCTTTCATCTCAGGACCTCTAGGGCTCATCTGGGTCCTCAGAGTCCCCTCCCCATGACAGACACCAAAAAGAGGAAGTAGGGGTGCAGACTAGTGACCAGAATTCAGTGCCCCTCCCCCTGGGGACTGAAGGGGATGAGAGAGAGTCTGTAGCTCTGCCTCCCCGTGACTTAAGTTCCTGCAGATGTGCAGGTGGGGTGAGAAGTTGGGTTCTTCTTTGTTCCCATTTCTTCATGATGCCCACTGTCCCAGGCACTTCAGCTTGACCTTGGACATTCACACTCATTTTTCTAAATGACTCCTCCTGCCCCTGGCGTGTGAAGGTCTGCAAACATCACCACCAAACTCATCTTCATTGTCTTCAGCCCTCCCAGGAACATTTATGTGGGAAAGTCAAAGAGGGGTTAGTCTTATCTTATTCTTTCACCCAGCTCACCACTTGAGAGCCTGAACAGAAGGTAGGACGTCTCTAACACACATGCTGCATGAATGATGAAGGGACTGAATATGGGATCCAGCCTGGACTGAGAAACTCTGCTTCCAGAACTCCTGTCACCCACTCTGTACATGGAGACAGTGTCCGGGTTTCTGTCCCAGGTTCCTGTCCCTCCTATATGTCCACACCTGTTCCAGAGACTGGTCATCCCAGCTGGACACCAGCATCACTGAGGTCATTGCTTACTGCCACTCAAGGTCAGGGTCCACCATTTCTGAACTTTAAATTCTGTATTTCTGCTTGTTTCCCAGATCTTCAACTCTTTCATGAACAGATAAGCATCTTGCTATCTAATTTTCCACTGCAGTAAACAGCAGCATCACCCAATGGGTCAGTCAAAGCAGAAACTCCCAGTTCGCACTAAACTCTTCCTCCTTCTCTCCCCGAGTTCCTTGTGCTCCACAATCCTGAGCATGTCCTTTGAGCACAGCTGCCTTCATCCTTGCCTCTTGTTTCCTGCGTCAGTTGTTCTTCCCAGACCACACAGGGTCTTCAGTCTGTTCAGACTGTTGTGTCCATCCTCCCATTCTGGGTTCACATTGTCACCAGATGGATTTCCTTCTATGAAATTGCTATGTCTCATCCTGGCTTGAGTGTATTCATGGGCTGGTTTGAGTTTTCCTTCTATGACTCCATGTGCAGGACATGGTCACTCCTCTCTTGAGATGAACTTGGAAGGCCCTTCCTTGGAGGAGCTCTCTCAATGTCCTAGGAGGTGAGATAATCTCACTCTTTTGTATGATTTCAGTTTTCTGGACATTCCCATCCTCCTGGGAGTGCTTATTTCTTGATGACTTACCCTCATGTTGGAAGCTTCTCAAATTGCAGACATTGTATTCATGTTCTTTCAATCAGACCCAAAATAGTGCTTCGCAAAGTTGTTTGGATCATTGTCGAAGACCGTTAATAGATCTGGATGTCAACCTCAAGACGCTGAGGCTGCTGCAGCCAGGAATGCAACCAGCAGGGGGCGTTGTGAATCTAACTGGGCCCTGCAATGGGACCCTGCCAGCTGGGGGAGCCTCTGGCTTCAGGGCTGGGCAGAGGCTGAGCTCTCTCCTGTGGTCTCTGATGAGATGCACCAGCCTGGTGCCTCAGGGCCTGGTGGAGGCTCCTGTGCATGATTCTGTGGGTGTCCCCACAGTTGCTCCCTCCATCCCCTCCTGGATCCCACTCACAGCAGGCCTTCCCTTAGACTTCTTGTTCTCAGGTCCTATCTCTGCTACTGAATCACTAATCAAGTGGGGTCTGTGAGGGTCTGGAAGGGGAGGCAAATTTGCATTAAAAAGCATTTTCATTCCCCTGGGAGAATTAGGGAGGATAAGACAAGCCTGTGACAGGCCAGCTTCACTGTGGGTTTCAGAGGCTGTGTCACCATGGCCAGGACTCCTTTCCTCCTCTTGATCTTCTCTCTCTGATCAGGTAGGGCCATCATCTGACTTCTCAGGGAGACTCCCAGATACTCTTAATGCCTAAGCATCAGAAACTCCCAGCATAAATGTCCCATCACCAATGAGTGACAGCCTTTGCAGTCTCTCTGTCCCAGCCTGTGCTGATCCAGCCACCCTCCTTCTGGGCATCTCCAGGAACAAAGGTCAGACTCATCAGCACCCTGAACAGGGGCATCAGTGTTGGCAGCTATATGATGTACTGATAACAGCAGTAGCCAGGGAGCCCTCCCAGGTTTTCTCCGTACTAATAATCAGTCTCAGAAAAGCAGTGGGGACATGGACAGAGAGAGAAGATCAAGAGGATGAGAGGAACCAACAAGGGAGAAGACTGATGCTCCCCTCTCTCCCACTTGGAAGGGCCCTGAGCCTGCTCTGGCAGGACTGGGAGCAATGACCTTTCCAAGTGTGTGACTCTCCTCCACTGTGAGCCTTTAACCCCCTGGAGAAACTAGATGCTGTTCTCCCTCAGCCCCTGGGGAAGCCAAGTCATCTCCTCATCTTCTCAGGAAGAACTCTGACTAGAACCATCACCAACCCAGAGTGATGCGGGGATTAGACATGGGGGGTGGTGGCAGAAGCATATTTGCATGAACTTATATTCCTAAGAACAAAGGAGAAGAATGACTGAAACTTGGTGTTCCCAGTCCCAGAATGGGCCTCAGGAGGCTGTGGCATTATATTTCCTGCATGGCTCCATGTTCCTTTGCAACATACAATCCGCATGAGATCACTCTGTTACCCAAGTGCAGCTCACTGAAGAGTGCCTTCCCTCACTGCAGGTGGTGTTGCCATCTGAGTCCTATCTGATGTGGGATTCCAGAAGAGTCACCTGCTCCCTCCTTGGCATCTGGAGCAGCAGGAACATCCAACTCAGCACAATTAATATCCCTGTCCAGCTGACTAAATATCAAGTACAGTGGGAATGAGGTTCTTCTGATGGGGAGAAGTGCTGTGGGGTGTCTGGAGAGGAGTAAGGGGGTGGAACTCCCACAAAATGGAAGACACAAGGTGTGTAACAGATGACAATTTGCTCAACTCACAAGGACATCTCTGAGCTGACAATTTCCTGACCACTGCCTAGATCAATCTCCTTCTCCTCCTCCTCCTCCTCTTCCACTTCCTCCTCCTCCTCCTCTTCTTCTACTTCTTCTTAAGATTTATTCTTATTTATTTATTTGTTTATTTGGAGAGGCCGGAGGCGAGGGCAAACCTGAAGTCAGGGCCTGAGCCAAAATCACACGTCACACAGTTAACCGACTGAGATTCACAGGTGTCCAGTGACGAGGTCAATTTTCTTGCTGGTTCTCTGTGCCTGTCCAGCTTTCTCATGCCCTCAGCCAGTCATTCCACCACATTCTGCAGATTTCTCAGACAACTCCCCTCTGGAGAAGCCGGTACTATATGCTGGGAACTTGCAATCAAGTTAGGCAGGAGTCCTTTCTCTACTCCTTAGATGCTCCTCCCTCCTCCTATGCTTCCTTGTTTCACCGTCTTCCTGCGCCATGGCATCCCTAAAACTCTGATAGCCTACTCCAAAGAGTAATTGAACAGTCCCTATCCCACTATATTTCTCAGTGGATGGAGCAGGGGAGGGTCCTACCTTCACTTGGAATTCCTTGAGGGACCTCTCTCCCCTTTTGCCAACATTTCAAGTCACAGCTCTTCCCTGGACCATGTTCCTCTCGATCCCTTCCGAGAATTTGTTCCTTATTTCTGTTTCCACCTTCCTATTCATACCTACCCTTGTCCATGACCAGAACCAGATATGGGACCCACACGTGGAATCATATTTGGTCACAAACAACTTCCCCATACAGAGAAGATGCATCATCCCATGGGGGCCAATGTTCTGGTGAAGATCCATGTGTCTTCTTGAGTGTCTTCATTCAGTTCCTTCCTCACATGGGGATCTCAGAGGTGGGACAGACACACAGGTCTGGGGGAGAACTGATGGTTTTTTGGCAATCTCCTCACCTAAGGGTTCACTTCAATGATCCCCATCCCCTCAACATGAATTACCCTCTAGCAAGCATCCCTGAACTTTGGTCATGCACATGTCAGATCCTACTAATATCTATTTACTTTTTATGTTGGCCAAATTATTAATATTATATGTGAAAATGATGCATTCATGAATATCTGGCTCTCATTGTAGAAGATAAATGCACTATAAATTGTATAAATTAAAAAACATAACTGAAAAAGTCTCAGGTTTGGAGTATATGAATCAATGAAATAAAAGTATAATTATCTTCGGATAATTTATACTAAGCATTGTTTATGCTTTTAACTGCACAGTCCCAATGTAACTATAATATTAAATTAGTGTGGTGGAATGCATTTTTTCCTCTATCTTCACATAATCCAACAGTTCAAGGTGGGTGTCAAAGCTTGAAAGGTTATCTTTGGATGTCACTGGCCCTCTCAGAAAAAGAGGAGTCTGGGTCCACCAGGATGTTGGTTGGAGATGATGGAGACTGGAGTAGGGAGTGGAGAGCTGGTCAACCAGCAGAGAGGGCCTGGGTATGGGGAGGTTGGTATCCTCTCCCAGGTACCGCACCCTGAGGAGACAGAGAGCTGGAAGCAGAGCTCTCCTCTCTGTCCTGACAGAATCACTGGTTTAGAAGCACAGAATGGACTCCTTCCTGAGCCTCCCAATTACTTCTTTACCTGCACCAGTCAGAAAATGGTGCTTCCAAAATATGTGTTTCACAAAGAACTACACAAGTTCTAGAATATATTAATGAATTATTTCTCAAACTAAACATTAAAAAAAAATAAACTTTATGCATTTCTGATTTATCCATAAGTATTGTAGGCAGTGCAGGTTCAATTTAGTTTTTACACTCATCCTGTTTTCAGAGTCTGGTTCAGAGTCTGTGTTCAGAGTGATTCAGAGATCACTCGTTTCATGCTCACGGATTCAGAGCTTCCTTCTCATAGTCCCGCCTGCTAAATTACATGTTCCTACTCTTCCAAAAGAGAGAACAAGTTCTATTATCACCCATAAGCTGTATCTGTCTAGCATCAACTACAGGAGTTCACGTAGTAAATTCCCTACAACAACCAGGCGATTTTCTCTACATCGACAGTGAAGCCCCCAAGGATATTAAATAATAACATCAACAGCAACAACAACATCATCATCAACAATAACAACAACCAATTCCATTTAAGGTAACATCAAAAAGAATAGAACTTTTAGGAGTCAACTTAACCAAATAGGGGAAAAGTCCTGTAAACTGAAAAGTGCAAAGGATTGCCGAAAATACTAAGAAGATTTAAGTAAGTGAGAGGAGCCCACATCCATCAGTTGGACGACTTAATATTGTGAACGTGTAATCAACAACACCCAAATCCATCTCCACATTCAATGCTGTCCTTCCATGAGCTTGTTGCCCCCAGTTTAATCCCACAATGTCTACTGCTCACCCCCTGCTTGTTGGAGGGTTTTGAATAAATGTCTGTTCTTTGGATTCAGATATTAGACACTCAATCCCCATGAGTTCCACATTAGTCCATGAGGGTTTTCCGTGTAGGACAGATAGAAGAACCCCTCAACTGACGAGGGCTCCCTTTACAGTAATGTTCGGTGTATACCAATCTTCATACTAATTAAAATTATAAAATTGATTTAAAAAGTATTAAGTATATAAGAGAGTCAAATATGTAAGCATCTTTCAGGCTAAATTTCAAGGAAACTTTGAACCCAGAAAAGTCAGCAGGAGTAGAAGAACTAATTCCCTGGCACCATTCTGTTCTCATGGCAGAGACTGGCTCATAAGTCCTTGTACTGCAGGCTCAGGGGACCTCACAGGAGAATCTAAACCCACACAACAGCAACAACTGTCAAACTAGATGACGAGTCCATGTAGAATTACTACAAGATGTGAACCACCTCTAGCAAGCATCCCTGAACTTTGGTCATGCACATGTCAGATCCTACTAATATCTATTTATTTTTTATGTTGGCTTGGTTTTTTTACTTGGTTCAAGATGACAGTAGACTGATTATGACCCAAGCTCCTGGAAGAGGTAAACCCCAATGTCAGGTAATCCTGAAATATCTGCTAACATAAGCAGTGTGCAACACACCATGTATTTAGCCATCCAGAGATCCAGAGATCATTACAGACCTGGGGAAAAACTGTCAGCCCGAAACACCACAGAGGGCACCTCTTCATTCTGCTGCCCTGGGCAGTGGCATCATTCTACACCCAATTACACAAGTCTGGACACCTTTCCAAGAGCACTGGGAGGTGTCAGAGGACCTGGAGAGCTTGGTGTCTCAGCCCAGCAGGTGTCGCTGTGGGACTGGGCTGGTGAGGACAGGCTTCTGGTCCAAGGTAACTAGGGAAATACTCTAATAATTCTTGCACACTTGGCAGGCAGTGTCTTCACTGTTGTGTGACTGCAGCTCCTGTGTCTCCGCAGCAGCATGGGGACTCAGTTCTGACTCACTCCCTCCTTCCTGCCTCACTCTCTACCCCAAGGCATCCTTGCCCAGGCTGGTGCTCAGACTGACACAGAAAGGCCCACACCTGGAGAAGTTGTATCATGAAAATAACTCACCTGCCATGCTACCTGGGTCTAGAGCAAGACATCCCTGGGCAGGGGAGGGGGAATGCCAACAGTGTGGCCTCAGCCAGCAAAACTCTGGGGCTTCTCTGTCATGTCATGCTTCTTCTATCACCTCCTCCCTCATAGACAAGGAGTTCCCTTTAGGCCTGAAGAGAAAAATATCCTTGGGTGGGGGAGGCATTTTCCCTACTTTGCTTCCAAACAAAGCCTCATTCTGTCTGTCACCTTATAACCTCCAGCTTTCCTTCCAGGGCCCTGTCAGACTGTGCTATCCAGGGCATTGGGGTCTTGGTTAGGGGGGAAAGGAAAAATTCGTATATATTTCATATTTATTATAAATTATAAGTAAATATTACATATTATAAAATATTACATTATATATAATATATATTATGAAATCTGTATAGTATGTATACATCATATAAACATACATTAAATGTGTACAATATATTGAATGAATATGAATATCATTATATTATATATATTCTAGTAAATATTGATATCATATCTAATATAAAATACTATAGATTATATATAAACATTTTATCATATGATTGTTACAACTTGCATGGTACATATACATATCATATATTATCAGTTTTACATTTAAGTACTATAAGTTATATATAGAGGGAGGGAGAAGAAAGTGGGAATGCATGTGGGAATTAATGTGAGTTTGTTTCATCCTGAGTTAAATTTGGAGACAGAGCCTGGTGTGTACACACAAAGGAATCTGTATTTGCAGCAAATAAGGACATCACAGGGAATGACTTGCACAACCTTAACTCTGAGAACAGGAGAGAGTCATTTCTTTTTATTTAGTATTTGGAATGAATATTCATAAGGGGAGCTTTGTCACCCCATGTCAAGGTTGGAATAAGGTGAGCCAGGAGGACTGAGAACACGGGCCTCTACAGGCATCCTTTGCTATGTTATTGGAGGCTGGGCTGTTCACATTATAATGAAGCAGAGGTGGCTGTCCCACAAGGGGAAGGGGGGAAGGGGAAGGAGAACCTGGTCCCAGAGCCAGATTACACTGGAAGTGTTTGGGTTCCTTATCTAGGGTAGGAATTGTGGGGCCTGGTTCCTTGGAAATAGCATTGAGGGTTTCACCACTGATTTTCTGTCTCTGATGTGGTTAGACTATTTCCTGGCCTGGGAAAGACTGCCAATTTTTGCATTCCCTTTGTTCCCTTAAGATCTTTAACTAATGAACTTTTTTTTTTTTTCATTTCTTCTTAATTCTGACACCTCTTAGGAAGATCTACAAGATGTGTGCTGGGAAAGTAGAGCTGCTGGGGCAGAGATCACGGGAAATAGCTGGGGGTCTTAACTGACTTCTCTTGTGTCAGGAGAGCTATATCCCAATTTTTGTTTGTTTGGTTAGTTTTGTTTTTCCCCTGGGGACCGCTAGGTTTTTCTGCTTACACATGGATCCACTTAGGGGGTTCCTTGTGTATCAAGATTGTCCTTTGGAAATGAAAAGCCCAGCCAAAAGACAGTATTCTTCTGGGACAACCAACATCATCCTAGAGTCAGCAAGGGTTGGTGTGAGGGGGGGTCTGCCTGCTCCTTTCAACATTGTGAGGGGCTCCTGGATTCTGGGTCTTCTCCAACACCCAGTTTCCCAACCCTTGTGCTCACCACTGTCTTTAGACTTCTCAGTAAGAAAGGATACTTCTGACTCATGAAGACTTGAGAAAGTCTGTGATTGTTTTTCAGGGTTCCCTTCAAGGTCTGGGATCCTGGCTAATTACTTGACTCACCAATTTATTCATGATGAAATATATTTCATTATTTCTCAAACTCAGGATTTTAGTTGCTCTTTCTAAGGAATATGATACTGGACATTCTTTCTTTTTTTTTAAATTTATTTTCAGCATAACAGTATTCATTGTTTTTGCACCACACCCAGTGCTCCATGCATTCCGTGCCCTCTCTAATACCCACCACCTAGTTCCCCCTACCTCCACCCCCCACTGCTTCAAACCCCTCAGATTGTTTTTCAGAGTCCATAGTCTCTCATGGTTCACTACTCCTTCCAATTTCCACCAACTCCCTTCTCCTCTCTAACTCCCCTTGTCCTCCATGCTATTTGTTATGCTCCACAAATAAGTGCAACCATATGATAATTGATTCTCTCTGCTTGACTTATTTCACTCAGCATCATCTCTTCCAGTCCCATCCATGTTGCTACAAAAGTTGGGTATTCATCCTTTCTGATGGAGGCATAATACTCCATAGTGTATACGGACCACATCTTCCTTATCCATTCGTCCGTTGAAGGGCATCTTGGTTCTTTCCACAGTTTGGCAACCGTGGCCATTGCTGCTATAAACATTGGGGTACAGATGGCCCTTCTTTTCACTACATCTGTATCTTTGGGGTAAATACCCAGGAGTGCAATTGCAGGGTCATAGGGAAGCTCTATTTTTAATTTCTTGAGGAATCTCCACTGTTCTCCAAAGTGGCTGCACCAACTTACATTCCCACCAACAGTGTAAGAGGGTTTCCCTTTCCCCACATCCCCTCCAACACATGTTGTTTCCTGTCTTGCTAATTTTGGCCATTCTAACTGGTGTAGGGTGGTATCACAATGTGGTTTTAATTTGAATCTCCCTGATGGCTAGTGATGATGAACATTTTTTCATGTGTCTGATAGCCATTTGTATGTCTTCATTGGAGAAGTGTCTGTTCATATCTTCTGCCCATTTTTTATATGATTATGTGTTTTGTGTGTGTTGAGTTTGAGGAGTTCTTTATAGATCCTGGATATCAATCTTTTGTCTGTACTGTCATTTGCAAATATCTTCTCCATTCTATGGGTTGCCTCTTTGTTTTCTTGACTGTTTACTTTGCTGTGTAGAAGCTTTTGATTTTGATGAAGTCCCAAAAGTTTATTTTGGCTTTTGTTTCCTTTGCCTTTGGAGACATATCTTGAAAGAAGTTGCTGTGGCTGATATCGAAGAGATTACTGCCTATGTTCTCCCCTAGGATTCTGATGGATTGCAGTCTCACGTTGAGGTCTTTTATCCATTTTGAGTTTCTCTTTGTGTACGGTGTAAGAGAATGGCCGAGTTTCATTCTTCTACATATAGCTGTCCAGTTTTCCCAGCACCATTT
>NW_019154157.1:548446-564038 GCF_002288905.1 Enhydra lutris kenyoni | reverse complement strand
TTGACTACTTTTGATGGTTTTTGTAGGTTTAGAGGAAAGCAAACTGCACCCTGACCTCCCTCTCAGAGAGAAGACTCAGTCTGGCTGCAGAGCCCATATAAATCCCCCCTTGGCCACTGGCAGAGCAGGTTCTGAGTTCCTGGGGACGCAGGATCTTCTGCTTGTACCCAAAACCAAGGCAGCGGTGGCTGTCTGGGCAATTCCAGACCACCAGAGAGGTTCCAAGCAGGGATTGCACACTGAGATTTTCTCGCTGGCCTGGGCTGGGAGTGCCTGGTCTTTATGGGTCTAAGAGCGCCTGGCTTGCGCACACCTCTCTCAGGGGAGGCTGTGGGTTGCGCGAGTGTTTCAGACTCTGAGAGTGGGGCGCAGGTCCGAAAGCACAAGGCTGGGCCTTCGCACACCTCTCTCAGGGGAGAATTTGGGGCGTGTGTCTCAGGCTCTGAAACAATGGGGGGGGTTTAGGGGGGGGGGGGGGGGGGGCTTTGCGCACCTCTCTCAGGGGAGGGTGAGGGGCGTGCGTGTCTTAGGCTCTGTAGCAGGGCTTGGCGTTCTGCCCTCTGGCGAGGCTCCCAGCCCTTCACAGGAGCCAGACCCCACGCAATCTCGGGCGCACTGGTGGCTCAGGGACCAAGACCTGGTTTCTCAGCTGCACTCTCTCTGGCTCAGCGCCAGGGAAGGCTGTCCTGGGTCCGGGGACTTAAGCCCCTGTCCCTAGCTGCCTGGATTCCCACAATTTCCCCCCCATGATTCTTTGCTCTTTTGGAGTGCTTTCAACCAGGGCACTCTCCTATTAGCGGTATAACTTTCCAACCGGTCACCTCTGGTGGCTCCCTCCCCCTTTTGTTTATCTTCCGATATCAGTCTGATGTTCCCACTCCGCTTTACCTGCCCACTGGTGTCTTCTGTCCCCGTAGAGATCCAGACGTGTATAATTCTGATCTCAGGCTGATTTCATGGGTGATCGGAGTCCTTTGGTAGGTAATCAGCTCACTTTAGGGTACAGGTTGAAAAGGCGCCTCCTCCTACTTCCCTGCCTTCTTGTCTCCCCACCCCCCACTGGGCTATAATATTTTATCACAAAAACATCATCATGTTCTTCTTCTCTGTCTTTGTTAGACACCTGAGGACACAAGGAACTGTGAGTTTTGCTGTGGTGTGTGGCAGGAAGATGGTATCTGCATGCTTGCCCCATGCCCTGTGCTGCTTGATAACATAAGACAGGATAAACATAGGTCCTGTTTCTGCAGAGATTTAAAAAAAAAAAAAAAACAAAACAAACAAAGAAACAAAAAAGAAAAATTTCTTGTCTCACAATAAGACCTGACTCCTGATTCAGTGAATTGTTAACAGGTTTATTCTCACATCAGTCCTTGCAGCTGACATAAACCCCCCTTTTCATTAAAAGCCTTTGAAATGCTTGCCTCTAAATGCAGGATACTGGATCTTGGAGGTTGTTTGCTTAATTTTTTTTCCAAAGATTTTACTTATTTATTTGACAGAGATCATAAGTAGGCAGAGAGGCTGGCAGAGAGAGAGGGGGAAGCAGACTCCCTGCTGAGCAGAGAGCCCAATGTGGGGCTCCATCCCAGGACCCCGGGACCATGACCTGAGCTGAAGGCAGAGGCTTTAAACCACTGAGCCACCCAGGCGCCCTGGATCTTGAGGTTTTTAAAGAGAATTATCATAGAGAAATTCCTCAGGGTGTTTAAGAGCCTCACAAGGAAGAGGGGGCCTCTTAATCACATTTTTGTGTACACACACACACACAAATTTACACACAAACAGCTCTTTACTCTCTGTATGTGACTAATGCGTTGGTATATGTGCTTCTGGGGTTCACTGTATCTCCAGAAGCCAGGGTCAACGTGGGCTCACCCAGCCATTTTCAGTGTCACAATCTCCAGGAGGCAGAATCTTCATCGGCAGGAAAACCCAGGGGCAGGGAGTGTTACTGGGATCCTGTCATCACACAACCAGGATGTGCCCTGAGCCCTGGCTCTCTGGGATGATGCTGATACTCAGAAATTTCAGGAGGAATTTTTGTCACCATGGGAATCTCATCCCTTCAACACCTGTGGGCTACAGTCAGCATCTGAGGCTGACCAGTACATTGATTATGAGACTCGAGCCTCAGTGTTGCTCCCAAGGAGCTTAAAACCCTTGGGAACAAGAGACACAACCTCCTCATGTTCTCAGAGCTGGACTGCCACTCCATCAGTCATGCCAGTGACACCTCCAACCAGTTTGCACTCTGATGGAAAGTCATCTTCCCCAAACCAGGGTCAAAAGCTATGTGACCTCAGGGAAAACATCCTCTTATCTCCATCATTCCTTGAATCAGATGTGGGATATTTGACAGAAACTTCGGGGTCCATTTTGCCTAAGGTAGCAGAAATTCATTGCTGTAGTCATGGGTGGGTGAATGAATTACTGCTCTACCCTGGACTTCCTGGACACAAGTTGCAGGGACTAGAGCTGTGCCCACCACAGAGAGTGGTCTGACCCCAAATCTCTTCGTCCTATAACCTCTGTCTCTGTTTGGCAATTTTGTCAGTAGGATGGTTCTTAGTTTATAGGAAGAGGCCACTTAATTGGTTTTACTGGGCACAAGGTTGACCTTTCCTACCTGGGAGACCAGACACATGGTACAAATAAAAGATTTTAGAAAAAGCATATTCTACTGGGAACAGAAGACATTCCTGTCCCACTGTTCTCCATCCATATTTTTAACCACTCTTTCCACCAATTTTCTCTCTGCAATAAGCACAGATATGGGAAACTACACTAGTGATGGTATCTGCATCTTCACAATAATGTTGTCATTTAGTTTAAATCAATCTTACTGAATGGAATTATGGAGAAAATAGCACACATTTATTTTAAGTATGAGCTTGGCTCAGTGGTGACTGAAATATACACTCTTTCACCAGGTCTCTGTCAGAGCATCTGTATCTCTCACTCCTTTCTTCCTAGAACTTCAAACATGTTTGCACTTTGTGCTCTGACGTCAGTGTAACACACAGCCTCATGTGGCAAGGCTCCTGAAGACTTATGTCTGTGTGCTTTGAGGAGAGATCCTAGGAGGGAATATGGCCCCAGTACATGGTGAACTCTTGTTTCAAGCAGATGGAAAGATTGAGGAGCAAAAGAAAACAAAAATGTTCAGTATGTAACCATTGAAGGAATGCACATGAGGGTTTCTGCCTATAAACTGGGAAGACGAACTCCCCATCTCCTCAAGGCTGCAGCAACCTCAGAGGATGAGGAGCTGTGGAAATCAGGGAGCTGGCCGATAGGAGGAAAATCCATGAATCCTGCACAAAAGGGGCCATAAGTCCATTGGGAACTGTCAGTTCTTTGGTATTGATGCTTATCTATAAGGAATTTGTATAAAAGACACCATATCAGTCCTGAACCACAACGAAACAAGGAGTAGTTGGACAGAGTAACCCTGAAGACACTTAGTAGCACCTATAGTGATCCCTGAATTAATAAGAATCGGCATATAGGGACACTTGGCTTGGCCCTAAAGAATGAAAGAGTGGAGAGCATGGGGGAGACAGAAGTGTCTGCTGGGTTCTGATCACCATTATCTCAGACAATAATGTGTCTGCATCTAGGCACTAGGGGGCACTCATGGCCTGTCATTGAGTTTCACCTGTGATTAGAGCTCCTTTCCTGCCCACCACCCTTACTTGTTCAAATAGAAGGACCTGACCCTTGGGAAGTTAGGGGTCAGAGACATGGGTGTTTCATTTGCATGGTTGGTCCCACCCTCTCTCAGGGATTGAATAAGGTAAGAGAGAGATTGGGGGATGCTCTGCACAGTTGTGGGGCCACAGAAGATAGGATCTGTGATGACCTCCACCATGGCCTGGTACACTCTCCTCCTCACCCTCCTTGCTCACTGCACAGGTGATTGGATGTGGAGACAGGTGAAGGGACCCTAAGAGGACACATGGGGCCCTGCTTCCTTCTCTTGTTTCTAGACCCCAGCATCACCTCTGTGTTTCTTCCTCTTCCAGCCTCCTGGGCCCAGTCTGTGCTGACTCAACCATCCTCACTGTCTGGGTCCCCTGGCCAGAGGGTCACCATCTCTTGCACTGGAGGCAGCACCAACATTGGTGGTGGTTATGCTGTGTCCTGGTACCAACAGCACCCAGGAAAGGCCCCTAAATCCATCATATATAATACTAGCAGTAGGCCCTCAGGGGTCCCTGAAAGGTTTTCTGGCTCTAGATCTGGCAACACTGGCTCCCTCACCATCACTGGACTCAAGACTGAGGATGAGGCTGATTATTACTGTTCAAAATGGGACAAGAGTCTCACAGGTCACACAGTGCTACAGGTCTGTGAGGAAGTGAGACAATAACCTGCTGTTTCCCCAGCAATGGAGGTCCCCTTGCAGCCTACAGTCATTGGCCATATCAGCTACTTCCTTTGTTTATTCTAAACTGTAGTCTGAGACCATCTCATGGAACTTTGACTACAAAATAGTCCACATTTCTTAAATTCAGACCCCCGGGTTTGTCTTTTGCAGGAAATTATTGTAAGATTTTCTCATATTGAGGAGAAATTCCTGGGTTCCATGGGTAGGCTGCCCTGGGGACAGATTCTGTGACTGGACAGAAACAGACACAGAAACAGACACAGAGACTAAGTGTGCCTAACTAAAGATAGAGTCCTATCCAGTTAATACACTTCCATACTACTTAATGAACATCTATTATGTGCCACACTTGAGTAGCTATGCAGGATACAGGTAAACATGATAGGAAGGGTCTCCATGCCCAGGGCGCTGATGGTGTCTGGGGGAAGAGAGTGGCCACAGAACCCAAACTTGTTGTAAAGGAAAGCTTTATCACAGGAGCATGAGTGGTGAAGTTGTTGGAGTTGGAATGGAGTATTGCAGAGGCTGACAGGGAACCCCAGAATCTGATGTCCAGTACTGATATCCTGGTTTTGCACCAGTGATGAAGTAGCAGTTGGGGAGTGTGGAGATGTGACTAGATGAATTGTGCCCCAGGCAGACTAGGAGTTCTGGACAAGGGATGGAGGAATGAGGAATATCAGGGTCCTTATGAATAGGAGGAAGCCAGGACTGAGAACGGGGATGTGGAGGAGGACAAGGTGGGATGAAGATTGGGAACATTGTGTTGAGGGGCTTCTCCAGCTGGGACAATGTTAAGACCCATCTGTGATTCAGGATGACTTCCACCTCATGCTAATAGGATTAGTCCCTACAAGGGGAATGTTTATCAGGACTCCTAGGAATGTACCTCTCTGCTTACTCTTGTCTTCGATGAAACTTCACCAGTGTCTGATTTTTGGGAAGTATTTCCTTTATTCTTCAAATCTATTTATCTGGAATAAGGTTCAATTTGACATTTGTCAAATTAACAGGAGAAAATAAAATTTAATAGACAGCATAAAGGGAATCCATACAGATATGGAGAATTCCAAAGACAGCCAGCCAACATGGCACTTATTCGACCAAAGGAGACATAGGAGTCTGAGTACAATGAGGAGAAAGCACATTAGCAGGAAGGTGAAAGATGTGTGGAAAACACATTGCCCTACTATCTAGATATAGGAACCTCCATTAATATCTCTCTTCCTGGTACAAGCAGGCAGTTTGGGGGAAGCTATAGAAATTTCCATAAAACAGCAGAACCATAAGAGACTGTGGACTCTGAGAAACAAACTGAGGGATTTGGAAGGGATGGGGTGGGGAGTTGGGTAAACCTGGTTGTGCTATTTTTGAGGGCACGCATTGCATGGAACACTGGTTTTGGTGCATAAACAATGAATTCTAGAACACTGAAAAGGAATTTAAAAAATAAAAAAAATATATAACTCTAAAAAATACAGTTGAATTTCATTTACTTTTTAAAAATTTAAATTCAATTATCCAACATACAGCATATCATTAGTTTCAGATGTCGTGTTCAATAATTTGTCATTTGGGAGTAACACCCGGTGATCATCGCATCACATGCCCTCCTTAATGCCCATTACCAAATTACTCATCCCCACCACTGACCTCCCCTCCAGCAACCCTCAATTTGTTTCCTATAATTAAGAGATTCTCATGGTTTTTCTCCTTCTCTTGGATATTTGGGAATTTTCTATTTTTTTTTTTTTTTGAGAAAAGTATGTATTGCTATATACTTCCCTCTCAAAACTGCATTTGCTTATCCCAAAGATTATGAGAAGTCATGTTTTCATTTTCTATTGTTTCCATGATATTTTTAAAAAGATTTTATTTATTTATTTGACAGACAGAGATCACAAGTAGCAGAGAGGCAGGCAGAGAGAGAGAGAGGAGAAAGCAGGCTCCCTGCCAAGCAGAGAGTCCAATGCGGGGCTCGATCCCAGGACCCTGGGATCATGACCAGAGCTGAAGGCAGAGGCTTTAACCCACTGAGCCACCCAGGCGCCCCTGTTTCCATGATATTTTTAATTCTAATTCCTAGTTGACCCATTTACTCCTTTGTATGATTTTCTTGAACTTCCAAGTGTTTGAGTTCCTTCCAAATTTTCGCTTGTGATTAAGTTCAAGTATCAAATCATTGCGGTCTGAAAAATATACAGGAAATAGTCCAAGTTATCTGGTATCACGTGAGACCTGATATGTGACCCAATATGTAATCTATTCTAGATAATGACCCATAGGAGAATAAGAATGTGGATTCTGTGGCGTTAAGTTCCTATGTTCTGTATATATCTGTGAAGTCCACATGGTCCAGTGTGTCACAGAAAGTCCCTGTTTCCTTGTTGATATTCTCCTTAGATGATCTCTCATTGTTCCAAATAGGCTGTTAAATCCCTTGCTATTATTGTATTAATATTAATGTGTTTCATTAATTTGGTTATTAATTGGTCTATATAATTGGCTCTTCCCATGTTTTCCAAAGTGGCTGTACCAGCTTGCATTCCCTTTAACAGTAGAAGAGGGCTTCCATTTCTGCACATCCTCTTCAACATTTGCTGTTCCTGCATTGTTAATTTTGGTCATTCTAACTGGTATAAGGTGATATCTCAATGTGATTTTGATTTGAATTTCCATGACAGCATTTACATGTGTCTGTTGGCCATTTTCATGCCTTCTTTGGAGAAGTGTATGTTCATGTTTTCTGCCCATTTTTTTAACTTGATAATTTGTTATTTGGATGTTGAGTTTGAGAAGTTCATTATAGATCTTGGATATCAGCCCTTTGCCTGTAGTGTCACATGCAAATACCTTCTCCCATTCCATGGGTTGCCTCTTTGTTTTGCTGACTAGTTCCTTTGCTGACTGGTTCCTCTTTGTTTCACTGACTGGTTCCTTTGCTGACTGGTTCCAAAAAGCTTTTTATCTTGCTGAATTCCCAAAAGTTCACTTTCACTTTTGTCTCCCTTGTTTTTGGAGCTGTGAATTGAAAGAAGTTGCTGTGGCCAATGTCAAAGATGTTACTATGTTCTCCTCTCCTCTAAGAATTTGATGGACTTCTGTCTCACCTTGAAGTATTTCATCCATTTTGAGTTTATCTTCATGTATGGTGTAAGAGAATGGTCAAGTTTCAGTCTCCTATACATAGCTGTCCAATTTTACCAGCACCACTTATTGAACTGCCTGTCTTTTTATCATGAGCATTTTCCCTGCTTTGTCGATGATTATTTGGTCATAGAGTTGAGGGTCCACACCTGGGCTCTCTTTTCTGTTCCATTGATCTATGTATCTGTTTTTGTTTTGTTTTGTTTTGTGTTTGGGAGGGAACATTCCCATCCTCTCTTAGTGATCACAGCTATAACTTACCTACGTAATTTAGGTTTTAACTTATATTTCAAATATTATCTCATATTTGAAAATATACTCTTTATGAATATATGGCTCTTAGCATAAAGAATCAATACTGAATGAATTATATTACTTGTTAAATTGTAATTGAAAATATCTCCGTAATGGAACATATTAATCAATAAAATAAAAGTATCATTAACCTATAATAATGTATGATCCGAATGATATAGGTTACTAACTGCCCAACTTGATTGATCTTCCAATGAAAAGTAAATGATTGTACTGGAATATATATTTTGTCTTCCTCCAATTAACCCAAAAGTCCAAGGCAGGCTTTAAGCTTGTGGGGTTCTCCCAAGATTCACTAATCTCAGAAAAGATGAGGGTCTCATGAGGAGGTGGGGGAGATGCCAGAGGCTGAGAAAGGGAGTGGGAGTTAGTCAATCAGAATACAGGGGTTGAGTGTAGGGAGGTCAGTGTCTTCTCCCAGGAGCCACATCCTGAGGAAGCAGAAATCTGGAAGCAGAGCTCTCCTCTCAGTACTGACAGAACCACATGGTCAGGAGCAAAGAGGAACATATTACTTTCTGGCACCAATCAGAAGATGCTTGGTCCTTGTGAAATGCATGTTTCAAAAATGACTTCACAAGTCCTTGAACACATAAAGAAGATGTTTCTCAAATATAAATAGCACCCCCCAAGGGGAAAAAAAAACTTTAGCTTGTCTTTTTCCACCAGATTAGATGACATAGCATAATTATTTTCCTTCTCCTGCATAGTGTCCTCCCTCTGAGATGGCCCTTTTCATGGTCATCAAAGCAGAACTTCCCTTTCATATTCCCTCCTGCTTCATTCCTTGTTCCTACTATTTCAAAATAGAGAACAAACTCTATCATCAACCCTAAATGGGATCTATCTAATGTCTCCTAATGTGGTAATAATTAAGAAGCAATTTCCTACAACAATTATGTGGTTGTCTCTACACTAATATTGAGGATGTCCAAAAAGATACTTAAAAACAATTCCATTTAAGATAACATTAAAATGAATAACATGAACTTAACCAAGTAGGAAAAAGACTTGTAAAATGGAAACTATAAATTATTGCTGAAAAAGATTTTAAAAGTGAGAGGACACTATAACCAAATATTGAATGACTTAATATTATGAAACTACAACCAATACTATTCAAGTCTATCTCCACATTTGGTGCCCTCCTACCATGACCTTTCTGTCCCCATCTTATCTCACAATGTACACTGTTCACTCCTTGTCATTCCTTATTTGGGAAGATGGTACATATAAATCTCTGTTTATTGGAAACACATTATAGACACCCCCACGAATTCCATGGAGCTCTGAACAAAACATCTTTGTTAGGGCCCAATGTGTGTAGAGGAAAGGGCAAAGAGGGTTTTCAGTGCAGGAGAGAGGGAAGAACACTTCAGAAAGGAAGCGAACTCCATTTGTAGTAATGTTCTATTTATATCAATTATCATACTGAGTTAATAACAAAAGTAGTCTGAAAACATTAAATATATCATAGAGTCAAATAAATAAGAATTCCAGGCTAACATTCAAGGAAAAAATTGAACCCAGTGAAGTAGGTGAGAGCAAAAGACACAATTTCCCTCATGATATTATATTGTCAAAGCAAACATAGGCTGAAAACTCCTTGCAGTGAGGGCTGAGGACCTGACAGGATAATCTAAACCCAACAAGAAAACAATTGTCATATTGTAAGATGAGTCCATGAGAATTATTATGTTGTTGGTACCCTGAGAACTTTAAGGTCTTTACTTTGTTCAAGATTATTGTAGACTGGTAATGACCCCAGGCAACTAGAAGAAGCAAACTCCAACGTTAGGTAATCCTGAAATATCTTGTAATATAAGCACTGAGTAGTCCATCATGTATTTAGCTGTTTGGAGAGCAATTTTTATTTGAAAAAAAAAAAAGAAAAAAAGAGAGAAAGAAAGAAAAAGAAAGAAAGAAAGAAAGAAAGAAAGAAAGAAAGAAAGAAAGAAAGAAAGAAAAAGAAAGAAAGAAAAGAAAAGAAAAAAAAATCTCAGCCCCAAACACCACAGGAGCATCTTCTCATTCTACTGCTGCCCTGGGCAGTGACATTGGCATTATCCTATTGTCCAGTCTGGACGCATTTCCAGGAGTGCTGGGTGGTGTCAGAGGGGTTGGTGGACTAAGCATCTGAGTCCAGCAGAGGGCACCTGGCATAGGTGCTGTGAGAATTGTGTTCTGGGCCAGGTCACTAGGAAAATATACTAATTCTTGCACACTTAGCATGCAGTGTCTTCACTGAATTGTGATTCTGCAGCACAGGGGCCTCTGGAGCCACATGAGTGATCACCTCTGGCTCACTTTGTCATGTCACCTTTCATCGTCCATTCTCATGAAGTCAATGTTCAGGATGGTGTTCAGACAGGGACAGAAAATGCCACACCTGGATGAATTTGCCTATTGAAAAAATCACCTGCAATGCTACCTGGGTATAGGACAAGAGACCCCTGGGAGGGGAAGATGTTAATGTCCACAAGGAGCAGAGCTCTGGGGCTTCTCTCTCCTGTCCTGATTTCTCCTTCACCTACTCCCTCATAGACAGGAAGTTCCCTTCAGGGCTGAGAGAAAAAATGCAGACGGGTGTCCTTTGCACTGATTTGCTCCCATCATCACACAGGATGGTCAACACTTTATTGTTTCTGTCTCCTCGTAGTCTTTAGCTCTCCTGTAGAGTCCTAATTTGGACTATGCTATTCTATCCCTCATAATAACTGAGTCTATGTTAGAGAAAAATAAAATTTACTTAACCACTAATCATTATTTATAAATGTTATATATTATAAAACCTTATTACATAAAATATGTAAACACTATACAAACATATATGATAAGTATATCATGCATTATATTATATTTTGATTCATAAATTGTAGATGCTGCAATAATATGTAGGTATCACATATAATATAAAATATTTTATATTATATATAAATATATGCACTATATTATGATAGGTATTGAGTTTTATATATGTCACAAATTATATACTATATATGTATGTCCTTTACTTATTTAAAAGAGTGGGAGAGAGAATGTAGCCCAAATACATATTCTGACACTAGGAAAACAATGAAACGTAAACCAGCATGCACAGCATCCTATGAACACAGCTGATAAGTACAAGTAAATCCATGGATACAGACAGACATTCACCTAACCCAGGGAGGACTGGAGATGACTAAAATCTCTTGATGATGTGCACACAGACCTTGGGGAAAGCAAGTAAGACCCACGGAGTCATATGTCAGAAGCCTTGAGCAGAGAGAGAGCTTGTGAGTTTCCAGAGGTGCTTTCCTGACACAATGTGTGATAAGAACGTGAAGTTATGGACCCAGTGGACCAGGATTCACTGATACTCTAGAGCCTGGTGAACATGCGAATCAGTCCAACCCTCAGCAATGAAGAGCACAGCCCAGAGAAAGCTTTTCCCTGGGTCCAGGTGACCAATCCAAGGGCCACTAGGGGTCTATCCTCTCTAGGGCTGGCTCAGGGATCCTTACAAATGTCAGGGAGTCTTGCTGATTACTGTGATCTCCCAATTTATTCATGATGGAATATATAGTAAATGCTTTAGCTCTCACACTGTCAGGATTTTCATTGTTATTTCTAAATAATATGTTATTGGTAATTTACTTCTATACTTTACAGAAACTACAGAAGATGTTATTGTGTTATTCAGATATTTCAAATATTTTCTGCAATTCATTATTTTTCTCTATAGTTTTAAATTGTCCTTATTTTCAAATTTGATGCAAAAAATATTACATACTTTTCTACACTATATCAAAGAATCCTTTCTTTGAAGGATTAAAATATTTGATGAGGAATCTTTGTGTAATATGAATTCAGCTCTTAAGCACAATCAGAAATGCAAATAGTAAACTCATGGATTACATGAAACACACAATGTGCCAGCGATTCTTTTATTTTTTTTTAATTTCTTTTCAGTGTACCAGAATTCATTGTTCATGCACACACCCAGTGCTCCATGCAATATGTGCCCTCCATAATACCCACCACCAGGCTGACCCAACTTCCCACCTCCTGCCCCTTCAAAACCCCCAGACTGTTTTTCAGAGTCCATAGTCTCTCATGGTTCATCTGCCCCTCCAATTTCCCTCTACTCCCTTCTCCTCTCCATCTCCCCATAACCTCCGTGTTATTTCTATGCTCCAAAAATCTGTCAGTGATTCTTAAATTAATATAAAATAATATTTTATTTCCCATTTTGATGAACACTGATTTTGTTGCTGAACTTCAAAGATAACTGGAGAAATGTTATCTTTCTCCTTCTCCTCAATCCTAATACCCTCACTTGCTCTCCCCAATCCTTCTGCTCCATAGGATACTGTTCAACAAAGGGGATTTAAATGTTCCATGATGATCACACCAACTGATTCAGACACTATGTAATTTCTATTTCTGAATATGAGTCTCATGTTTTCCTAATTTATCATCTAATGATGAGAGAAATGCCCTAATTTATTGGTGAGATTATTACTTTTATTCTAAAACACTGCAGGAACTTTGAAGTGACCCACATTATTGATGGCTTCTTAGAGCAGAAGACAGCTGGTATTCTGAGTCTGACAATGCAGCTCTGCATGTGAACTCCATCACTGGTCCCCCACAGCTACTATTGGAGACATTTTCAAGGACTGTGTCAATAGTGAACCATTTCCCTTCACACAGCCACATATGGCTCTGTGATTTTCCACTGGGTTTATGACTGGAAAAAAGAGGGCCCACTAATCTCTCACAAACGACAGAATTAGGGATTTCAGTGGGAAGGGAAAAGTTCCAGGCATGGGTTTAGATTTGGGATGAACTAGAAGCAATAACAGGAGGTGGAGAACACACCCATATCCTCATACTGTTTTCAGGATTTCCAGCAAAGAAATTTGATTCTGAGCCGACAAAAGTTCCAGGGGAGCCCCTTTGGTGAAGGACCACACCCTGTCATTCAGTATCCCAGTCACCCTAAAGGCACTGGTCTGTGTGAGTTCCCAGCATCTGCCTCTTTCATGATCTCCCCAAGGGGACATCATGGTGACACTGGGTTTTGGAGAAAGAGGATATTGTTTTCTATGAAATACATGAAAAGACCCCAGAGACACCCCGCACCAGCTTAGAAGTCCAAAAAGGACATGTACAATGAGGGTCCCCATGATGGCCTGTCTTATGCATTTCTCAGTGTCCTCTCTAATGGCTTACAGTAGAGCAAGAGACTCTAGATCTGTGGGGGGGCCACATAAAAGTAATTTCTCAGGGTGATTCTTGTCTCCCATAACAGGAACTATCTCTCTTGATTTTAGGGAAAGATTATCAGATTGTGGTGACCAAAGAGCCATCACTATCAGTGTCTCTAAGAGAAACATCATACTCATTTTTGGTCCTACACTGGGCCAGTCCCTACCAGTTACTAACCTGGATGATATTAACAGAGCCCAGACCAGGCTCTCCTTACCTGCCAGACAAAGAGCCATCCATCCCTCTGAGGTCCCTGATCACATCTGTGGATCCATCTCTGGGAATAAAACCACCCTTAACATCATTGGGGCTCAGCCTGAGGATGAGGCTGACTATCGCTGTATGCTCTATGTGGGTGGTGGTATTTACACAGTGGTTTAAATATATGGGAAAGTGCATCCAGAATCTCTCATGTGGCCAGAATGACTCAGCCCACAGAAGCAGGAGAAGAAGTGTTTGGGGGGAAATTCACCACCACCATGGGAAGTGAGGATCCCTGTTCCAATTATCCTACCCAGTGGTTCATGGGCTTGTGCTCCATCCCATTTATCCTAGGGTGTGTTACTCTCTCCAGTGTGACCCTTCAATACCAGGATTCCTCTCTTCCTCTCTGCCTAGATTGATGGGAAGGGGAGTCAAACACGATGAGACTCAGAGACCTCACTGCTCATTGTGAGATATTTCTGATTCAAATGCATCAACAAATAAGCCCTCTGAAGTATAGCACATTTCAGACCTCAAGAAGTAAGAAAGGTCTCAAATATACAATATAACCTTACACCTAAAGAAGCCAGAAAAAGAATAGCAAATAAAGCCTAAATCCAGCACAGAAATGGAAATAAAGATTAGAACAGAAATCAATGATACAGAATTAAAATAAAAAATACCACAGAGCAGATTAACAAAATAAGGATTAGTTCTCTCAAAGAATTAGTAACATTGCTAAACCCCTAGTCATATATATATATATATATATATATATATATGACCCTAATAAATAAAATCATGAATGAAAGAAAAAGAAAAGAGAAAGCACTGAGCACTTTAGAAATACAAATAATTATAACAAAATAGTATGGCAATTATATGCCAATGAATTGGGCAATCTGGATGACATGGATGCATTCCTAGAAGCAAGAAGCATAAGCTACCAAAACTGAAACAGGAAGAAATAGAAAATCTGAACAGACCTATATCTAGCAAGGGGTTTGGATTAGTAACCAAAAATCTCCCAACAAACAACAGTCCAGGGCTGCATGGCTTCCCAGGGGAATTCTACCAAACACTTAAAGGAGAATTAATACCTATTCTTCGGAAAATGTTCTATAAATTATAAATGGAATGGAAACCTCCAAACCCATTCTATGAATCCAGAATTTCCTTGATCCCCAAACAAAGACAAAGGTCCCATGAAAAAAGAGAATACAGACCAATATCCCTTATGAACATGGATGCAAATATTCTTTTTTTTTCAATTCCACCATATTTATTACTATTTCACAATAGATTATAAGGTATAGCAGCAACTCTTTCAAGATTTCAATAATTTTTTCTTGGGGTTTAAAGAGATCTTCATTTTTTGGGGGGTCTAATAGGGATCTCTTTATTTATTTATTTATTTTAATATTTTAATCATTTTTTATTTATTTTCAGCATAACAGTATTCATTGTTTTTGTACCACACCCAGTGCTCCATGCAGTCCGTGCCCTCTCTAATACCCACCACCTGGTTCCCCCAATCTCCCACTCCCCGACCTCTTCAAACCCTTCAGGTTGTTTTTCAGAGTCCATAGTCTCTCATTGTTCACCTCCCCTTCCAATTTCCCCCAAATGCCTTCTCCTAACTCCCCATGTCCTCCATGCTATTTGTTATGCTCCACAAATAAGTGAAACCATATGATAATTGACTCTCTCTGCTTGGATGCAAATATTCTAAACAAGATATTGGGTAATAGGATCCAACAGTACACTAAAAAAATAATTCACCATGGGTAAGTTGGACTTATTCCTGGGCTTCAAGAGTGGGTCAACATCGGGAAATCAATATGATACACCACATTAATAAAATAAAGAACATAAACCATATGATCTTCTCAGTTGGTGCAGAAAAACATTTGACAAAATACAGCATCCTTTCTTGACAAAACTCTCCATAGTGTAGGGATAGAAGGAACATACCTCGATATCATAAAATGCACCTATGAAAAGCCCACAGTGACTATCATCTCAATGGGGAAAAACAAAGATTTTCCCCTCAGGTCAGAACACAACAGGGATGTCCACTCTTACCACTGTTATTCAACACAGAACTGGAAATCCTAGTCTCAGCAATTGACAATAAAAAGAAATAAAAGCCATCCAAATCAGCAAGGAAGAAGTCAAACTTTAACCCATTGTAAATGACATGATACTCTGTTAGGAAAACCAAAAAGACTCCACCCAAAAATTGCTGGAACTCCTACAGGAATTCATTTATTTCAT
>NW_019154157.1:513630-548436 GCF_002288905.1 Enhydra lutris kenyoni | reverse complement strand
TATTCTATTCTATTCTATTCTATTCTATTCTATTCTATTCTATTCTATTCTATTCTATTCTATTTTACTTTCTCAGTGTTCCAAGATTCATTGTTTATGCACCACACCCAGTGCTCCATGCAGTACTTGCCCTCCTTAATACCCACCACCAGGAATTCATTTTCTATTTTATATTTTAATTATGTTCTGTTTGCCACCATTAGTTTCATTAGTTTCAGATGTAGTTCATCATTAGTTTCAGGTGTTGGAGAGGATGTGGAGAAAGGGGAACCCTCTTACACTGTTGGTGGGAATGCAAGTTGGTGCAGCCACTTTGGAGAACAGTGTGGAGATTCCTCAAGAAATTAAAAATAGAACTTCCATATGACCCTGCCATTACACTACTGGGTACTGGGCAAAGATACAGATGTAGTGAAAAGAAGGGCCATCTGTACCCCAATGTTTATAGCAGCAGTGGCCATGGTCGCCAAACTGTGGAAAGAACCAAGATGCCCTTCAACGGAAAAATGGATAAGGAAGATGTTGTCCCTATACACTATGGAGTATTATGCCTCCATCAGAAAGGATGAATACCAAACTTTTGTAGCAACATGGACGGGACTGGAAGAGATGATGCTGAGTGAAATAAGTCAAGCAGAGAGAGTCAATTATCATATGGTTTCACTTATTTGTGGAGCATAACAAATAACATGGAGGACATGGGGAAATGGAGAGGAGAAGGGAGTTGAGGGAAATTGGAAGGGGAAGTGAACCTTGAGAGACTATGGACTCTGAAAAACAATCTGAGGGTTTTGAAGTGGCGGGGGGTGGGAGGTTGGGGGATCCACGTGGTGGGTATTAGGGAGGGCATGTATTGCATGGAGCACTGGGTGTGGTGTAAAAACAATGAATACTGTTATGCTGAAAAGAAATTAAAATAATAATAATAATAATAAAATAAAGTAATTTATCAGTTGGATATAATACCCAGTGTTTATCACATCACCTGTCTAACTTAATACCCATCACCCTGGTGCCCCATCCCCCTCCCCACTCCCCTCCAGCATCCCTCAGTACCTTTTCCATAGTTAAGAATCTCTCATGGTTTTTCTCCCTCTCTGATTTCTTCCTCTTCAGTTTTCAGCAACGTAGCAGGGTATAAAATCAATACACATAAACCAGTTGCATTTCTATAGACTAGTAATGAGACAGAAGAAAGAGAAATTAAGAAATCGATCCCATTTTCAATTACACCAAAATCCATAAGATAACCAGGAACAATCTAACCAAAGAGGTAAATTTTCTGTACTGTGAAAACTAAAATAATGATAATGATAATAATAATAATAAAAACAAAAGCAAAAACAAACAAACAAACACACAAAAAATATGAAAGTAATTGAAGAAGACACAAAGAAATGGATTGCCAAATTATGTGTGCTACACATATAATCTACATATTCAACAAAATCTCTATCAATATATCATCAACATTTTACACAGAGCTGGAACAAGTAACCCTAAAACTTGTATGGAACAAAAAAGAGCCTGGATAGCCAAAGGAATGCTGAAAAAGAAAACTGAAGATGGTGTCATCAGTTTCAGGAATTAAGGTATATTAAAATGCTGTAATGATCAAGAGAAAGGGGAACCCTCTTACACTGTTGGTGGGAATGCAAGTTGGTGCAGCCACTTTGGAGAACAGTGTGGAGATTCCTCAAGAAATTAAAAATAGAACTTCCATATGACCCTGCCATTACACTACTGGGTACTGGGCAAAGATACAGATGTAGTGAAAAGAAGGGCCATCTGTACCCCAATGTTTATAGCAGCAGTGGCCATGGTCGCCAAACTGTGGAAAGAACCAAGATGCCCTTCAACGGAAAAATGGATAAGGAAGATGTTGTCCCTATACACTATGGAGTATTATGCCTCCATCAGAAAGGATGAATACCAAACTTTTGTAGCAACATGGACGGGACTGGAAGAGATGATGCTGAGTGAAATAAGTCAAGCAGAGAGAGTCAATTATCATATGGTTTCACTTATTTGTGGAGCATAACAAATAACATGGAGGACATGGGGAAATGGAGAGGAGAAGGGAGTTGAGGGAAATTGGAAGGGGAAGTGAACCTTGAGAGACTATGGACTCTGAAAAACAATCTGAGGGTTTTGAAGTGGCGGGGGGTGGGAGGTTGGGGGATCCACGTGGTGGGTATTAGGGAGGGCATGTATTGCATGGAGCACTGGGTGTGGTGTAAAAACAATGAATACTGTTATGCTGAAAAGAAATTAAAATAATAATAATAATAATAAAATAAAGTAATTTATCAGTTGGATATAATACCCAGTGTTTATCACATCACCTGTCTAACTTAATACCCATCACCCTGGTGCCCCATCCCCCTCCCCACTCCCCTCCAGCATCCCTCAGTACCTTTTCCATAGTTAAGAATCTCTCATGGTTTTTCTCCCTCTCTGATTTCTTCCTCTTCAGTTTTCAGCAACGTAGCAGGGTATAAAATCAATACACATAAACCAGTTGCATTTCTATAGACTAGTAATGAGACAGAAGAAAGAGAAATTAAGAAATCGATCCCATTTTCAATTACACCAAAATCCATAAGATAACCAGGAACAATCTAACCAAAGAGGTAAATTTTCTGTACTGTGAAAACTAAAATAATGATAATGATAATAATAATAATAAAAACAAAAGCAAAAACAAACAAACAAACACACAAAAAATATGAAAGTAATTGAAGAAGACACAAAGAAATGGATTGCCAAATTATGTGTGCTACACATATAATCTACATATTCAACAAAATCTCTATCAATATATCATCAACATTTTACACAGAGCTGGAACAAGTAACCCTAAAACTTGTATGGAACAAAAAAGAGCCTGGATAGCCAAAGGAATGCTGAAAAAGAAAACTGAAGATGGTGTCATCAGTTTCAGGAATTAAGGTATATTAAAATGCTGTAATGATCAAATAGTATATTACTGGCACAAAAACAGGCACATAGATCAAAGGAACAGAATAAAGAACCTGGAAATGGACCCTCAACTAATCTTTGATAAACAACTAATCTTTGATAAAGCAAGAAAGATAGTCCAATGGTGGGGGGAAGCTTCCTCAACAATTGATGTTGGGATAATTGGACAGTCACATAGGGAAGAACGAAATCGGACCATTTTCTTACACCAATCATAGTATATTACTGGCACAAAAACAGGCACATAGATCAAAGGAACAGAATAAAGAACCTGGAAATGGACCCTCAACTAATCTTTGATAAACAACTAATCTTTGATAAAGCAAGAAAGATAGTCCAATGGTGGGGGGAAGCTTCCTCAACAATTGATGTTGGGATAATTGGACAGTCACATAGGGAAGAACGAAATCGGACCATTTTCTTACACCAATCACAAAAAACAACCTCAAAATGGATCAAAGACCTCAATGTGAGATAGGATCCATCAAAATCCTTGAGAAAAATGCTGGCAACAACCTCTTTGACCTTGGCCACAAGAAAGACTTCAAAGACAAGGGGAACAATTGCAAAAATGAACTATTGGGACTTCATCAAGATAAAAGGTTTTGCCCAGCAAAGGAAACAGTAGTCAAAACAAAAAGACAGCCTACGAAACAGGAGAAGATATTTGTAAATGTCTTATCAGATAAAGGGCTTAAATCCAAAATCTATAGAGAACTTACCAAACTAACCACCCCAGAAAACAAAGAATCCAGTCAATAAATGGGAAGAAGATATGAACAGACATTCACCCAAAGAAAACATAGAAATGGCTAACAGGCATATGAAAAAAAAATCCAACATTACTGAGCATTAGGGAAATACAAATAAAAACCACAGTGTGATATCACCTCACAACAGTCAGAATGGCTGAAACTAACAGGTTAGGAAATAACAGATGTTGGAAAGGATGCAGAAAAAGGGAAACCCTCTTATACTAATGGAGGGACAGCAACCTGTTACAGCCAATTGTAAAAACAGTAAGGAGGTTCAACAAAATGTTAAAAATGCAGGTACTCTAGGACCGAACAATTGCAATTCTAGGTTTTTACACAAAGGTTACAAACATAGTGATCTGAAAGGGCACCTGAACCACAGTGTTCATAGCAGCAACGTCCACTAATACTAAAATGTGGGAAAAGTGTAGATATCCATTGACAGATGAATGGATAAAGATGTGATATTCTCTCTCTCTATATATATATATAATGTAAATTTTACCATTTGCAACAATGTGGATAGAACTAAAGGGAACTAAATAAGTAAAATAGAGAAAGACGGTTATCATATGACTTCACTTATATGTGGAATTTAAAAAACATTTCAGAGGATCATGGGGGAAGTCAAGGAAAAATTAAACAAGATGAAATCAAATAGGGAGAAAAACCATAGGGGGTTCTTAACTATAGGAAAAAAAAATTCCTGAAGCTCGCTGCAGGGGAGGGAGTAGGAGGATAGGCAACTGGGTACTGGGCCTTAAGGAGAGCGCTTAATGTAATGAGCACTAGGTTTTATATGCAACTGATGAATCACTAAACTCAGCCTCTGAAACTAATAATGCACTATAGGTTTGTTTGATTTAAAATAACAAAGAATCAGGAAAATGAATCCTTGAGAGAGAAAGAAGAATTTACTGTCACTAACACTAGGGTTACTCAGTTGCTGAAATTACAGGATATATATTTTTCGGCAACAATCCTAAAATCTATATGATAAACCGCTACACTCTTGGAACAAATGGAGAAGAAATGTAGTATTGAATAGAACTCAGTGAAATAAGTCAAGCAGAGAGAGTCAATTATCATATGGTTTCACTTATTTGTGGAGCATAACAAATAGCATGGAGAACAAGGGGAGATGGAGAGGAGAAGGGAGTTGAGGGAAATTGGAAGGGGAGGTGAACCATGAGAGACTATGGACTCTGAAAAACAATCTGAGGGTTTTGAAGGGGCGGGGGGTGGGAGGTTGGGGGAACCAGGTGGTGGGTATTAGGGCACGGATTGCATGGAGCACTGGGTGTGGTGCAAAAACAATGAATACTGTTACACTGAAAATAAAAAAAAAAAACTCATCAAAACAAAAAATGCAAATACAGAAATGAAAAATATAATAAGAGAAATTAATAAAGGAAACTCTCTGAACAATCTCAAAAGTAGGTAACACTTATTTATTATTTCTTTGTTTATTGAAAGCACAAATAAGCTACATCCTTCTGTGTAATTCCCAACATCATGGATAGTCTCCTGAGGATGTCACCAGGGGGCGCTATGAACCTGCTCAGTGCTGGCAAACCCTGAAACCAACTGAAATGGTTCCACCTGACTGGTCCTTGTGCACCTGCTAACTGCCTGAGTGAGAGGTGACAGCAGCTGCTTCCTCACAGGGCACAAACTCAGAGCTCTCGACCACCCAGACATCCTCTTGGGGGCGGAGGGGAATCTATTAGCTGGACTGAGGACCTAGAATCAAAGGGCATTATGGACTCATTTACATAATGCACTGCCAAACACACACTTTACCACAAAAGCTCAGGAGGAGATAAAGGACACATCCCAGAGACCAGCAACAGCTGTAAGGTCAGGGGATCTGTGGAAAATCCATACCATGACCTGCACTCTTCTCTTCCACCTCCCCTCCTCACATATTGCCCTTTTTCATGGAGATTTCAGAGGTCAGCTTTTGGAGGGATCCCTCTGCCTTTATTCTCCATTCCTAACATGTATCTATTTTTATAATAGGGACACGTTCTCAGGCTGTGGTTACTTGGAAACCCTCACTGACTATGTTCCCCAGGAGGGACAGTGACTGTGACTTGTTTCTCCAGCACTGGAGCAGTTAGCAATGCTCACTCTCCATACTGCCAGCAGATGCTTGCTCAAGTCCCCAGGACATTGGTTTAGGATATAAGCAATAAACAGTCCTGGACCCCCACCAAGTTTTCAGGTTCCCTCTTTCGGAGCTAAGCTCCCCTGACTGTTCTATGTGCTTTAGCCTGAGGACAAGGCTGAACACCACTGGTGGCTACTCTCAGAGTGGTCCTTGTTGCAGTGACAGACCCAGTGAGGAAGGAAGATAAAACTTCTTTCACCAAGTGTGGGTACAAGTGTGATGGTGTGATATTGGCATCCCATGACCAGACACTTGACTTATCAGGATAAACTAAATGTTAACCGTCAATGCAAGGATGAGGTTGGGATAGGTCTGAACTGATTAATATTCATGTTTGAGTCTTAAAGTGGAGAAAAAATATGAACGTCTTGGCAGGAACTGGTACACAAAAGCAGAATTCATTTATTTTGTATTAGAGAACCAACACTATCTGCTAAATCAGAACTAAGAATTTAAGCCAAGTATATTTCCATCAGAAAAATCTGCAATATTTTTTGCCAGCTCAGAACAAATGAAGGAAACCATCATTTTGTGTGTTGATCAAGTTTTTTTTTAATTAGTTTCCATTTCAATGCAAAGCAAGTAAATCACATAATTTGTAAGACAATGAACGAATATAAACTTTTTTGGAAATGATTATTCTCTAAAATTCTACATGAAAATTGTCAACCCAAAGTAGGTATGTTGAAGTTCTAAAACATTTAACCCAATAATATGACTTTATTTGAAAAAAGGATTGCTGTAGATATAATTAGTTAAGATGCTGGCCTCATAATCCTATGCAACTGGTGTCCTTATAACTATTCATACATATGGAGATGAGAAGTCTACATGGATAGAAGGAGTCAGAGATTGAAGTTTGACCTGAAAGCCAGGGAAAGCTAAAAATTGTCCTCAAACCACTGAAAGCATGAAGGGACAAGGAAGGATTCCCCTATTAGTTTCAGAGGGGACAAGTCCCTAACTTTTGGAATTTGGACTTCTAGCCTCTAGAAGAGGAAGATGATACATTTCTTCTGTTAAGACACCTAGTCTGTGTGTTTTGTTATGGTAGTACTAGGATAGCAACACACCCAATGTCAATGTATGCAAATATGGAAGTGTCCATAATAAGTGAAGAAATGCAGATTGAAAATGAAATTATTTCTCATTTATAAAATTGGCAAATATTGTTTCAGACTGATGTATTATCTGTTATCATATATGGGCTAATAGAAAATCTTACACATTGATGGTGAAATGACAAATTGGTGAATCAATTCAGGAACTTAATTTTCAAAAATTTTAATCAAAATATTATTTAAATACATGGTTTGAATCATTATATTTAGAAAACAATTATTAAAGAAAATTACAGAACTATGACGCTTAAGAATGAATACACAAGTACGTCCTGTCAGAGTCATTGATAATGACAAATAACTGAAACTGACATGAATGGTTGTCATTGGAAAAGAGGCCAAATTACAATAAATCATCTTATGGAATAAAGATGAACTATGAATCCAAATCATAGAAACCTACATGTACCTTTGAACAAAGATCACCAATTATTATTTATGTGGATATCCTGGTCATGGTCAAATGGAACACAAAATCAAGACCTCATAATGTAGTAATGTAGTAATAATATATATTATTTTAGTATATATATATATACACACTAAATATATATATGTTTAAAATATGTATATACAGAGAGAGAGAGAGAGATTCTATAGCACATCCTTTAAAGTATGAACAGTTATCCATTCAGGAAGTAAGTGGCAGTGGAACAGGAGAGTGTGTTTTCAGTGGATGACATCATATTAATTTTATAGAACACTTAGACAAATGGTACTAAATACCAATCCTTGTACTGAGATGATTTACAAAATTAGATTTCCAAAATCTTAAATACATCACAGAGTTAATACAAAATAATTATGATAAGAATAAAAAATTATTAAAGGGTAAATGAGTATCCACAGAAGTTATCAAGGACAAAATAATGTTGTCCCCCACAGCAAAACATTCTTTTGGCAAAGACAGATATGAATACGAGTCACATACTGTGGGGCCTGGTGAACATAAGAGGAGACCCTGACAACAAGAACAATAACCAAGTAAGTCCATCTGTAAGGGTAACCCAGATAGAATTATTATCAGGATGGCATGAATGAACTTCTCTGGAAAAATTCAAGCCTTGAGCTTAAATCAAGTAAATTAGGTTCTAGTAATGAAACCAGGGACAAGGAAGAAGAAAAGTCAGATAATCAGATAATTCTGAAATACCATTTAACATAAATATTTTACTTAGCTGTCTATCTGAGGGTGTTGATGACCTGGAAAAATGAATAGCTGAACCCAAGAGAACTGACCTGCTCATTCTACTGTCCTGGGGGTTGACGTCAGAAAGGTTCACCTGAAAGGTCAAAAAGTCCTTCCAGGAGTGCTTCGTTGGAGTGTGACATGGGCTGGGGGCGGGAAGCTTGGTGTCTTAGGCCAGCAAGGGGCACTGGTGGGCTGCTTCTGAGAGCTCAGGGATTTGGTCATGTAGACCAGGAAAATCTATCACTGGACCCCTGAACACTTGGGCAAGTGGAGTCCTCACTGTGTGTGACTTTCCTGCACATGGGCTCCCAGGAAACACAACAGCCCTTAGCTCTGAATCACACATCTTCATATTCCATCCTCCACTGTTTCACGAAGTAAACTGTCTGACCTGATTTTCATGGAAAGATAGATGAATAGGATGATTCTACAACAAAAATAAATTGAGTTCCTGAACTTGAGCTGCAATGGTCCCTGCAATTTATGGTAGGACTCAGCAGGGGAGGGACAGTCTCCATGCCAACAATCAAGTCTTGACAAGTAGAGTTTAAGGGCTTCTCCACCATGACCTGGTTTATTCTTTTCACTTGCTTACTGATTAAATAGAGAGTTTCCTTTAGGGGAAAGTGAAAGTGTGGGGAAGTGAAGAAGGGCATTGGCTCTGTCTTTTGCTCCTATGATCTGGGCACAGGTGACTGTCATCCCATTATTTGTGTCTCCTTCTGACCCTCGTTCCATGGTTTTGAGACAGATGGAGCTGGTTCTGCCATCCACAGGGTCTAAATCTCTGTTTAAAATATGATTTAAGGGGTGCCTGTGTTGCTCAGTTGGTTAAGCGTCTGTCTTCTCCCTAGGTCATGATCCTGGAGTCCTGCATCAGGTTTCCTCCTCAGCGAGGAGTTCGCTTCTCCCTCGGACCCTCCTTCCTCATGCTCTCTCTCTCATTCTCTCATTCTCAAATAAATAAATAAAATCTTTAAAATATAAAAAATTAAAGATGGTTTAAAGTATATATTAAAAGAGAGAACATATATCCTAAATTCATTCTCACTGTAGAAAATCAGCAGAGAATGTACCAAACAATAGGAAGAGTATTGGATATGAAAATTAGGGGATAATCTCTTTCATGAGCATAGCTGATAGTAGCATAAATGATTCAACACATGAGCCACTAGATTCATGTTATCTCAGAAAAAAAAATTACCTTGCTCACCAGGGAGGACTGTGACTGAGACCAGTTGTGTGCAGTCTCTAGTGATCAGGAACATGGATTATGGGGGACCGGATGTGAAGAGATACAGAGCCATATGTCAGAAGCCCCAAACAAGATAGAGCTCCTTCTGACCAAATACTGCTTCCCTGATACTCTGTGGAAAGAACAGTGAAGTCACCAGACACACCACAAGTGACAGTGATCTCTAGAGCTCATGATCAGACTGTATCAGCATGTCTTCTCAGATACAAACCCTGCCCAGAGAAAGCTCCTATTTGATTCATGCAGGACCACTCAGGACCCACACGGGGTGTTTCTCTATCATCCTTCTGTGTGTGAGGGCTCCTGGCATCCTGGGTTCTTCTCTCATTTCCAACCCATCAATCCAGCCATTCTTCTCTGGATGCAGATCTCCATCCAGATCTCCCTTGTGGGAAAGTGAATGAGACACTGGTGTCTGGGGAAAGCCGGGGATAATGTGTCCAGGTGGCCACCTTCAGGGCGCTGGCTGCTAACTATGACTTCTAAATGTGGTCTTGATGAAATCTGCAGTATGTGAATGAGCCCTTTATCTGCAATCATTTCATTTGTCATTTGGTATATATATTTATTATTTATGCCAATACTTTATAGTGACTTATGAAAGGATATGGTTCGTATTTTCAGTTTTCCAATTCATTTTTTTTCTTGCGTATCAATACTGGCCCTCCCTTCAAAATTTGAATAGCTATGAGGGTACAGTTGGTCTCTAAAGTATCCAGTGCATTTAGAAAATTATTAAGTATGAGTATTTTTCTGTTACATAAGCTGCAGTTCTCAAACACATTCAAAGAGCCAGGGAAGGTATCCTGCAAGGTTTATCAAACCAACAATTTACTAGTGATTCCAAAATGACTGCCAATGATTTGTAACTCATCTGGGGATAAGTACCAGCCTTGAGCCTCATCCATCCCCATCACCCTCCTGTTAGGCCTCCTAACTACTAGGCCCTTCTCCAGTCTGCTAGGTACTTCTGCTCCTCAGTTTGAAGGGAAAGGGAATGGAAAATGCACCTTGATAGTCACATCCACTTATTCACACAGCATCCTCTATTTTCATTCTTTTTTTAAACATTTCATTTAGTTATTTTTTTTTAGGTAAATTTTATGCTCAATATGGGACTTGAACTCACGACCCTGCAATCAAACATCACATGCTATGTGGACTGAGCCAGTCAGGCACAAAGTGTCCTTTTCATTTCTGATCATAAGACACACATGTTTCTACTTGTTATGTCCTATCAGCCTGGGTCACCATGGCCTGAATTCCTGACCTCATTATCCCCTATCACTGCACAGATACAGACAGGACTTGGGGAGGAGGACAATCCTCCAGCCTTTATCAGCCACACTATCTTAGAGGCATGAGGAAATGTACCTTGGTCTCTGTTCCACACAATCCATGAGTGCCTGTGCTTGCAGGTTCCCTCTCGCAGCCTGTGCTGACTCAGTTGTGTTCCCTCCCTGCATCCCTGGGATCATCAGCTAGACTCACCTGAACCCTGAGGAATGACTTCAGTGTTGACAACTATGCTATAACCTAGTTCCAGCAGAAGAAAGGGAGCCCTCCCTGGTATCTCCCTTACTGCTAAACAGACTCATATAAGTACCAAAGCTACAGGGTCCCCAGTCGCTTCTCTGAATCTAAAGATGCCTCGGCCAGTGCAGGGCTTCTCTTCACCTCTGGGATGCAGCCTGAGGATGATGCTGATGATTACTGTGCTACAGTTCATGGCACTGGTAGAAGCTACCATTACTCACAGTGTCTTGGATAATAGGGAAGTGAGACATAAATCCCTATGCACATGGATAATGGTGTGAACTTTTTTTTTTCCCCAGTAAGAAACTTATCTGGAGTAACATGCAAGGCGGGGGGCACTTATCTTCAGAAAGATCTGTCATTAAATAAGGGAAACAAACACTTATTTTGAAAGAAAAGTAAGAGAAAATTGGGCATCCAAGGATTATACTAATGAATCAGGTAAGAGTCCAGATCTACATCCCCACAAGGTCTGGAGAATGAATACGTACTGCCCAGTGAACATTATCCACAATCAGTTTCACCATCTTACTCCATAAAATGTGACCTTGAGTCAAACTGATGTATCCACAGAGATGTATTGACAATAACCCTGGTCACAGACATAGTCTGCTATCTCTGAAAGAGTTATTCATTAGTTTGGACCAGATCTTACTGACTCTCCATGACAACACTCCCCACACTCTCCTTCCTCTTCTCCTCTCTGATCCCCTTCACCTCAAGCCTTCAGGTTCTGTTTCTGACTCTTGAGGTCTGAATTGATTATCCACACAGCATTTCAGAGAACACTGAAAATGATCTTGCTCTATTTTCCTTTGTCCAGTCTCCATCTCTAGGGAGGAGAATGAACAGAAAATAGAGCTGCCTTCAACCCCTCATATACTCCTTCCTGCTGTCAACCCCAGGCTCTGCATTTCTGCTTCCAACATGCCAAATCAGTCCTTTTAATATGAAAGTAAAATTAATACATTTTTTCAAAAAGTGCTGTGTTTATCCTAATTTTCAGTATTTGTACACAGAGTATATTGATTTTTCTCCTCCTTCACAAATAACTAATCCCTACCTATGGGGAGAAATGAAAGAATCCATGGATGTAGGATCACCTGCAGATTTCAAAATATAAAATAATTTTCCTCATGTCCCTGCTTCCTCAGTGCTGAGGGAACTTCTGGGAAAGGATAATTCAGGAAACCAGAAAGGAATCAGCCAAGAAGAAAGAAATCAGCTTCCTGCACAGAACTGGCCATGTGTCTGTGTCTAACCATCACTGCTCTGGACCTGATCCTCATCTCTTCTGTCTACAAGAGTCTCCACCTCAGTCCTGACTCTAGAGCAGCCAAGTGAGCTCCACTATGTGGAACGAGAGTGGAGCAAAAGTGTCTCCTGAGGTGATGGGAGGCCCTATAAGGAAGCACATGGCATGTCACTTAGGAAGGTGACAGTGGACAGTGCAGTGGGGAGGCAGGAGTTCTCTCTGATGGCCTGTTTTGTCACCATGTCACACAATGCTGGGTCTGGGCCTGGATCTCAGGGGGATCCAGTCATCTGATTCTGAGGTTCAAGGGTTAATCAGAGCAGGGATCTGCCAACTGGCACAACCTGTGCCCTCTGCTCAGGGCTCACAGCTGTGGCCACCCTCCAGTCCCCACACAGCTTCTCCCCTGCCCTTGCCCCTGATATTGTCAGACAGAGGAACCTAACCCAAAGTCAGTGAGGGGTGAGGAAGCTGGGGTCTCCTTTGCATAGTTGGGCCCTCCCCCTCTCAGACGCTGAAGAAGGGAAGGGAGAGATTAGGGGAATTTCAGCTCCATTTTGGGACCTCAGAAGGCAGGCTCAGTGATGGCTTCCACTATGGCCTCATCCTCATCCTCATCCACTATGGTTCTCCTCCTCAAGCTCATTGCTTACTGCACATGTTACAGTATATGGGAACAAGAGAAAGGTCCCTGGGAAAATATGGGAGTTCTTGTTCTTCTTCTTGTCTCCTGAAGTGAGCAATACTGTCTCTGAGTCTCTCTCACTTTCAGGGTCCTGGGCTGTCCTCAGTTACTGGGGACCTGGTCCAGAATGTCACCATCTCCTGCACTGGAAGCACATACATCCATAGTTTTGTTGCAAATTCATACTGAGAGCTCCCAGGAAAGGCTCTTAAACAACTCAAACATGCTGGTAGCAATTAACCCTCAGGTATCCCTGACCGATTTTCTGGCTCCAATGCTGGTGACTCAGGCTCTCTGATCCTCACTGGGCTCTAGGCTTAAAATTAAGCTGATTATTACTGCCAATCATATGATCCTAGCCTCGGAGTTCACACAATGTTTCAGGTGTGTAGGGAAGTGAGACAAAAACCTGCTGCCCCTGCAGCAATGGGGCTTCCTATGCAACTCCAACTTTTTGGATAAGTAGGCTGCTGCTATCTTGATATAAACTTGAGTACCAGGAATTTGTCCACAAAGTCTTTCCACAGTCTCTTAAAATTTCCCTTGAAGCCTGTCCTTGGGAACAATATATTGTGTGATTTCCTCAAACTGAGTACAAATTCCTGGGTTCCAGGGGCAGACTGTCCTGAAGAGACAGTCCATGATAGCTCAGGATAGAAACAGGGTCACAGCATCCACCTCTATCCGAATCCGGACACATCAGGAGTGTCCAAAATGTGTCCTGGTAACAAAAGCTCCCATGAATGGGGGGCCAAATCCTCATCTAATGGGTTAGACCTTCTGGAAGTGCTGGTCCATTGTCTGACACCATGTCTAGCAACTCTGACTAGCGGATCATCACAGGGCTGAGTTCTAAGGATGATGCCATTCCTCGCTGTCCCCACACCCTTGTGACAGCATGTCAGGGTTAATCAAAGTCCCAGGCCCATGAAAATGGAATCCAGAACCCCTTTCTCATCTTCTTGGATGGGGAGGCTCATGCACCTACTCAGGCCAGGCTATGTCTTCCACTTCTGCTAATTCTGCTTTTGAAAACAAGGGTCCAAGGTCCATTCAGTGGGACAACCTAGGAATCATGGGTTCTCCCTCCCAATGTCCACAAAGACACTCACTGCAGCCCCTTCCTAGACAAAGAATCTCACAGGACAAAGAAAGTTCATCTCCCCCATCAGACTGGGGGCACAGAGTCTCCTTTTACAGAATTTAATGGACTGGGTGTAGGAGGTCCAGTGTAGTGATATCACTCATCTTCTGAGGAATCCAGGATCTCAATTCTTCACCAATTACTTATTTCTAGAAGTTTTCATACATATATAGTCCTATTAATAGTCTTCAATAGAAATGCCTGTTCTTTTTGCTCACTGGGGTTAATTTTTCTGTCACTATTGCACCAGCCTTGGGTTATCTATGGCTGAATCATATCGTAGGCCTTTTGAAATAACTCCGTGTCTATTCCCATCATTACTGAGATCCAACCAGTAATTTTTCTTGTTCACTTCCATTGTGTAATACTTGCAGAAAGACGTTGAATAATAACAGTTTGGTCATATTTCCCATTCCTGAACTTGTAGAAATGTACTCCCTCTAGCCATCCCATTAGCTAATTGCCTGGTTGTAGGAATGATTTCTATCTGTGTGGGAGAGCATGTTTTATTTCAATGAGTGTCTCTGTCTGTTTCTCTTTTATGTGGCTTTTATTAGGGCTTTGATTTCAACTTAGTCAAAGGAATGTTCAAGGTCTAGTGAGATCATGGCATTTACACTTTTTAATTTATTAATATGATATCTTAGAGCATTTATCAATATGGACTCTATATCTGCAATAACACACGATGGTCACTGTGCATGTATATATTAATCTGATAATAGAATCTCACTATTGACATGTTATTTAGAACATATGTATCAATATTTCAAAATATTATGCAATTTTATTTTTCTGTATTTTATGTATCAAGTGTATGTAAGGCTGTTCTATTTCTTTCTATAAGGATTGAAATTATCATCTATTTCAAATATCACCAACATTTATTGCTCCTTGCCTTATTAATTTTAGCCATTCTGACTGATGTGTGGTGGTATCTATTTGGGATCTTGATTTGTATTCCCCTAATGTCAAGTGATGTGGAGCATTTTTTCATATGTCTATTGGCCATTGGTAATTATTCTTCAGAGAAATGTCTTCTCAGGTCTCCTACCCATTTCTGGACTGGATTATTTGTTTTTTGGGTGTTGGGTTTGATAAATTCTTTATATATCTTGGATACCAGCCCTTTATCTGTGTGTCCTTTGCAAATATCTCCCCAGTTCTGCAGTTTAACTTTTACTTTTGTTGACTGTTTCTGTTGACATCAGGGCAGCCTTTTAACTTTATGAAGTCCCAATAGTTCTTTTATATTTCCCTTGCATTTTGAGAAGTTTCTAGCAAAAACTTCTGTGGCTGAGATGGAAGGGGTTGCTGCCTGTGTTCTCCTTTAGGATTTTGATATACTCCTATCTTACAGTCTGGTTTCATCCATTTTGAATTTATGTGTGTGTATGGTGTAAGATAATGGTCCAATTTTATTCTTCTGTACATAGCTCTCCAATATTCCAAGCACCATTTATTGAAGAGACTGTCTTTTTTTGCATTGGATATTATTTCCTGATTTTCCAAAGAATAGATGACCATAAGCTGAGGGTCCATTTCTGGGGTTTCTGCTTAGTTACATTGATTATGTGTTTGTTTTTGTGCCATCACCATACTGTCATGATGATTATAGCTCTCTAATAGAGATGTAAGCTTGATATTGTGATGCCAATGGTTTGGGTTTTCATTTTCAACATTTCTCTGGCAATCTGAGGTCTTCTCTGGTTCCATACCCATTTTAGGATTATTTCCTCCAGCTCTGTGAAAAATGTGGATGGTATTTAAGAAAGGATTGCATTGAATGTGTAGATGGCTCTGGGTAGCATAGGCATTTTAACAATTTTTATTCTTCTATTGCATGAGCAGTGAATGCTTTTCCATTTCTTAGTGTCTTCCTCAATTTCTTTCATGAGTGTTCTATAGTTTTCTGATATAGATCATTTGCCTCTTTTGTTAGTTGTATTCATAGTTATCATATGGTTTCGGGTGTAATTTTAAATGGGATCAACTCCTTAATTTCTCTTTATTATGTTACATTATTGGTCTATAGGAATGCAACTGATTTTTGTGCATTGACTTTATATACTACAATGTTGCTGAATTGCTGTATGAGCTCTATCAATTATTGGGTGGAGTCTTTTGGGTTTTTGTCACTAAATATCACGTTTTATGTGAGGAGTGAGATTTTGACTACTTTTTTGCCAATATCAATGCAGTTTATGTTCTTTTTGTTCTCTGATTGGTGAGGCTAGGACTTGTAGTACTATTTTGAGCAATGATTGTGATAGTGGACATTCCCACTATGTGCCTTACCTTAGGAGATAAGCTCCAAGTTTCTCCCCCAATGAGACTGATATTCTCTGTCGGATTTTCATAGATGGCTTTTTGTTATATTGAGTTATTCTTCTCTCTACCCCTACACTTTGGAGAGTTTTAGTCAAGGAAGGATATTGTATTTTGTCAAATGTTTTTCTGCACCAACTGTGAAGATCATATGGTTCTTGTCCTTTCTTCTATTAATGTGATGTGTCACTTACATTGATTTACAGATATTTAACAACCCCCATAGCCCTGAAATAAATCCCATTTTGTCATGATGAATATTACTTTAATGTACTGTTGGATCCTATTAACTAGCATCTTGGTGAGAATTCTGGCATCAGTGCACATTAGGGATATTAATCTATAATTCTCTTCATTAGAGTCTTTGTCTGGTTTTAGGATCCACGTAATATTGGCCTCATAAAATGAGTTTGGAATTTTTTGTTCTATTTCTTTTTTTTTTTTAAATCTTCAGAAGAATAGGTTTTAGTTCCTCTTCCTAGTTTTTGACATATAGTGGCTCATAATATGGTAGTACATTTATTTGCTCATAATATAGATATACAATTATTTTATGTTGGTTGTGATCTCTCCTCTTTCATTATTGATTTTGTTTTTCTGGTCCTTTTTCGTTTCTCTTTGATAAGTCTGGTTAGGGGTTTATTCATCTTATTAATTCTTTCAAAGAATCAGCTTCTAGTTTCATTGATCTGTTCTAATATTCTTCTGCTCTAATCTTAGTTGTTTCTCTTCTTCTGTGGGATTTAGGATTTATTTGCTCTTCTTTCTCTAGCTCCTTTTGGTGTAAGTTTAGCTTCTGTATTTGAGACGTGTTTCTTGAGAAAGGCTTATATTATTATATATTTCCCTCATAGGTCCACCTTTTCTGCATCCCAAATATGTTGAACAGCTATATTTTCATTTTCATGTGTTTCCTTTATTTTTAACCCCTTCCTTAATTTCCTGGTTGACCCACATGTTCTTTGTTAGGATGCTCTTTAACTTCCATGTATTTGAGTTCTTTCCAAATTTCCTTTTATGATTGGGTTCAGGTTTCAAATCATTATGATCTAAAAATATGCAGGGGATGATCCCAATCTTTTGGTATTGGTTGAGACCTGATTTGTGACCCAGGATGTGATATATTCTGGAGAATGTTCCATCCGCATATGAGAAGAAAGGGTACTCTCTTGCTTTAGGATGCAATATTCTGAATACACCTGTGCAGTCCATTTGGTCCAGTGTGTCATTCAAATCCCTCATTTCCTTATTGATCTTTTTTTTTTTAATTTTTATTTTTTATAAACATATAATTTTATTCCCAGGGGTACAGGTCTGTGAATCACCAGATTTACACACTTCACAGCACTCACCTTAGCACATACCCTCCCCAATGTCCATAACGCCAACCCCCTCTCCCAACCCCCCTCCCCCCAGCAACCCGCAGTTTGTTTTGTGAGATTACGAGTCACTTATGGTTTGTCTCCCTCCCAATCCCATCTTGTTTCATTTAATTTTCTCCTAAGCCCTTTCATTTAACCTTATCCTACCCCCCATGTTGCATCTCCACTTCCTCATATCAGGGAGATCATATGATAGTTGTCTTTCTCTGATTGACTTATTTCGCTAAGCATGATACCACCTAGTTCCATCCACATCGTCGCAAATGGCAAGATTTCATTTCTTTTGATGGCTGCATAGTATTCCATTGTGTATATATACCACATCTTCTTTATCCATTCGTCTGTTGATGGACATCTAGGTTCTTTCCATAGTTTGGCTATTGTAGACATTGCTGCTATAAACATTCGGGTGCACGTACCCCTTCGGATCACTATGTTTGTATCTTTAGGGTAAATACCCAGTAGTGCAATTGCTGGGTCATAGGGTAGCTCTATTTTCTACATTTTGAGGAACCTCCATGTTGTTTTCCAGAGTGGTTGCACCAGCTTGCATTCCCACCAACAGTGTAGGAGGCCCTTTCTGCACATCCTCGCCAGCATCTGTCATTTCCTGACTTGTTAATTTTAGCCATTCTGACTGGTGTGAGGTGATATCTCATTGTGGTTTTGATTTGTATTTCCCTGATGCTGAGTGATATGGAGCACTTTTTCATGTGTCTGTTGGCCATCTGGATGTCTTCTTTGCAGAAATGTCTGTTCATGTCTTCTGCCCATTTCTTGATTGGATTATTTGTTCTTTGGGTGTTGAGTTTGCTAAGTTCTTTATAGATTTTGGACACTAGCCCTTTATCCGATATGTCATTTGCAAATATCTTCTCCCATTCTGTCAATTGTCTTTTGGTTTTGTTAACTGTTTCCTTTGCTGTGCAAAAGCTTTTGATCTTGATAAAATCCCAATAGTTAATTTTTGCCCTTGATTCCCTGGCCTTTGGTGATGTTCCTAGGAAGATGTTGCTCTGGCTGAGGTCGAAGAGGTTGCTGCCTGTGTTCTCCTTAAGGATTTTGATGGATTCCTTTCTCACATTAAGGTCCTTCATCCATTTTGAGTCTATTTTCGTGTGTGGTGTAAGGAAATGGTCCAGTTTCATTTTTTCTGCATGTGGCTGTCCAATTCTCCCAACACCATTTATTGAAGAGGCTGTCTTTTTTCCATTGGACATTCTTTCCTGCTTTGTCGAAGATTAGTTGACCATAGAGTTGAGCGTCTATTTCTGGGCTCTCTATTCTGTTCCATTGATCTATGTGTCTGTTTTTGTGCCAGTACCATGCTGTCTTGATGAAGACAGCTTTGTAACAGAGCTTGAAGTCCAGAATTGTGATGCTACCAACTTTGGCTTTCTTTTTCAACATTCCTCTGGCTATTTGAGGTCTTTTCTGGTTCCATACAAATTTTAGGATTATTTGTTCCATTTCTTTGAAAAAAATGGATGGTACTTTGATAGGAATTGCATTAAATGTGTAGATTGCTTTAGGTAGCATAGACATTTTCACAATATTTATTCTTCCAATCCAAGAGCATGGAACATTTTTCCATTTCTTTGTGTCTTCCTCAATTTCTTTCATGAGTACTTTATAGTTTTCTGTGTATAGATTCTTAGCCTCTTTGGTTAGGTTAATTCCTAGCTATCTTATAGTTTTGGGTGCAATAGTAAATGGGATTGACTCCTTAATTTCTCTTTCTTCTGTCTTGTCGTTGGTGTAGAGAAATGCAACTGATTTCTGTGCATTGACTTTATATCCTGACACTTTACTGAATTCCTGTACAAGTTCTAGCAGTTTTGGAGTGGATTCTTTTGGGTTTTCCACATAGAGTATCATATCATCTGTGAAGAGTGATAGTTTGACTTCTTCTTTGCCGATTTGGATGCCTTTAATTTCCTTTTGTTGTCTGATTGCTGAGGCTAGGGCCTCTACTACTATGTTGAATAGCAGTGATGATAATAGACATCACTGCCGTGTTCCTGACCTTAGTGGAAAAGCTTTCAGTTTTTCTCCATTGAGAATGATATTTGCTGTGGGTTTTTCATAGAAGGCTTTGATAATATTGAGGCATGTGCCCTCTATCCCTACACTTTGAAGAGTTTTGATCAGGAAGGGATGCTGTATTTTGTTAAATGGTTTTTAAGCATCTATTGAGAGTATCATATAGTTCTTGTTCTTTCTTTTATTAATGTGTTGTATCACATTGATTGATTTGTGGATGTTGAACCAACCTTGCAGCCCTGGGATAAATCCCACTTGGTCGTGGTGAATAATCCTTTTAATGTACTGTTGAATCCTATTGGCTAGTATTTTGGTGAGAATTTTTGCATCTGTGTTCTTCAAGGATATTGGTCTATAGTTCTCTTTTTTGATGGGATCCTTGTCTGGTTTTGGGATCGAGGTGATGCTGGCCTCATAAAATGAGTTTGGAAGTTTTCCTTCCATTTCTGTTTTTGGAACAGTTTCAGGAGAATAGGAATTAGTTCTTCTTTAAATGTTTGGTAGAATTTCCCCGGGAAGCCATCTGGCCCAGGGCTTTTGTGTGTTTGGAGATTTTTGATGACTGTTTCAATCTCCTTACTGGTTCTGGGTCTGTTCAGGTTTTCTATTTCTTCCTGGTTCAGTTGTGGTAGTTTATATGTCTCTAGGAATGCATCCATTTCTTCCAGATTGTCAAATTTGTTGGCGTAGAGTTGCTCGTAGTATGTTCTTATAATTGTCTGTATTTCTTTGGTGTTAGTTGTGATCTCTCCTCTTTCATTCATGATTTTATTTATTTGGGTCCTTTCTCTTTTCTTTTGGATAAGTCTGGCCAGGGGTTTATCAATCTTATTAATTCTTTCAAAGAACGAGTTCCTAGTTTCGTTGATTTGTTCTATTATTTTTTTGGTTTCTATTTCATTGATTTCTGCTCTGATCTTTATGATTTCTCTTCTCCTGCTGGGTTTAGGGTTTCTTTCTTGTTCTTTCTCCAGCTCCTTTAGGTGTAGGGTTAGGTTGTGTACCTGAGACCTTTCTTGTTTCTTGAGAAAGGCTTGTACCGCTATATATTTTCCTCTCAGGACTGCCTTTGTTGTGTCCCACAGATTTTGAACCGTTGTGTTTTCATTATCATTTGTTTCCATGAATTTTTTCAACTCTTCTTTAATTTCCTGGTTGACCCATTCATTCTTTAGAAGGATGCTGTTTAGTCTCCATGTAATTGGGTTCTTTCCAAATTTCCTCTTGTGATTGAGTTCTAGCTTCAGAGCCTTGTGGTCTGAAAATATGCAGGGAATGATTCCAATCTTTTGATAACTGTTGAGACCTGATTTAGGACTGAGAATATGATCTATTCTGGAGAATGTTCCATGTGCACTGGAGAAGAATGTGTATTCTGTTGCTTTGGGATGAAATGTTCTGAATATATCTGTGATGTCCATCTGGTCCAGTGTGTCATTTAAGGCCTTTATTTCCTTGTTGATCTTTTGCTTGGATGATCTGTCCATTTCAGTGAGGGGAGTGTTAAAGTCCCCTACGATTCTTGTATTATTGTGATGTGCTTCTTTGATTTTGTTATTAATTGGTTTATATAGTTGGCTGCTCCCATGTTAGGGGCATAGATATTTAAAATTGTTAGATCTTCTTGTTGGACAGTTCCTTTGAGTATGATATAGTGTCCTTCCTCATCTCTTATTATAGTCTTTGGCTTAAAATCTAATTGATCTGATATAAGGATTGCCACTCCTGCTTTTTTCTGATGTCCATTAGCATGGTAAATTCTTTTCCACCCCCTCACTTTAAATCTGGAGGTGTCTTCAGGTTTAAGATGAGTTTCTTGTAGGAAACATATAGATGGGTTTTGTTTTTTTATCCATTCTGATACCCTGTGTCTTTTGATTGGGGCATTTAGCCCATGAACATTCAGGGTAAGTATTGAGAGATATGAATTTAGTGCCATTGTATTGCCTGTAAGGTGACTGTTATTGTATATTGTCTCTGTTCCTTTCTGATCTACTACTTTTAGGGTCTCTCTTTGCTTAGAGGACCCCTTTCAATATTTGCTGTAGAGCTGGTTTGGTATTTGCAAATTCTTTCAGTTTTTGTTTGTCCTGGAAGCTTTTAATCTCTCCTTCTATTTTCAATGATAGCCTAGCTGGATATAGTATTCTTGGCTGCATGTTTTTCTCGTTTAGTACTCTGAATATATCATGCCAGCTCTTTTTGGCCTGCCAGGTCTCTGTGGATAAGTCTGCTGCCAATCTAATATTTTTACCATTGTATGTTACAGACTTCTTTTCCCGGGCTGCTTTCAGGATCTTCTCTTTGTCACTAAGACTTGTAAATTTTACTATTAGGTGACGGGGTGTGGACCTATTCTTATTGATTTTGAGGGGGGTTCTCTGGACCTCCTGCTCCCCTCTCTGTTTCCTCTTCTTCTGCTCCCCTCTCTGTTTCCTCTTCTTCTGGAATCCCAATTATTCTAATGTTGTTTCGTCTTATGGTGTCACTTATCTCTCGAATTCTCCCCTCATGGTCCAGTAGCTGTTTGTCCCTCTTTTGCTCAGCTTCTTTATTCTCTGTCATTTGGTCTTCTATATCGCTAATTCTTTCTTCTGCCTCATTTATCCTAGCAGTGAGAGCCTCCATTTTTTATTGCACCTCATTAATAGCTTTTTTGATTTCAACTTGGTTAGATTTTAGTTCTTTTATTTCTCCACAAAGGGCTTTTATCTCTCCGGAGAGGGTTTCTCTAATATCTTCCATGCCTTTTTCGAGCCCGGCTAGAACCTTGAGAATCGTCATTCTAAACTCTAGATCTGACATATTACCAATGTCTGTATTGATTAGGTCCCTAGCCTTTGGTACTGCCTCTTGTTCTTTTTTTTGTGGTGAATTTTTCTGCCTTGTCATTTTGTCCAGATAAGAGTATATGAAAGGGCAAGTGAAATACTAAAAGGGTGACAACAACCCCAGGAAAATATGCTTTAGCCAAATCAGAAGAGATCCCAAATCGTGAGGGGGGAGAAAGGGGATAAAAAGAGGTTCAGAAAGAAGAAAAAAAAAAGGAAAAAGAAACAATTAAAAAAAGAAAACCCATAAAGAAAAAATATAAAAAGGAAAAATATATATATATTAGATAAACTAGTTAAAAAACATTACAAAAGGAAAGGGTAAAAGTTAAAAAAAATTAGCAGAAGAAGAAAAATAAATTGAAAAAGAAAAAAAAATTAAATTAACTGCAAGGCTAAAGAATCATGGGGAGAAAGCCATGAGTTCCGTGCTTTGCTTTCTCTTCCTTTGGAATTCCGCTGCTCTCCTTGGTATTGAAACTGCACTCCTTGGTAGGTGAACTTGGTCCTGGCTGGGCTTCTTGTTGATCTTCTGGGGGAGGGGCCTGTTGTAGTGATTCTCACGTGTCTTTGCCCCAGGCGGAGTTGCACCACCCTTACCAGGGGCCGGGCTGAGTAATCCACTCGGGTTTGCTCTCGGGAGCTTTTGTTCCCTGAGCGCTTTCCGTAGAGTTCCGGAGGGCGGGAATGAAGATGGCGGCCTCCCAGTCTCCAGCCCGGAGGAGCCGAGAGCCCGGGGCCCCACTCCTCAGTGCGCCCTCAGAGAACAGCGCCAATTTACTCCCATCACCCTGCCTCCAGCCGCGCTCCGAGCTGACCGAGCCTGCGACCGGTTCAAGGCAACCCCGAGCTTAGAGCTTACTCCTCGGCTCTGTCTCTGTAGCCGGCTTCCCTGTTCTAATACCTGTAAGCTCTGCGACACTCAGACACCCCCGATCCTTCTGTGACCCTGCGGGACCTGAGGCCATGCTGACTCTGCGTGGGCTTCACCCCGGTTAAGCCTCTGGAGCGATGTCCCTCAGCGGAACAGACTTTTAAAAGTCCCGATTTTGTGCTCCGTTGCTCCGCCGCTTGCCGGGAGCCGGCCCCTCCCCCCGCGGTCTATCTTCCCGTCGCTTTGGATTCACTTCTCCGTCAGTCCTACCTTTCAGAAAGTGGTTGATTTTCTGTTTCTAGAGTTGCTGTTCTTCTTCTCTTCCATCTCCCGTTGGATTTGTAGGTGTTTGCAATCTTTAGATAAGCTATCTAGCTGATCTCCTGCTACCTGAAGTAGTCTCAGCCTGCTACTTCTCAGCCATCTTGACTCCTCCCCCTGCTGTGTTCATTCTTAGCACATTTTATTTTCCCAGCCTCCCAGCCTAAATGGGGGAAAGAAAACCAGTGTATTGTCAGGGATTCTAGAAAAGTGTTACTATATCCTCTGTTGGCCTGGAAAACAGCAGTGCCATCCATGTGCCCAAGCTCCTGGAGGGGCAGAGAGAGCATGAGCTTCCAAGATCAAGGTTTTTGCCTGTTCTATTTTCATCCATCCCCAGTTCCTAATGAAGTTCTGGCATGGAACAAGCCCTGAAGAAGCATTTATGGGATCCAAATGGAAGAGATTCCTGGAGGAAGGGGTGGGGGTCGAGATGCATTTTGAACAGTGTTATCACAGTCAGTGGCTCATCCATGATGGGGGTTGAGAGCCCAGGTTCTGGCGCTATGCAGTGTGGGTTCATATCCCAACTCTGCACGTCCAAATAGTGTGACCCATCCAAGAGACAGAAGCAGTCTGTGTCTGCGTTTCCCCATGTACAAGACGGAGAAGGTAGGAGTACTTGTTTCATATGGTTGTCATGAGAATTTAGTGAGTTAAGTATGTGAGCTCTGGGCAGTTTCCTGGCATGTAGTATGTGCTTGTAGAAGTGTTAGCCATTTCCTTCTCTCCCTTTCCCTCCTTTCCCTCCTTGCCCTCCTTCTCCTCTTCTGCCTCCTTCTCCTCATTTCTGGTAGGGGCCAGTCCTCAGGCTCCAGAAGGCCCAGAGTCTTCACTGGGAGTTGATAAGGAGAAGCCAGAGGGAGGGTGCAAAGGGTAAGCACAGGGTGGCATTTGCAGAGTTCTTCCTGTTTACCAGGCACTGTGCCCACCAGGTGCCCAGGGTGGAGCAGGTGAAGGGCAGCAGTTTGGTGGCCTTTAAGAGTGCACGGCCATCTTTGAAAACAAACCATGTGCACCTCCCAGGGCTGCACTTTGAACAAGAGTTGTTCACCTATGCCATTCTCCTCTCTTGGGATGGGTTGGAAACACCCATAGGCCCTGTGAGCTTGTGAGGTCACTTACTGCCTCCTTCCTGCCACCCCTTCCCTACCTCCTGCCAGTGGATTAAATGCCTTGACTTCCAGCAGAAGAGGTAATGTCACCCTTGCCCAGGCTGAGGAAGATGATCAGACAACTCTCATAGCAGACACAACTTGTAGACAAGCCAGCAAGAGATTTTTCTCCTTGGCACTCCTTCCTCGTCTGGAAGAGAGAGATGATGGGACTTCCTAGGTCATGAGGGTTCATGAGGATTGCAGGCAGGGCAGAGCTTTGTGATCCATGACACGAGACAAGATGGATTGGATGATGGATGATGGCACTGTCCCTCCCTCTCTTGCGAGGGCTTGCCTACCTGCAGACACCTGTCCACCATGAGGACCCACCTGTCACCTCTGGTCAATCAAATGATCATGTGTCCAGATTTGCACTGTGATGCTGGGCATGGGCTTAAGGCCATCATCTGGGAGCAGCACCTTCAGGACAGCAAAGTAAGGCTTGGCCTGGCTTGGCCTACAGTAGGGCAGAGCCAGTAGGGGGACCATCTAGTCCTCTGAGCAGGAGACCCATTTGCTTGTGGGGCTCAAAGCTGTTAGAGGACACCTTTGGGTTCTGCATACCCAACCTGAAGGCCCCTCCCTTTTTGAGAATTCTAAGGCCCACAGTCCACTTCTGCCTATATGGGTGAGGATAAAGGAGGATGGAAAGTATGCATGCTCCTCTAGAAGGAGTAAGAATGAATCCATTATTATAAAGCACCAGCTGTATGTTCAGTGCTGCAGGAGGTGCTGTGAGTCCTCAACAGGAAGGGACTTACAGTGCAGTTGAACTAATTAGAATGACAATGGTAGCTAAGTCAGAGGCAGGAAGTGGGCAGAGGAAATCCCACCACCCAGCCTAACTCTTCCATCTCTGCCTCAGGGGCTGAGAATCCTCCCATTAGATATTCCACCCAGAGTCAGATTCTAAGACTTTATTAGAAAGTAAATGTCCCCACAAGGAAGGTATTTACATTTGAAAAATTGTCATGGTCAAAGTGTTTGGGAAACAAGATGAGTCAAAATTTCTGTATCCTGAAGAACTTCCTCAACTTTGGCTAGGCTGATACTCTTGCTGTTCTCAAGAAACTGAGGGCAGGTGGGGGTGGGAGAGCATGTGGCACAGTCCCTCAAAGCATGGGTCCCTAGAGGCCTGTGTTGCAGAAGTGCCTCCATGGCTGGTGTGGAAGACAGAATCCATTTTGATAGATGTAGGTTAACCACCATCTGGAGCTGGCATTTAGAAGAGATAGCTGATACCCCCACGTGAGATGAACACAGTAGCTCACTCCACTGGGTATTTTCCCACCCAGGCCCTGGGGAGGGCCAGCAGTGAGTATCTGAGTTGGCCTGGCTTTCCCATGCTGGGGAAAGGTGCTATTCTGTGTAACAATTTGGCAATGCTGACGGACTCTAGGAAAAACCTGGTTTCCAAACCTGGACAAGCAAGAGGGTTGTTTGACATTTCTTTTTTTTTTTTTTTTTTTTTTCATTCATTCATTTATTTATTTATGCCAAAACTAGCTGTTTTTCTAAACGACAAGAGGAATGTTTACGTGCTGTGACAACTCAAACAATGAAGAATACATGTGTATAGGACAAAAATTGTTTATATCCTTTCTTTCCACCACAGTCCACTTGTTCTGATCCCGAGTTAATGAATAGTGTTAGTTATGTAGAGACCCGGCCATATATTTCCTGTGCTTATACAACCATAGAAACATCTATGTAGATATATCTGTAATTCTTATTCTTTAAAATGAAGTGACATTATATTTGTATTTTAAGCAACAATTTCATTTCATATCAAAGACGTATTTTAGATCTCTATGTGAAATGCTAAATCCTAGCACCTTAGTACCTCACAGATGAGTAGCCCTTAACTTATTTAAAAACTTCCCCTGATGATAGACATCTGGGATCTTTCTCTCTTTAAAAAGTATTTCAAATAATGCTTCAGTCAGCATCTTCATAAGCACATTCATTCTGACCAGTGCTTTTATTTCAGGGGTATATTCCAAGAAATTAAATTGATTGACATGCATTTAAAACTTAAATAGATATGCTAACTTAATTTCTCAAAATCCCTGGAGGCCTGGGGGAGTGCACATTTCCTGCAGAATTCAAAAGATTTATAGACTTCTGGGCTCCTCTCCAGGGTTACTGATTTAGCATCTCTGGCAGTGGAGACCAAGACTTTATATTTTTTGAAATTTCTCCAAATGCTTGCAGTGATCTCCCCAGTTTGGGAGGTACTATTCTAAAGATGAGTTGGTTGAAAAAATAAATTAGTCAAAAATGAATATTTTTTGGTCTAACACTTTTGCAACCCTTTCACAAACTGACCATATTTTTACCCTTCTTTTTTTTTAAATTTATTTGACAGATAGAGATCACAAGTAGACAGAGAGGCAGGCAGAGAGAGAGAGAGGAGGAAGCAGGCTTCCTGCTGAGCAGAGAGTCCCATGTGGGGCTCGATCCCAGGACTCTGGGATCATGACCCGAGCCGAATGCAGAGGGTTTAACCCACTGAGCCACCCAGGCACCCTTACCCTTCTTTTTTTGGTTGCACTGATGTATTAGAGTGGACTGAACTGCAGTAAGAATAGTCCACACTTTTTCCATTGTCTGACATCATGGGGTGTATTTCTTGCTCCTTGAGGAGTTCTAAGTGGGATTTCTGGTGATTGGGCATCTGTCCTCCTCCAGAGTTTCAGGGGTGTTTAAGTCTTGTGTCCCCACAATTCTCCAGGGCCACATGGTCATCTTCCTCCAGGGAACAGAGGGGAAATGCAGAGTCTGAAGGGAGTACACCTGCTTCTTCAAAGCTCTGACTTGGAAATGAGCTGTCACATCCCACTGGCCAGCACCTAGTCACATGGCCACACCTAACTGCAAGAGTTGCTGGGAAACAGAGTCCAGCTGTGGCCAAGCAGGTGGATTTTTCATGAAAAGTTTATAGCCTCGGCCACAAATAGTTCTCTGATTTTTAAATAGCTTTGACAAGGCCATCTGCAGAATACAAATTAAACTTTCCAACAAAGACAAAAGAGTGGCTGGATTGCCATTTTTGAATGAGTACATCTAAGACAAGCATTAAGATGTGAATTCAGTGGTGTGCTCGGCTGGTTCAGTCAGTAGAGCATGTGACCCTGATCTTAGGGTTTTGAGTTTGAACCCCATGTTCAGCATTGAGCTTACTTTAAAAAAATGGGAAAAATGCTGGTAATTTTGGTATGTTAAGAGATAGGAAGAGACAGAACCCTACTACCCTTCAAAGTAGCTTTCTAGTAGTCATTGGTACTTTCCATACACAGACATGCACACACACACACACACACACACAATGAACAGAGAGGACCTACTGGTCCCCCAGCATGACGAATTATAACTGTAAAGCCTTTGCCTGAAAAGAGACATACAGAGATAAGACTGAGAAAGACCGAGGGAGAGAGAGAGAGAAACAGAGAGAAATGTTTCACCAGGAGATATGCCAAACAGATACCACATGATATCAACCTTCTCAAAAAAAAAAAAAAATGTTATCACATTGCATGCTTTACAACCTTACCACTGTGGGTGGCCCAACAGTGGCACTTCAGGCCATGCTTGGTAACCAACTGGCTCCATACACTCTAGGGTGTGTCCATATTAAACAATGCCTGCTGAGTTATTCTTTTTTAGATTTTATTTATTTATTTGACAGAGATCACAAGCAGGCAGAGAAGCAGGCAGAGAAAAAGGGGGAAGTAGGCTCCCTGCTGAGCAGAGAGCCTGACTTGGGGCTCAATCCCAGGACCCTGAGATCATGACCTGAGCCAAAGGCAGAGGATTAACCCACTGAGACATTCAGGCACTCCTCCCCAAGTTACAACACCACTAATGTGCTGACAGGTGCTCTGTGCCCTAGATTTCTTGGAAAACCTCTTAGGAACAACTGTAGTCAGCATTGAGGAAGAAGACCCACCTCCTGCCATGGTGAGCCTCATGTTCTCTAAGGGACAAATGCTGTTTTCTTGGTTTCTTTTCAATCAAATTCAGATGGAATTCAGACAATGTACATTTAAGATAAATGTACAAATACACACAAAATTTAAGAGTAAAAAACAAACAGAAAGAATATGTGTCACACATGACAGAAAATTCCTTAAGGCTCTGATGCAAAAATAGTGGAAAGGAAAGTGACGGATCATAGAGAAGAAATACAGAAAGCCGAGGAACTTGGAAAAATGTATTCAGCAGGACCAATAATCAAAGAAATGCAAAATAAATATCTTCCAAAATGAGGCACAGGAGAGTATCTTTGCAAACTTGGGAGGAGGAAAAACACTCTTACGAGTTTCCTTCTAGATATTTTCATGTGTTGGTGTCCTGCCTTTTCTGTGCCCTAAGGGCCTGGTTTGCCTACTGGGTAATTCAGCACTGCTGGAGCAGGAGACCTGGAGTTGGCACACACACCCCCACCAGAAAAAGGATACTTGGAATAGCACTGTCCTAGAGCAGGAGACCTGGGACAGTGCCCCCACCCCTGACCAGAACAAAAGACATGGGGCAGTGCCCCCACCCGCAGAGCAGGAGCACTGGGTCAGCATCATCCCCAGAGAAGGAGACCTGGTACAGTGACCCCTCAAGAGCAGGAGACCTTGGACAGCAGCTCCTCACCCAGAAGGGGAAACCTGGAGTTTGCCCCCCCCCACCCGGAGCATGAGACCTAGAGACAGTGCCCCACCCAGAGGAGATCTGGGACAGCACCCTCCCAGAGGGGGAGGCCTGAGACAATGCCCCTCCACCAAAGCAGAAGACCTGGGATAGTATCCCCCCACCAGAGCAGGAGAACTGAGACAGGGCACCCCTCCCAGAGCAAGAGACTTGGGTCTGTGTCCACCCAGAACAGGAGACCTGGTACAGAAGTTCCCCCAGAAGGGGAGACCTGGAGAAAGTGCTCCCTTAGAGAAGATCTGGAACTGTACCCCACCCTAGGGCAAGACCTGGGAACAATGTCACCTGGAAGGGGAGACAGAGGACGCTGCTTGGAAGAGATGCTACAAGGAGTTGACTTAGAGACAGAGGGCAGGGATGAGGACAGAATTCCCGCAGCACTGGATATTTGTTGTGTGTAGGGATCCAAGAGCCATGCCTTGTTGCTAAAGCATAACAGGCAAAGTAGTGAGCAGCTAGAGATAAATCTGGAGAGGCAAGTGGCAGGTCCACAGAGTTGGTCCCTTTCTTCTCCACACAGATGGCAACATAAGTGCTCCAACATGGGTCAGTATTCACCTTAGAGCTACTGCGGAAGTGCCAAGAGGAGAACCTGCCCCATGAAACTTCTCTGTAAATGCCAGATGCTCATTAAGAGCCTGGGCTGTCAACACAGATGACCCCAGGGGGAACCTGCCATCACTTCCGATCAGCTCTGTGACCTCAGCTAGTGGCTTACTCCACAAGTCAGCTTCCTCTGCTGGAACATGAGTGTCAGACAGGGCCTGCAGTGGTGTGGGGATGTGAAGATCAGAAGGAGGATCTCTCATATGAAGTATAATGAAAAAAAATGAAGGGGAAGTATAAATGATAATTAGGAAAGACACAGTGAGTGAAGTCACTAATTACAGGAAGAGCAGACGGGTTGGCATTAATGTGGGAAGAGCTGTGGGATGCTTCCACCTGTAGAAGTGTGCAGTGCCCATGAGCCATGTGCACTTCTTCCAGGGAGACCCAGGTTTCAGCAGTGGGACCCCTGAAAGAGCTCTATCCCTAGCTGTCCTGGAACAGGACCTGTTTATCATAACAATGTCATGAGGAGACAAGCCAAGCCCTGGGTCACATGACATGGACCTTCCCAAGACCCCAGCTCCCTATGGCCTGCCTCATTCCCCAATGAGGGAGGCCTGGGGAAGAGTGTGAGATCACAGGGGAGATAATATAGTATAATAATAAAGGGAGGATGGCAGGCCAGGCAGCTGACACTACTCAGTCACCAAGACTGAGTGGGTTTTATTCTAAGCATCATGTGGGATGTCACAAGGAGGATACAACCTTCATACTTTAAGAAAATCAATGTTTCTGCTTGTGTAAGAATGCTTTGGAAGAGAAGAAGAGTGGAAGCAGGGGGACCAGTTAGAGGCTGTCCTAGAGAGAATGGGGGCTGCAGAGCTGGAGAGGGGCACAGGGTCAAGCTTGTCCTGGACAAACACCAGACAGGGTGACTGAGGTGCAGATGTGGGTGTGGGGCCAGGTGAGGGAGAAAGAAGCCATGGACTATTCCTTGACTTTCATCTTGAGCAACATAAGGATCACCAATGGTGCCATGTGGTCAGAATGGAGATTTGAATGCCTACACTAACGTGGTGAGTACCAGCATGGATAAAAGGAGTTGAAATCACTGAAGAATTCACACAGAAACGTGTGTGAGACCACCAGACAGAGATGTGGAGGGATGATGCTTGGTGACTGACTCCAGAGGTCGAGATAAGGATGCTGGAAACCAAGATCTCTTTTCAGGGAAAAGATTCTCCTTGAAAATACAGGGATGCACATGACTTCCTAAGAAGAGATTGCAGGAGGTAGAGGGGAGAGGTGCTGAGGAGCGTGTCCAGGGGCCTGCAGAGAGGAAAGAAGGAGGACCAGTTGGGGCTGGATCAAAGCCAGAACATGTAGACCTAGGCCAAGAGGTGGAAGAAAGGAAAGGCCCAGGGAATACTTAGCCTGTGTCTGAAACAGGAAACATGCAAAGATGCTAACTAGTGTTGTCCTTGGCTCCCAACCAAGCCCCGGTCTGTCCTAGAGGCGTTGCTGAACAGTTGTCTGCACAGCCTTCCTGTGGGGCCTCAGCCTCCAGATCTGGGCCCTCCTGGGAAGACCCCAGGGCCCCTTCTATCCATCCCAGGTTCCCATGTCACCTTCTATCTTTCCTGAAGCCAGAGCTGGGGATTTCATTGGAACTCTGTAAAGTATCAGAAGCATTTTACCGATCCTCTGGGGTCTGAGCCAGAAGTAAAGGTTGAGGGCTTTTTGTGTACAGAGACCAATCTGATTACTCTCCAAGGCAATTACTTGGTTTCACTACTTACTGTTCTCAGACATCTCCATTATGGAATAAAGCACTGTGCTGTAGGTCTTTCATAGATAGATTTTATGAAGTTCAGGAATGTTCCCTCTCTCCCTATACTTTGAAGTGTTTTAATCAGGAACGGATGCTGGATTTTGTCAAATGCTTTTTCTGCATCAATTGAGAGGACCATGTGGTTCTTCTCTCTTCTTTCATTGATTTGTTCTATCACATTGATTAATTTGTGAATGTTGAACCATCCTTGTAACCCAGCGATGAATCCCACCTGGTCATGGTGGATAATCTTTTTAATGTGCAGTTCGTTCCTATTTGCTAGGATCTTGTTGAGAATCTTAGCATCCATATTCATCAGTGATATTGGTCTGAAATTCTCCTTTTTGGTAGGGCCTTTGCCTGGTTTGGGGATCAGGGTAATGCTGGCTTCATGAAAAGAGTCTGGGAGTTTTCCTTCTGCTTCAATTTTTTGAAACAGTTTCAGGAGAATAGGTGTTATTTCTTTTTTGAAAGTTTGGTAGAATTCCCCAGGGAATCCATCAGGTCCTGGGCTCTTGTTTTTTGGGAGGTTTTTGATCAGTGCTTCAATCTCGTTACTAGATATTTGTCTATTCCAGTTGTCAATTTCTTCCTGGTTCAATTTTGGGAGTTTATAGTTTTCCAGGAATGCATCCATTTCATCTAGGTTGCCTAGCTTATTGGCATATAACTGTTGGTAATAATTTCTGATGATTGTTTCTACTTCCTTGGTGTTAGTTGTGATCTCTCCCTTTTCATTCATAATTTTATTAATTTGGGCTTTCTCTCTTTTCTTTTGGATTAGTGTGGCCAATGGTTTATCAATCTTATTGATTCCTTCAAAAAAAAAAACAGCTTCTTAGCAATACAGGAAACAACATGTGTTGGAGAGGATGTGGAGAAAGGGGAACCCTCTTACACTGTTGGTGGGAATGCAAATTGGTGCAGCCACTTTGGAGAACAGTGTGGAGATTCCTCAAGAAATTAAAAGTAGAGCTTCCCTATGACCCTGCAATTGCAATACTGGGTATTTACCCCAAAGATACAGATGTAGTGAAAAGAAGGGCCATCTGTACCCCAATGTTTATAGCAGCAATGGCCACAGTCGCCAAACTGTGGAAAGAACCAAGATGCCCTTCAACGGACTAATGGATAAGGAAGATGTGGTCCATATATACTATGGAGTATTATGCCTCCATCAGAAAGGATGAATACCCAACTTTTGTAGCAACATGGGCGGGACTGGAAGAGATTATGCTGAGTGAAATAAGTCAAGCAGAGAGAGTCAATTATCATATGGTTTCACTTATTTGTGGAGCATAACAAATAACATAGAGGACAAGGGGAGATGGAGGGAGAAGGGAGTGGGGGAAATTGGAAGGGGAGATGAAACATGAGAGACTATGGACTCTGAAAAACAATCTGAGGGTTTTGAAGGGTGGGGGTTGGAGGTTGGGGGAACCAGGTTGGGTGTTAGGGAGGGCACGTATGGCATGGAGCACTGGGTGTGGTGCAAAAACAATGAATACTGTTATGCTGAAAATAAATTAAAAAAAAAAAAAAGGACTGTGCTGTTTTATCAAAGGGATGACCCCAATACAGCATCATGGTGTGGTTGTGGGAAGAGTTCAGGTTGGCCAGCAAGTTCTGAGGTGAGTGAGCCAGTTCACTAGGCACAAAGGATCAAAAAGAGGAGAACACATTAGGGTCAATGGCTAGCCCGGTCCTTACACTGCAGAGTCCTGGTGGGCACTGCTCAGAAAATGGAGATAATTAAAAATACCCAAACACACATACTAACTGCCCCTCCCCTCCCCTCCAACCTTTCCCCATTAACACTTTTGTTTTTCTACCATAGAAATGTAATCTGGTCCTTCTGGTGGAGATTCTACAGCTGATGACTCCAAAACTTCAGTTGGGTGGGGAGGGCCAATTTCTACACAGTATCATATTTAATTGAGAAAACTCTGTCAGCAATTAGTTTTTAGACCTACGAAACTGTAATGGAAATACAGGAAGCCATGAAAACAGGAAAAGACCTCAGAAACAATATTGAACATGGAAGTTTTGGATGTTAGCATGTGGGGTTACTAGCCAAAATGCCCACACCAAATTTTCCAATTCACATTTTAAAATGTACTCATTTGGGCACATTTTAAAAAATTAATCTGTCAAGCAAAATTTTGGCTCTTTGTGCTGACCAAGGTGGGCCAGCGCTAACTGATGTCTAAGAGAAACAAAATTAGCTAGTGGGTGAATCAGCTCCATGTGACACCACCCTCCCAGCACCGTCTGGGGATGTTTCTAGAAGAAGCCCTTCCCAATGGTGGCCAGGTGGCTCAGTTGTTGGGTGTCTTCCTTTCACTCTGGTCAGATATCAGGGTCCTGGGACTGAGCCCCACGTTGGGCTCTCTGCTCCATGGAAACCCGCTTCTCCCTCTCCCACTCCCCTGCTTTTGTTTCCTCTCTTGCTGTGTCTCTCTCTGTCAAATAAATAAATAAAATTTTTTACCCTGTGAAATTTATTAAGTCATTATATCCTTGCAGCTACCTAAGAAACACAGCTCTATCTAATCCAGGCACACCATTAATGAACAAACTAATATTTACAATGTAGACAGAAACTTTAGTACAATAAAAAAATCAATTTTCCTAAATGTTGTCTTGTTTACACTTTAATTGTGAATTATGTTTTAAATCAGAGGGGGGGGG